>NC_137155.1:33696907-34296907 GCF_951394435.1 Stenella coeruleoalba
GTACATAAAGAGTGGATTACATTCTTTCATACACTGTAGCACAGAACAGGGCTACTTACAAATTGTGTATGTTTACTGCGCCAAAGAAACATTTATGAATGAATGAAGGGGATTTCAGAATTCTATAGCACGAGTGAGTTCTTTAGAATTCTGAAACTATTTGGCTCCACATTTATCATTGGCACTGGCTAGGGAAATTCAAATTATTCATAGGCATGACTAATATTACACAATTGACTAAAATTTTAATGTTTGCAATTTGGTAATGAAAGCTAGCTTTTCTCCAAATAATTAGACAACATCTGCCAGCAAAGAGCCTTCTAGATAATATAAGGTAAAATTTGGATTCTGATCTCAAGAACCTAACATTGTGTTAGGTGCTGGAAGTTATTTGAATTGCCACTATCAATAACATAAACTTGGTCCATACAAATTTAGAAAAAAAAAAAAAAAACTCTCCTATCACCAGCAAACTTATTTCCAAACCACTTCTATACGATGCAATAAGAATTAATCTACATTTCAGATTTATCATATGCTTCCAAATGTTTGCTTTCTCCTATATGCTTTTATTTCAATCTACCCATGGTTCTAAGCTAGAAACATCCAAATCCCTGACCCTTTCTTTTGCCAGTTCATCACAAACTTCTTTCAACTCTACCTTTAAAAATTTTCCGCTGTCCGCACATCCCCACTGCTATAGCTTTAGTTCAAATCTTCATGGAACACTAGATTACCCAGTTGCAATAAAATCATGTTCTTAGGGTGCCAGTAAAACAAAAAACAATATAAAATATGAGCAAACCTTAGGTTCAACGAATTTATCCAGATTTTAAAAATTAGAATCTCTGGAAAGAAGTTATAATTATGACATTTACATTTTTAAATGTTCTTTTAATTTCAACATTTGTGTATGCTTTGTATATTAGTTTGAATTGCATAAAGGGTGCCCTCGGAATCTTTTCAACCTTCAGATCTTTTTAAGGTTCTGATCAAGCCTTCATCTGTACTTCTTACTACCACCAGGGCAACTTCTCCAGAAACTCACCAATTCTGTCACTCTGCTGCTTAATGATCTTGATGGGTCCTTAACACCCGTAAGAGAAGGTTCACATTCCCTGGCTTCACAAGCAAGGCCCTCAATGATATAGCCAGAGCTGTCTTTTCAGTCTCACCTTCATACATTCACCCTTTGCCCTTTAATCACGCCAAACTACAAGTTCTTTAAGCAAAGGGATAAAGGGATTTTTTTAATTCTCTTGAAACTTCCAGTAGGGTCTCATATGTAACTCTTCTCCTTAAAGGCAATCATAAAAAAAAAGATTATATAGTCTTTAGTGTTCATTAAATTTAGATCACTTTTCTTTGGACGAATACTGAAACCTCTTTTGCTATTCCCCTTTGACATTTCATACATTCAGGTTCCAAACAATCCCACCTTTTTTTATTTTTTATTTATTTATTTTTTTGCTGTATGCGGGCCCCTCACTGCTGTGGCCTCTCCCGTTGCAGAGCACAGGCTTTGGACGCGCAGGCTCAGCAGCCATGGCTCACGGGCCCAGCCGCTCCGCGGCATGTGGGATCTTCCCGGACCGGGGCACGAACCTGTGTCCCCTGCATGGGCAGGCGGACTCTCAACCACTGCGCCACCAGGGAAGCCCAATCCCACCTTTAATATACTCCAAAGATAACATTTTAACTCAGATACTTTGTTTTTCTAAAGGCAGGATGTGGCTTCTTCAACCTGCCCTTTGGACATTCCTATTATTATGCAAATGATAAGTGAAATTTAAAAATCCACTTATTGACTCACATGTTGGTTCACCATAACAAATCAGCAAAAATGTCCCCACAGCTTCTATGTACCACACCCAAAAGGAGAAACTTCATGCACCACCATACTATTAAGTAGCCTCAGAGATCCCTACCCACTGTTTTAATGCTCAGTTCCACAATGAGGTCATGTGAATGAAGACTTCAGATTCCCACAGAGTGTGGTTCTCTCTTGAAGGAAAAGGAACTTTCATTCTCTTGAGTTACTGAGGGCCACATGCACAAACCTTAGGAACAGGGCCAGACCAAGATCCATGGGTACTCAAGACTAATAATTTGGCATCTCTTGTAACCTATATTCTTCAAAGTTTGGCTGGCTCGCTATTTGGAGAAGAGGTTGAGAATGCACTAAGAAAAGGACAAAAAGGAGTACTCAGCTTCTCTTTTCTTGTCATGAAAAATCAACACAGAAACAAACCCCCAAAACCAGGCTTGTGACAACTAATTTTACGTATCAATTTGACTGGGCAACAGATATTTGGTCAAACATTATTCTGGATGTTTCTCTGAGGGTGTTTTTGAATGAGATTAACATTTAAATTGTAGACTGAGTACAGCAGACTGCTCTCCCTAATGTGAGTGAGCTTCATCCAATCAGTTCAAGGCCTGAATAGGAAAAAAAAAAAAAAAAGGCTGACACTCCCTGAGTAAGAAAAAATTCTTCCTGCCTGATGCCCTTAAAACTAGGACACTGGCTTTTTTTCCTGCCTTCAAACTTGAACTGAAACATTGGATCTTCCTGGGTCTGGACCCTGCCAGCCTTCAAAATGAAACCACACCATCAGCTCTTCTGGGTTTCCAGCTTGCCTAATTCACTTTGCTGATCTCGGAACTTGCCAGCCTCCATAATCATAAATCATATCTATCTGTATCTCTATCTATCATCTATCTATACCTATATATATCTCACACACACGTACACACATCCCACTGGTTTGGTTTTTCTGGAGAAGGCTGACTAACACCAGACCTAATCTATAAACTTTGCTCAGCAAAATAATCATCCTCTAGCTCCTAATCTTGATTTAGAAATGATTTTGTATACATCTGTGGTTAATGGGGATAACTGAATCTTTGTTTCCAATTCTTCACACCCTTCTGTGTTAGAATGATGTATTCACACCCTTAGCCCTGAGACTCTCCAATTCCTGCCTTTTAGACGTACAGGATGTTTCCTTACACCACAGACATTGGGTTGGTTATGTGACTTGCTTCAGTCAGTGAGATATGGAAGAAAGTGACAATGTGAAATTTCCAGGCCAAGACCCAAAAGGGCTTCACATGTTTCCACTTGCTCTTTGTGAAGCAGTGATCATGGCCCTGGTAGCTGATGTCCCTTTAGCCTGGGTCCACAAGGCACACATGATGTGCAGAACTGAATCCTCAGCATAGAGCCAGGCCCAGGTGGAACTCTTCTTTATACAGGCTGAACCTCAACCAGAAGACCCCTGAATGTAGGAATAAATGCTCATTGCTGCTAGCCACTAAGGTGTGGGTAGTTTATTGTACACCATTTGCAATAAATGATAATTATACTCAAGCCTTCCCATGGGTTGAGGCTTCATTTTCAAGTCTGAGGTGCTTTTTAAAATGGTTCTTTCAACAACACACAATACTTCATAAAATATGATTTTAAAAATCATCTTAGATTTCTAATATGGTTTAAAGACTTCAGCGATGTTTTAGTACTTCTGGTAGAATGATGTCTTGAGCACCACTGTGGACAACCTAACCTTAATTTTGGCAATGCTTAGAAGACAGGTAGCAAATTTCTCCAAGGTAGGAAAAGAACATGCAAGATCCCCACTTAGATTGGATCTTTCTTTTCCTCACTGACCCAGAGAACTTGATGGAGTTGCCACAACAAGTATCCCTTGACTGCAACTGACTTTCTCCTGCAAAAGGAGAAGAGGAAGGACAATTATCTGAAGATCCTAAATAAAAAACAAATTAAATTTAAAACATTTTTAAACATGTCTCCAGCATTTGAATGAAAGTGAAGTAAGCATTTGTAAGTTGTAATTATTAAGCACAGAAATAAAATAAATATGATTGTGAGGTGAAATGGCCATAAAATGTACAACCAGTATTCATGGAACACCTAGGTACTTTATATAGTATTTAATATTTTTTCCTTTGTCTTACTGTTTAATCACTTCCCTCTCCACTCTCAGACTATGTGGTCCTGGCAACTCCTTCCTGACTTCAATGGCCGGGCATAAGCTTAGTCCTCAGACAAAGAGAGGACGCCTGGACATGGCAATACTGATTGGCTGATGGATGGAATAATCAGAGCCTAATAAGTCCTAGTACCAGGATGTTATGGATTGGGTGAGGCTGAAGCTACTGGAGAACTGGACCTGATCCTTCTCTCAAGATTTACAAACTGGGAGAATATAGGTCTAAGAGCTGCTGTTCATTCAACCCGACAGCAACACAATGGAAGCAGAGCCAGATTCCTGATTCAAATTGCTTGAATTCTACCTTAAGCTATTTCAGACAGGTTACTGACATGGCCCATTTTTGGCTAAGTCTTTTACTCAAAAATTAAAGAGTTTGATATACTGGAAATATTTAGTTTCTGCTCTCAAAAAGCTTACTGCATTGAATCAAAATGATTGTAATAATTTAAAAGCTGATTTGCACTGCTGACTGTAGACGTGATTAACCAGCTACTGACTAAGTGGGACACACAATAATTTTATTCAAGCAACAAACATTTTACTGAGCATTTCCTATATTCCAGGAACTGAGACAGGAACACAGGATATGGCAGTGAATAAAACAGAAAAAAAGTCCTTCTCCCATGAGGCTTATATTTTATTTTAATGGGGGAAAACAGGTGATAGACAAAATAAATAAGTGATAAACTATGTTAGAAAGTTAAATAGAGCTGTAGAGAAAAATAATGAAGGGAACTAGGGAGACCAATAGGTGGTAGTAGAGGTTGGGGAGATTAATGTTGCTTTTTGAATCATCAGAGAAAATCTCACTGAAGGGAGACATTTGGGCAGAGAATTGAAGGTGAAGAAGCGAGCCATGTGGAAATGAGGAAAGGAATTCTAGCAAAAGAAGTTCTGAGTCTAAATTATGCTTGTCATACTTAAAGAATAGCAAGGAAGCCAGTGTGGCTGTAGCAGAATGAGTGAGGGCAAGAGAAATAGGAGACAGGACCACAAAGTTAACAGGAGTGCAGTCCATGTTGCGTCTCGTTGGCTATAGTAAGGACAATATCAAAGTCAGTGTGTTTAGATCTAATATAATATTTCATTTTAAAATTCAGAAGAGTATCCAGGAGTATGTTCTGGAAAAGAAATGAGTTGTTCATAATATTCTTTGCCTAAATAAACATCTCATGCTTCTAAACAACTGAATCAAAATAATTACTGGCATCAATAATTGATGGAAAATATCCTTTAAAATGTCACTCTTTCCCAGTTAGTATGCTATAACTACCTAGGATTGTGATCCACTTGGTAGTAGACTTTGGAATTTTGAAAAATAAGTTAAATATATTTTGGCTAAAGCTGAGCAAACAATCAGTTGTTGTGAGGTATGTTAAAGTGACTACTGAGCTAATTAAGTCACATGACCTATTGTAGAGTTAAAATACAGCCTGCTGCAAGTAAGCAGTGAGAAGCACATTCTAATACAAGATCGCAATTTTATCTTGATATTTATTGCTTATTATCTTCAAATGTACTACCAAAATCCTATTAATAGAAAATCTGACCCCCATGAA
The DNA here is from genome assembly GCF_951394435.1 of Stenella coeruleoalba. Lineage (NCBI taxonomy): Eukaryota > Metazoa > Chordata > Mammalia > Artiodactyla > Delphinidae > Stenella > Stenella coeruleoalba. The sequence goes on from NC_137155.1 coordinate 33,702,483, forward strand.
AACTTCTGGTTTGAAAATGGAGAAGAAAAGTCAACATTCCCTTCTCCTTCACAGAAAATAACACCAAATGAACAAGGACAAAATAAACACAAACAAACTCTTTAATAAAACTAGGAGACAGATGAAATTATGAATCAAAGATAAGTGCAAAAGCAGTGAAATTAAAACAGCGCATAAAAGTAAGTGCAGATGCCCTGGTCCGGGAAGATCCCACATGCCGCGGAGCAGCTGGGCCCGTGAGCCATGGCCGCTGAGCCTGCGTGTCCGGAGGCTCCACAACGGGAGAGGCCACAACAGTGAGAGGTCCGCGTACCGCAAAAAAAAAAAAAAAAGTACGTGCAGAAATATTACTACTGGCTGTAGATCTCAGAAAAGGCTGGCAGAATGTACTTCTGCCTGGAGAGGAGAGGCATCCTGAGTTGCATGGCCAAATCCCTTGTTTGGAAAAACAGGAATGGAACACACGGGCTAGTGGCTGCAGAGTCCCTGGACCGTTGTTTGGTTTTAAGAAACAGAGGAGGCAAGACCTGATTTAGCAATCACACTGATGTATAGGCACGGGTCAGTCTGTCAGTGAACAGTCAGGAGACGTGAATCTCACCATTGTGAGTAGCCCAACAGCTGCCAAGCTCTATTAACTGGGGTGAAGAAAAGACAAAAAGAACTCTCCAAAAAACTGAGTTATATTAAAATTTCTGCAAGTCTGCAGAATGGGCATGGCCCACCCATCACATTAAACACCTGAAAATGTCTAATTCAGGAGGCAGGGGGGATCCTCATCTCATACAGAACTGAAAAATTAAAAGAAACAAGTACTGGTCTATATGTCTTTACTGAAAAAAAAATGAGAAAAGGAAAAGTAAAAACAAATAGCAGTCAAACAAAATTCACCAGACTATGTCACCAGAAATCAGAGGAAAATGTTGAACAAACACTGCACTATACATTTTCAAACTGTCAAAGAGATTATTGGCTTTACAGAGTAAAAAATCAAAGGACAGAGATAAGAGTTCAGGAGGAAGATGATCAGACAAAAGAGGATGAAACACGAGCTGGAAGAGTTTAGAAAAAAACTGGAAGATTTTAAAAATCAAGGAAATGAACATGATAGTGTACAAATTAGTACTGACAATGCTGAAAACAGTAAAGAATGCAGAGTATCAGAATCAGAAAAAAACATAGCAACTGAAAATGAAAATAAAGAGTTAAAAAAATATGAGAGGGACGAGGGGAAGATGGAGGAAGAGTAAGATGCTGAGATGACCTTCCTCCCCACATATACACCAGAAATACAGCTACACGTGGAACAACTCCTACAGAACACCTACTGAACGCTGACAGAAGACCTCAGACCTCCCAAAAGGCAAGAAACTCCCACGTACCTGGGTAGGGTAAAAGAAAAAAGAATAAACAGAGACAAAAGAATAGGGACGGGACCTGTACCAGTGGGAGGGAGCTGTGAAGGAGGAAAGGTTCCCACACACTAGGAAGCCCCTTCGCGGGCGGAGACTGCGGGTGGTGGAGGGGAAAGCTTCGGAGCCCCGGAGGAGAGTGCAGCAACAGGGGTGCAGAGGGCAAAGCAGACAGATTCCCGCACAGAGGATCGAGGCCGACCGGCACTCACCAGCCCGAGAGGTTTGTCTGCTCACCCGCTGGGGCGGCCGGCGCTGGGAGCTGAGGCTTGGGCTTCGGTTGGAGCACGGGGAGAGGACTGGGGTTGGCTGCGTGAACACAGCCTGAAGGGGTTAGTGCACCATGGCTAGCCAGGAGGGAGTCCGGGAAAAGTCTGGAGCTGCCAAAGAGACAAGAGACTTTTTCTTGCCTCTATGTTTCCTCATGCGTGAGGAGAGGGGATTAAGAGTGCTGCTTGAAGGAGCTCCAGAGACGGGCACGAGCCGTGGCTAAAAGCGCGGACCCCAGAGACGAGCATGAGACACTAAGGCTGCTGCCGCCGCCACCAAGAAGCCTGTGTGCGAGCACAGGTCACTACCCACACCCCGCTCCGGGGAGCCTGTGCAGCCCGCCACTGCCAGGGTCCTGGGATCCAGGGACAACTTCCCCGGGAGAACACACGGCGCTCCTCAGGCTGGTGCAACGTCACGGCAGCCTCTGCCGCCGCAGGCTTGCCCCGCACTCCGTATCCCTCCCTCCCCCTGGCCTGAGGGAGCCAGAGTCGCCGAAGCAGCTGCTCCTTTAACCCCGTCCTGTCTGAGCGAAGAACAGACGCCCTCTGGTGACCTAAAAGCAGAGGCGGGGCCAAATCCAAAGCTGAGCCCCGGGAGCTGTGAGAACAAAGAAGAGAAAGGGAAATCTCTCCCAGCAGCCTCAGGAGCAGCAGATTAAATCTCCACAATCAACTTGATGTACCCTGCATCTGTGGAATACATGAATAGACAACGAATGATCCCAAATTGAGGAAGTGGATTTTGAGAGCAAGATTTATGATTTTTTCCCCTTTTCCTCTTTTTGCGAGTGTGTATGTATATGCTTCTGTGTGAGATTTTGTCTGTATAGCTTTGCTTCCACCATTTGTCCTAGGGGTCTATCCATCTGTTGTTTTGTTTTGTTTTTGTTTGGTTTGGGGTTTTTTTTCTTTTTTCTTAAAAAATTTTTTTTCTTAATAATATTTTTTTATTTTAATAACTTCATTTTATTTTATCTTACTTTATTTTATTTTACTTTATCTTCTTTCTTTCCTTCCTCCCTCCCTCCCTCTCCCTCTCCCTCTCCCTCACTCTTTCTTTCTTTCCTTCTTTCTTTCTTCTTTTTCGCCCTTTTATTCTGAGCTATGTGGATGAAAGTCTCCTGGTGCTGCAGCCAGGAGTCAGTGCTGTGCCTCTGAGGTGGGAGGGCCAACTTCAGGACACTGGTCCACGAGAGACCGCCCAGCTCCACGTAATATCAAACAGTGAAAATCTCCCAGGGATTTCCATCTCAACACCAGCACCCAGCTTTACTCAACAACCAGCAAGCTACAGTGCTGGACACCCTATGCCAAACAACTAGCAAGACAGGAACACAACCCTACCCATTAGCAGAGAGGCTGCGTAAAATCATAATGAGTCCACCGACACCCCAAAACACACCACCAGACGTGGACCTGCCCACCAGAAAGACAAGATCCAGCCTCATCCACGAGAACACAGGCACTAGTCCCCTCCACCAGGAAGCCTACACAACCCACTGAACCAACCTTAGCCACTGGGGACAGACACCAAAAAAAATGGGAACTACGAACCTGCAGCCTGCAAAAAGGAGACCCCAAACACAGTAAGATAAGCAAAATGAGAAGACAGAAAAACACACCGCAGATGAAGGAGCAAGGTAAAAACCCACCAGACATAACAAATGAAGAGGAAATAGGCAGTCTACCTGAAAAAGAATTCAGAATAATGATAGTAAAGATGATCCAAAATCTTGGAACTAGAATAGACAAAATGCAAGAAACATTTAACAAGGACCCAGAAGAACTAAAGATGAAATGAGCAACGATGAACAACACAATAAATGAAATTAAATATACCCTAGATGGGATGAATAGCAGAATAACTGAGGCAGAAGAATGGATAAGTGACCTGGAAGATAAAATAGTGGAAATAACTACTGCAGAGCAGAATAAAGAAAAAAGAATGAAAAGAACTGAGGACAGTCTCAGAGAGCTCTGGGACAACATTAAATGCACCAACATTCGAATTATAGGGGTTCCAGAAGAAGAGGAAAAAGAAAGGGACTGAGAAAATATTTGAAGAGATTATAGTTGAAAACTTCCCTAACACGTGAAAGGAAATAGTTAATCAAGTCCAGGAAGCACAGAGAGTCCCAAACAGGATAAATTCAAGGAGAAATACGCCAAGACACATACAAATCAAACTGTCAAAAATTAAATACAAAGAAAACATATTAAAAGCAGCAAGGGAAAAACAACAAATAACACACAAAGGAATCCCCAGAAGGTTAACAGCTAATCTTTCAGCAGAAACTCTGCAAGTCAGAAGGGACTGGCAGGACATATTTAAAGTGATGAAGGAGAAAAACGTGCAACCAAGATTACTCTACCCAGCAAGGATCTCATTCAGATTTGATGGAGAAATTAAAACCTTTACAGACAAGCAAAAGCTGAGAGAGTTCAGCACCACCAAACCAGCTTTACAACAAATGCTAAAGGAACTTCTCTAGGCAAGAAACACGAGAAGGAAAAGACCTACAATAACAAACCCAAAACATTTAAGAAAATGGGAATAGGAACATACATATCTATAATTACCTTAAATGTAAATGGACTAAATGCTCCCACCAAAAGACACAGATTGGCTGAATGGATACAAAAACAAGACCCGTATATATGCTGTCTACAAGAGACCCGCTCCAGACCTAGAGACAAATACAGACTGAAAGTGAGGGGATGGAAAAAGATATTCCATGCAAATGGAAACCAAAAGAAAGCTGGAGTAGCAATTCTCATATCAGACAAAACAGACTTTAAAATAAAGACTATTACAAGAGACAAAGAAGGACACTACATAATGATCAAGGGATCAATCCAAGAAGAAGATATAACAACTGTAAATATTTATGCACCCAACACAGAAGCACCTCAATACATAAGGCAAATACTAACAGCCATAAAAGGGGAAATCGACAGTAACACATTCATAGTAGCGGACTTTAACACCCCACTTTCACCAATGGAAAGATCATCCAAAATGAAAATAAATAAGGAAACACAAGCTTTAAATGATACATTAAACAAGATGGACTTAATTGATATTTATAGGACATTCCATCCAAAAACAGCAGATTATACTTTCTTCTTAAGTGCTCATGGAACATTTTGCAGGATACATCATATCTTGGGTCACAAATCAAGCATTGGTATATTTAAAAAAATTGAAATCGTATCAACTGTCATTTCGACCACAACGCTATGAGACTACATATCAATTACAGGAAAAGATCTGTAAAAAATACAAACACATGGAGGCTAAACAATACACTACTTAATAACGAAGTGATCACTGAAGAAATCAAAGAGGAAATCAAAAAATACCTAGAAACAAATGACAATGGAGACACGAGGACCCAAAACCTATGGGATGCAGCAAAAGCAGTTCTAAGAGGGAAGTTTATAGCAATACAATCCTACCTTAAGAAACAGGAAACATCTCGAATAAACAACCTAACCTTGTACCTAAAGCAATTAGAGAAAGGAGAACAAAAAACCCCCAAAGTTAGCAGAAGGAAAGAAATCATAAAGATCAGATCAGAAATAAATGAAAAAGAAATGAAGGAAACGATAGCAAACATCAATAAAACTAAAAGCTGGTTCTTTGAGAAGATAAACAAAATTGATAAACCATTAGCCAGACTCATGAAGAAAAAAAGGGAGAAGACTCAAATCAATAGAATTAGAAATGAAAAAGGAGAAGTGCCAACTGACACTGCAGAAATACAAAAGATCATGAGAGATTACTATAAGGAACTCTATGCCAATAAAATGGACAATCTGGAAGAAATGGACAAATTCTTAGAAATGCACAACCTGCCAAGACTGAATCAGGAGGAAATAGAAAATCTGAACAGACCAATCACAAGCATTGAAATTGAAACTGTGATTAAAAATCTTCCAAAAAACAAAAGCCCAGGACCAGATGGCTTCATAGGCGACTTCTATCAAACATTTAGAGAAGAGCTAACACCTATCCTTCTCAAACTCTTCCAAAATATAGCAGAGGGAGGAACACTCCCAAACTCATTCTACAAGGCCACCATCACCCTGATACCAAAACCAGACAAGGATGTCACAAAGAAAGAAAACTACAGGCCAATATCACTGATGAACATAGATGCAAAACCCTCAACAAAATACTAGCAAACAGAATCCAACACCACATTAAAAGGATCATACACCATGATCAAGTGGGGTTTATTCCAGGAATGCAAGGATTCTTCAATATATGCAAATCAATCAACGTGATACACCATATTAACAAATTGAAGGAGAAAAACCATATGATCATCTCAATAAATGCAGAAAAAGCTTTCAACAAAATTCAACACACATTTATGATAAAAACCCTCCAGAAAGTAGGCATAGAGGGAACTTTCCTCAACATAATAAAGGCCATATATGACAAATCCACAGCCAACATCGTCCTCAATGGTGAAAAACTGAAACCATTTCCACTAAGATCAGGAACAAGACAACGTTACCCACTCTCACCACTCTTAGTTAATATAGTTTTGGAAGTTTTAGCCACAGCAATCAGAGAAGAAAAGGAAATAAAAGGAATCCAAATCGGAAAAGAAGAAGTAAAGCTGTCACTGTTTGCAGATGACATGATAGTATACACAGAGAATCCTAAAGATGCTACCAGAAAAGTACTAAATGTAATCAATGAATTTGGTAAAGTAGCAGGATACAAAGTTAATGCACAGAAATCTCTGGCATTCCTATACACTAATGATGAAAAATCTGAAAGTGAAACCAAGAAAACTCTCCCATTTTCCATTACAACAAAAAGAAAAAAATATCTAGGAATAAACCTACCTAAGGAGACAAAAGACCTGTATGCAGAAAATTATAAGACACTGATGAAAGAAATTAAAGATGATACAAATAGATGGAGAGATATACCATGCTCTTAGATTGGAAGAATCAACATTGTGAAAATGACTCTACTACCCAAAGCAATCTACAGATTCAGTGCAATCCCTATCAAACTACCACTGGCATTTTTCACAGAACTAGAACAAAAAATTTCACAATTTGTATGGAAACACAAAAGACCCCGAATAGCCAAAGCAATTTTGAGAACGAAAAAGAGAGCTGGAGGAATCAGGCTCCCTGACTTCAGACTATACTACAAAGCTACAGTAATCAAGACAGTATGGTACTGGCACAAAAACAGAAAGATAGATCAATGGAACAGGATAGAAAGCCCAGAGATAAACCCACACACATATGCTCACTTTACCTTTGATAAAGGAGGCAGGAATGTACAGTGGAGAAAGGATACCCTCTTCAATAAGTGGTGCTGGGAAAACTGGACAGCTACATGTAAAAGTATGAGATTAGATCACTCCCTAACACCATACACAAAAATAAGCTCAAAATGGATTAAATACCTAAATGAAAGGCCAGAAACTATCAAACTCTTAGAGGAAAACATAGGCAGAACACTCTATGACATAAATCACAGCAAGATCCTTTTTGACCCACCTCCTAGAGAAATGGAAATAAAAACAAAAATAAACAAATGGGACCTAATGAAACTTCAAAGCTTTTGCACAGCAAAGGAAACCATAAACAAGACCAAAAGACAACCCTCAGAATGGGAGAAAATATTTGCAAATGAAGCAACTGACAAAGGATTAATCTCCAAAATTTATAAGCAGCTCATGCAGCTCAATAATAAAAAAAGAAACAACCCAATCCAGAAATGGGCAGAAGACCTAAATAGACATTTCTCCAAAGAAGATATACAGACTGCCAACAAACACATGAAAGAATGCTCAACATCATTAATCATTAGAGAAATGCAAATCAAAACTACAATGCAATATCATCTCACACCAGTCAGAATGGCCATCATCAAAAAATCTAGAACCAATAAATGTTGGAGAGGGTGTGGAGAAAAGGGAACACTCTTTCACTGCTGGTGGGAATGTGAATTGGTATAGCTACTATGGAGAACAGTACGGAGGTTCCTTAAAAAACTACAAATAGAACTACCATATGACCCAGCAATCCCACTACTGGGCATATACCCTCAGAAAACCATAATTCAAAAAGAGTCATGTACCAAAATGTTCATTGCAGCTCTATTTACAGTAGCCCAAAGATGGAAACCACCTAAGTGTCCATCATCGGATGAATGGATAAGGAAGATGTTGCACATATATACAATGGAATATTACTCAGCCATAAAAAGGGATAAAATTGAGCTATTTGTAATGAGGTGGATGGACCTAGAGTCTGTCATACAGAGTGAAGTAAGTCAGAAAGAGAAAGACAAATACGGTTTGCTAACACATATATATGGAATTTAGGAAAAAAGAAAATGTCATGAAGAACCTAGGGGTAAGACAGGAATAAAGACACAGACCTACTAGAGAATGGGCTTGAGGATATGGGGAGGGGGAAGGGTAAGTTGTGACAAAGCGAGAGAGTAGCATGGACACATATACACTACCAAACATAAAATAGATAGCTAGTGGGAAGCAGCCACATAGCACAAGGAGATTAGCTCAGTGCTTTGTGACCACCTAGAGGGGTGGGATAGGGAGGGTGGGAGGGAGAGAGACGCAAGAGGGAAGAGGTATGGGAACATATGTATAGGTATACCTGATTCACTTTGTTATAAAGCAGAAACTAACACACCATTGTAAAGCAATTATACTCCAATAAAGATGTTAAAAAAAAGAAAAAAAAATTTGAAAGAAACTGAAAGACACTGAATGTAAGCAAAAGATGCCCAACATACACATAACTGGCATTCCTGCATTAAATTCTGGTATGGAAATAGATGTTTAAATAATTGTTAAAATTTTCAAATATAAAAATTGACTTGAAATTGCAGATTATACCAGCAAACTATGTCCCAGAAAAACTGATGCAAAACAGATCACACCAAGAAATAAAATTTCTGGATCTCAAAGGTAAATAAAGAAATCCAATGAGAATTGGAGAAATTCAACGGCACTCCAGCAAAGAATATGAAGTCACTTTAAAGGAGAAAAATCATCAAGATGGCCTCATGAATTTCCAAAGGAATATTTAACCCCATAAGAAACTGAAGCAATGCCTGAAAAAAATCCTTCAAGAAAGAAGCTATGATCCAAGAAATGTTTACCAATCCCAAACTGCCCAACTATAAAGCCACCTATCAAATATTTCTAAACATGAAGGAACTCAGACTGTTATTCCCAATAGCCCTTTTTGTAAAACCTACTGGAAGCTGGTTTAACCAATAAAAGACTGAATTAATAAAATTAATAAAATAAAATCTTAGTATCAATGAAAGAGTAATAAAATAGCCCTAAGGGTATCAAAAAGAAAGAATTATATTTGAAAACAAAAAGGAGTAAAACTAATAAATAAATCCAATTGCTGCCTCCCTGGGAAAAATGATAATAATGGCAACAATAACAATAATAATAGCTAACACTGTACTAAGAACACATTGTTTATCAACACATTGTTTATCAACTCAAGAAATCCTGTAAAGTAAGTAGTATATTATTCCATTTTATCAGTGAGGAAACTGAGAAATATCAAAGCTAAGGAGATTTCTCCAAGGTCTCAGAGACAGTAAGTACATCTTGAAACATGCTTTTAACCAATGTTTTTTTTTTTGACGTGTAATTGACATACAACATTATATTAGTTTCAGGTGTACAACACAATGTTTCAATATTTGTATATATTCTGAAATGATCACCAAAATAAGTCTAGTTTACATTCATCACCATACACAGGTACAGAATCTTTTTCTTGTGATGAGAACTTTGAAGATCTATCCTCTTAGAACTTTCAAATATGCAATACAGTATTATTAACTACAGTCACCATGGTGTACATTACATTGTACATACAGTACATTAACCACTATTTATACTACCTCACAAACAATAATGCTTTATTGTTTAATGCTTTTATAAAGGGGCCATGAGAGTGGAGGGAGAGAAAGCACAATTTTATAAACTAAGAAATTCCGAGGAACAAATAACAATGGTTACAGGAGAAATTAAAGAATTCTAAGAGTGCTTTGCTTACCCGAATTTATGCAAAAACTTCGGAGAATCTGAATTAAGTAGTCACATTTTTAGGGATATATAATTTATTTAAATTTGCTCCAAAAGGGAAAGAAACTATGAGTGGGCTAATGTTATTATTAAAAGAAATAGGAAAATTTGCCAAGCAGCTACCTCCAAAGACGCCACGCAGGCCAAGACTATTCACAGTCAAACTCAACCGAACAATTATGGCAAAGAAAATTCCAGTGACATATATATTTTCACAAAGCATGGCAGACAAAAAAGCTTCTAGTTATTTTAAATTAAGCTGGAATTACACTGATACCAAAATCTGACAGAGTAGAAAGATAAAACAAAATCACAATCTCACTTATGAATACTGCTACAAAAATTTAATAATATAGCAAAAAATGCAATACAATATTAAAAGAATGTTACACGATATCAAAGATGTTTATATCAGGAAATCTCCTAATCAGTTGACTTTAAGTAAAAGAGATTATCCTGGATAATCTTCATGACTTGACTGAATCTATCGGAAGGCCAAAAACAAGCAGGGCTGAGATTTCTCTGAGAGGAAAAAGAAATTCCACCTGTGGAAAACAGCTTCTGACTGTGCCTGCAGAGTTCCGGTCTGCTCATGATACTCCTTTCTCGACTGCTTACAGGCGGTAGCCCCAGGCCATGCCAGCGGGTTTGAGTCTGCCCACGATCTTCCCTTCCTGACTGGCTGCCATACAAATTCAGTGCTTGCTTAGCCAGACCCCATAATCACATAAGAGAATGCCTTGTGATAAATCTCTTTATATTACATATATAATATATATATATACACACACACAAATATATAGATAATATATATCTAGAGAGAGAGGGAGATTTGAGATAGATCATCTATCTATCTTTTTTTCTACCACTAGTGGTTCTGCCACTTCAGTTGAACCCTGGCTGATACAGGAGGGTGACTGCGTGTTTAGGATGATTGACCTAGGAGGGAAACTTTTTGCTGTATCCTCTTGATCTTCAAAACTGGAAAAATGTTAATATATTATTAATATATGCCAACAAATAACCAAGTCAATTTAGAAAATGTGCCCTAAAAACAAAGTATTAGGACCTCTGCATTAATAATAGAAAATAAGTGTTCCAGCCTTTTAAAAAGATTTACAAATGTACTATTTTGCTATTTTCTACCAAAATTAATTCTAGTTTTTTCTCAAGACCTTGATAATTGTTTGTATACACATGGTTTCATTCCCAATTCTATCTCAAGCCCTGCATTTCTAAAACTACTTGTGTTGAAAACCTGTCATCTATCCTGACACATAAAATTAGTACTGTCTTATCCTCTACCCTTACCTCCTAGCATGAATTTGCCCTTCAACTTTCGACTTGTCTTGCTCTCCCTAAGTCCACCCCTCTGCCAATGGCAGTAGAGAATGGTAGAGAGCCCTGTCCTTAGTGTGGGGACATCTGGGTTTCAATTTAACCATAACATTTATTGATTTTTGGGATCACCAATATTTCTTGAAACTGTTCTGAGTTTCAGGATAATCTTCTGTGTAATGGCATTAGTAATAGTTGCTCTGTCCATACCAAGTGACATAATAAACCTGGATGCTTTTGTAAACTGCTGAATGCTAAGTAAACACAAATTATTGTTTTTATCATTGTTATTTTACATTTGACTCTATTTGTACTTGAACTTAGGCTGTAAATAAAAATAAAGAGGAGAAAGGAAAGAAGAGGGTCTGCAGTTACTTGATGAGGATATGCTCTGTGTAGGCTGCTTTCCATATGTAACCTCATTTAAGGCAGCAGCCCTGGAGGGTAGGTTAAGTCTGCCAGAGTCCCAGAACTGGTCAGGAGAGAAGATGAATTGCAAAAATAGAACTGTCTGACTTTAAAGTTGGTACTCCAAGGGAATAACCACACAAAAATCTTCCCTTGCTTATTTATATGTTATAAACAAACATATATTCGAAAGTACCCAAATCCTTAAACCCAAAGTACTATAAGATTAAAGCTAGTTAAAACAATGTTCCACATCAGAACCATCCAATTCATGTTTTTTAAATCCTGTTGTTCTTTTTGTTTTACATACTCGACTGTAAAAACAACAAAAAAAGACTGGTACTTCCTTGGTTGGATTTGATAAGATAAATCAAACTGGTATCCTGAGATTGCAATAAACCTTCCATTGGACTGGCTAGACAGAAACATTGAACACTCTGTTCAAAATGATTCTGCTCACAGCCTTGAGGATTTTCTCAGTAATAAGATTACTTTAAAAACTACTTTTCAAAAATCCCTCAGATTTACTACAGATTTCTTCTAATTTGACAAAAATGGGATAATATAAGAAAGGTATACCTTTTTATCTGAGTGTGAGATGGTAGTATAGATGTATAGCTTTTGCTGAATGTAAATTTTCTCTGGATGTTACTGTGAAATGAAAATATCTATTCATTAAAAAACTAACTTTATTTTTGAGCCTATATATTAATCTATTATAATTCTTATAATTGGATTTATATTTTAGATTCAGATTAAACTATGTAATTTGAGTGCCTACTATGTGTCATATGTTCTTATATTATTTCATCAATCTTCGTAACAATCTTTTGTCATAATTCTAATTTTCTTGGTGAGTTAACAGGCACAGAGTGAGATTAACTAAAGCTGAATCTACTTCTTCTGACCTGTCCAGAACTTCCAATATGATTAGAGAGATCAGGCTTCCTCTTCATACCTTCAAGCTGGGAGACTAGCCTGCCTCTAGTTTCTTAATCATTTGTCTTACAAATAGTAGACAAAAGAGACCTCTTTAAGTGACTTTTTGTTTATATCACTCCCCTGGCTAAAGACCTTCTAAGTAACTGTTCCCAATCCATTTTAAAGTCAAGTTAATACTTTGAATTGGAAAGCTAACAGCTAATTATTTGATTACTTGATTACTACGATTTGACACAGTATTTATTTTTCAAAGCCACATCACTCAGAGTTCTGTCCCCTAACTACGAAGCCTCCTTCTTGTTTCCTACCATTCCTTCAGAAATCTGTTTCAAGTTCAAATCTTCCCTAAAGCCATTCCAGACTAAAGACAAACGTCCCCTCATGCAGCATGTTTATATACTCACTCATATGCATACATAAATACCTACAGCTGATCATGTATGTATATCGTGGGGATTTTTATTGAAGGTGGTTGCATATAGTTATTGTGCTTCAATCATCCTTTGTAAATGTATATGAAATATTGTAAACTAGAAGTCCTTTGTAAATTTTAGCTGCCATCCTCTTTATTTTCTTCTACTATAAGCACCTTGAGGGCAGTGTTGCCATTTTAGTTCACCACCTGGCTTGTTATGGTTCTTCTAATATGGCAGGTGTTCAATAAATTGCATTGAATAAAGATCTGTGGTTGACTGATCAACTTCTCGTCAAGTGAAATATATTTAATATTTGCCTTGAGTTTACAAATGGTTATGGTCCTTCACAAAGGACCATACTCAGAATCATTCTAGCCTTGCAAGAATCTGACCAACAATTTTTAAATACTAATAAAGCGTTAAGTGCCCTAAAATGAAGACTGTCTCCTACCCACATGGAGTGTTTTCATTTTTATTACCCTATCGTTGCACACATATCACACTGGAATATGATTTACATACTGGAACCTTCCAACCTCCAACCCAGCAGTCTTGCACTGGCCTTTGTGTGCTCTGTTTTCTTTGTGAATCACAGATTAGAACTGCAGCCTTTCTGACCTGCAATAAAACTCACAAGTTCCCTTAAACATAAGCTACTATACAATGAATGTCATTGAAGGAAAAAATGAATGTGAATTCTACCTGACTGATTCTTTTCAGCTTTGGGGTGCTGTGGTTAGAAAGATCAAATAATGCCACTTATGTCAGGTAGTGCCAGGAACTTCAGGTCTCCATAAATTTTGATCCTGGAGATCACATGACAGAATTAGAAAGAATATTTTTCTCTGTCAAGACTTTAGACTTTTTTTCTTAAACTTCAGGCCCTCCTACTCAACTTGCTGACACTTCTCAGACAAAGCAAAATCAGAAGTCATATTTAAAAAGAGGAAGTGACACAAGATAAATGGCTGGAAATTAAGCTCACTACTGGAAAATGCCCTTTAATCGTTTCCACTAGAATATCACACTGTGGTTTGTTTGTTTTCTTTCCTTTTCTCTCTCTTCTTTTTTATAAGACTAGATTTTGGAATATAAATATTATCTACAACCACATGAACACCCAATAAGAGCTTATGTGAAAATACTAAGATTTATTAAGATTACTAAATAGGAGGGTTCTAAAATCAACTTCTGTAGATACACTTTTATCATTTTCAAAGCTTTTTAAGAAAAAGGATCTTATTTACCACTGAAAAATACTGCTATAGGACTATTTCCTCACCACACAGAAAAGAGATATATACATACAATTACAAACTATTATTAATTCTGTTTGTCTTTTTCTACATAAAAACTCAGGGAAGGTAGATTCTCAACTTTAAAATATATGTATTTTATATACACCTTAGTCTCATCCATTTTCTTAAGAAGTATTTCTATAATTACATAATACTCATTTGCTTCTATCCTAAACACATTCAAAGCACTTCTTACTCTCTTGACTTTATGATAGTAGACAGTGATGGGGGGAAATAATTTTATCCCATCATGAATTATGGTACTGGTTTTAATATCCTTTTTAAATTATTTTAAAAATCAATATAATTTGCCTTTTTAGAACAGTTTTAAGTTTACAGAAAAAGAGTTCCCATATTTTATTCCCCTCCCCAGATGCAATTATTAACATCTTGCACTGGTGTGGCACATTACCAATATACTTTTAAAATATGTTTTTGGTAAAGTGAATATTAAGGACCAGGCTATGCTTAATAGATACTGAAACTGCATTATTATTTTTTTCTTTAACTTTTTATTTTTTTAAACATCTTTATAGGAGTATAATTGCTTTACAATGGTGTGTTAGTTTCTGCTTTATAACAAAGTGAATCAGTTATACATATACATATGTCCCCAAATCTCTTCCTTCTTGTGACTCCCTCTCTCCCACCCTCCCTTATCCCACCCCTCTAGGTGGTCACATATATACACTACCAGATGTAAAATAGATAGCTAGTGGGAAGCAGCCGCATAGCACAGGAAGATCAGCTCGGTGCTTAGTGCATTATTTTTAAATGAACTTTTTACCTTTATATTAAAGGTACACAAAAAAGATCTATATACAGTTATGACTGTATTTTTCTGCAAAAGATATAAATAGAACATACATAATCCTTCCCATTTTCATGATCTTCTATAAAATTTTAAGTCTGCTTTGAAGCTTTCTTTTAAAAACACATGCGCACAACAGTTTGTTTATTTTCTGAGGCCCACATGGGCACTTTGCTTCACAAGGTACTAACTGCTCTGACTTTGGCCCAGGCTCTTTGCTGTGCTGCTTGTCTCTGCCTGCTGCATCTGTGTCTACATATCTTGTGGGATCACTCGGAGCCCTGTTGCAGGTCCTTTCAGCTTCTTTCAAGACTAGGCCTCAAGGAGTCTAACCAAAGTCCAAGTCACCCACATCAGTTACTCCAAAAAACTTACCCTGGTTGGAATCTGCCTTCCACTGACATTCTGATGCAAAATTGCCGGCAACATATTCCCTCAACTGAGGATACATGGTTTGTAAAGGTGTGAATTCAAAAGTTGTTGATAAGTAACCGTATAAGAACTTCACTATTAATTTTTGTCAGGAGACAGTAAAATAATAAAGACCATTTAACATTGTTCCAAAAACAGCAAGCACTTTCTGCTGCAGGGTAGAACTCTCTGTAGTGCCATATTGAAACTAAGCTTGCTCAACTGGTTACTGAGTGCCGTCCCAAGTTATTCAGCTAGAGTTAAACAGAAGTATTGTTTTTATCTAAGAGTATAAAACCCAAATTCATATAGCAGTATGTAATGTCAGCAACACAGGTCTGAGATAGGGGGAAGGAAAAAATGGTAGAGATTGGGAGTCTGATCCACAAAATATAATAGATTAAAAAAAAAGAAAACCATGTTTCAAAAAGACACATGCACCCCAATGTTCATTGCAGCACTATCTACAATAGCCAGGTCATGGAAGCAACTTACATGTCCATTGACAGATGAATGGATAAAGAAGATGTGGTACATATATACAATGGAATATGCTCAGCCATAAAAAGGAATGAAATTGGGTCATTTGTAGAGACGTGGATGGACGCAGAGTCTGTCATACAGAGTGAAGTAAGTCAGAAAGAGAAAAACAAATATCATATATTAACGCATATATGTGGAATCTAGAAAAATGGCACATATGAACCGGTTTGCAAGGCAGAAATAGAGACACAGATGTAGAGAACAAACATATAGAACCAAGGGGGGCAAGGAGGGGTTTGGAAGAATTGGGAAATTAGGATTGACATATCCACACTAACATATATAAAACAGATAATTAATGAGAACCTGCTGTATAGCACAGGGACCTCTACTTCACTGTACGGTAGAAACTAACACAACACTGTAAAACAACTATACCCAAATTAAAAAAAAAATGTTGGTGTCTTATGCCTATTCTAATAAATCAAAGATATCATTTATTCCAATGTGGGATTCTTTAAAAAGTGATTTGTCAATAAAATATATTTAGAAGTAACACTTTTAATTCAAAAAGCTAACTAAAGCACATATAAATTTATAAAATGCATTTCAGGTAACAAGGGAAAGAATCACATTTAAGAAAAGATATACATGTAATGTTACATTTTTAATCCTTTAATAGTTTTTATAAAGATCAACAGCCTTCAAAACTGATTTTGTTAATATTATGCTAATGTAGATTGATCAATTTGTTTCCTGCCTGTCCTTATATAGCAGTGAGATGAAATATGTCTTTTGGTAATTGTCTTTTGTTTGGGAATCACTTCATTTACTGTTGTTCTCTATCACTGCCAGTAAGTCAACATCTATATCATATATTTCCTCTTCAAAATATTGCTCAATAAGCTTACCTCACCTACACAGAATATGTGAGGATTAAAGAAACATTTGTAGTCTTGAAAGTCACTTACCACTCATTAGCAAATATTTCCACCAAAATTCAGTGTCACATGGTGGAAACAGCCTACATTATGTCTACATGGTAAAATTGGATTCTGTTGAATGTTGGTGCTATTTTTTCAATGGCTTTGACAATGTTAGGGGCTAGAACACAGACTATTAGGGTATCAGAAAGCCCATTTACCTTTAGGATGGCCCAGTGAGGGTTGATCCAAGGCAAGAAGAAAAGATTTCCCTGCTGTGTGCCAGGGTGGTACCACATTTATTCTACTGACCAAAAGGCTAGAGCCGAGCATGTGCACTTTACAACCCATTGCTCCTCTTATCTACTGTGAGATGCATCTGGTTTCTTGGCAGGGCCACTTCTATCATAGCTTCTGACACCACCCAGCTCCCGGAACAGTCCCCAACTACCTGTCTTCTCCTGGTTTTCCTGAAGCTACAGAGCTGCTTTCTCTCACATTAGGGTTCCCCTACCCTCACTATCACTAGAATCCCACCTGTTCCAGCAGTTAAGTCCAGGCTTCTGCTGAACTGGTTCAACTGAAAGCATTTATTTTATATCTGAAAGTGTAATAGGTGTTAGGAAGCCAAGAATCATTACATGTTGATTTTCACTAAAGAATACTTTTTATGGTGAGAAAGAATGATAATAGAGGAAAAGTAATAAATGCTTCATATCATAAGAGACTTAACAAGTATCTGAGAAGTTTTTCATTTGTTTTGTTTTTACTCAAAGGAAATTCAAAATCTTTAGCTTTATCAGTCACCCTACCCTCTTAGGAGATTTCTAATAATAAGGCTTGGAAATTGGTTTCCCAAAAAAAGAAGTTAAACACCTATACTCATATTTTTAAAATCAAATGACAAATCCTACTGCATATTTCACCAACAGCTTAGGATGAGAATAAAATGAAATAACTAACTTAATCTGATTTTCTTGGAAACCTAGATAGATGTATGATATGCATGCAAATTTTAAAAACCATTGGTTACCTCATGTGGCATTTCATTTTTTTTAATTAATTAATTTATTTATTTATTTTTGGCTGTGTTGGGTCTTCATTGCTGTGCTGCGGGCTTTCTCTAGTTGTGGCGAGTGGGGGCTACTCTGTTGCGGTGCACGGGCTTTTCATTGTGGTGTCTTGTTGCAGAGCACGGGCTCTAGGAGTGCGGGCTTCAGTAGTTGCAGCACGTGGGCTCAGCAGTTGTGGCTCACGGGCTCTAGAGCACAAGCTCAGTAGTTGTGGCGCACGGGCTTAGTTGCTCCACGGCATGTGGGATCTTCCCGGACCAGGGCTTGAACCCGTGTCCCCTGCATTGGCAGGCGAATTCTTAACCGCTGCATCTGGAACGCTGCATCTGCATCTGCATTTCATTTTGCTAGTTTTTCTTTTGAGTTCAAATTTTATCTACTTGAACAAATGAATTAAATTTGCAGTTTTGTTTTCATTGTAAAACTTATAAATGTATATTCATTTTTCCATGCATAAGATTCAAATTCTCTTGCCCAAAATAATGATCAACTGTTTTATTAGAACTTAGTAGCATTCTAAAGAGAAAGAAAAGCATCAAAGGGAAAATTTACAGATATTACCTACGG
Source organism: Stenella coeruleoalba (assembly GCF_951394435.1). NCBI lineage: Eukaryota > Metazoa > Chordata > Mammalia > Artiodactyla > Delphinidae > Stenella > Stenella coeruleoalba. Next base: position 33,720,957 of record NC_137155.1, read on the forward strand.
GGAGGACTCTGAACGAATTCATATTTATCTGTTGGGGAACCAGGTGGTTTTTTTTTTTGCAAGTCCTGTCATCTGTTAAAATAGGGTCATGTTGATACTTCCAAAACACAACTGCTTAAAAGAGGGAAGTTTATTTGTGGGATGAAGTTGTATTTTAACCTCAATTTTTTTTTCTTGGTTACTCACATAACCTCTAACTATAATTCCTACTAATGTTTGAGACAGATGAAAATTTTCTCTGCCAGTAGAAAATTAAACTGATCAATGGAACAATGTACAAATGAAGCATTCAGTTTACTTTCTCCTTAATTTTCTCATCCGGAGCTCCTTTTCTGAGTAAATCCCTCTGGCCATAAAATTCACTGAATCTACTATACACCAGATAGGTTACAAGGATCCCAAATAACTGATTTAGAAGGTTGCTTGTTATATTTTGAAAAATTACTCCTTGCTAAAGTCATTAACTTGTTTCAGTTAATAAGGAGACTATAAGAGGAATTAAAAGTAATCCTTAGTCATACAGCTGATTTTACATTTTTCTCCATTTTACATTAATTAATTTACTTCCCGCTTATTTTTATATCGTGGCCACATTATTCACCTGTTCTTAGCTCTGGTAAAAGATAACAAAATACTTTTTCCTAAAAGTGATACATATGTTTAGTAGAATATAAATAGTAGAATTGATAAAGATATTTTTACCCCCAAGATATTTCCCTACTCTTCTTTTTCTTATATCTGAAGAGAGAAAAGGTATATCTACCCTAGTTAAAAAAATTCCCTGAAGCCTGAAAATCTTCCAGCTGTCTTGAAAGAAGGAAACTTTGTTTTTTGACTCTTTTTCCTGTCTTATGGATAAGAGCCCGGCTGTTTTCATAAACAGTGGCCAGCTGTTCAACTTTTAATACTACTCTTCAACAGTCTCCTACTTTTCACAGGGGAAACAGATCTTCACTGCATCTTTTTCTCCTGCCTAAGTTAAGAAACTCATTGAGAATTTTGAATATAAAAGCTTCCTAAACCAAGACACTCAAAAACTGTACTCAGCTGCTGGTCTGAACGTAGACGTTGCCTGTAAGTTTCAACCTCCTCTTCATATTTATTAAGTAGATTGTTCCAGATGTTTCGGAATTTTTAGAGTAAGAAACTATTAAAATAAGAGAACAGCTGAAGGACAAGTATATGCTGGGCACTTATGAGAACTAGCCAAACCACATACATTTATCACGTGCAGTTGGCAAAGTTGGCTATGTGGAAATGTTGTGGGAACAACCGATGCTTCTAGACTTCACTACCTGTTCCACCAAGAAAAGCAGTACAGTTGTACAGGGTGGGAAAGCTTATTGTCAAAAAAAGTCTGCCTCAAAGAATGATTAGAACACAAGCAATACAAAGTCCTAAGTTGATCCATCACATAGGAATCTAAATGCTTTATCTTTTTAAATGAAGACTTACTGCAAAGGTCGAAAGATAGAATAGGAAAGAATGGAAAGAAAAGGAATAAATAAAAATATGGATGAATTTTTTAAAGCAGATTAAAATAGACTTAATTTTTTCCTTAGATGTTTCAAATTGAGGAACAATATAAATTATGTTCAAATAAAATATTTACTTTTGTGCAAAAACTTTTGGGTGAAGAAAAGATCACTATTATAATAGAATCCACATGATGAGAGTAAACATCCTGAAAAGATCTCCTATTCTTATCAAAGGATGATTACAGATATGGACATGGACATAAGCAGTGATCTAGAGATATCGCCTTCTTAAATGTAGACTATCATAGACAGGGATTATATGAGGATGAAAGGGGAAAGGAGATGAGAGGGGAAAACTGAAAAATATTTTCTACATGGTATTTCAAATACTTAATGAAGAAAAATTCCCAAATGAAAAACTGTTTAACCATTATTCCCTCATAATATTATGTATTACTTTTCAGTGCAATACATATATGTTAAAAAAAATCTTTCTAATCGTAAAGGTGTTACATGAAGTCCAATGTAACTTAGAGCCTGTTTCTTGTGATGCTATGTGTGTATTTTCTTTACTAAATCAGTGCCGATAAGTTTGCAATTCCATAGAGGGCTTTGAACTAAGGAACTATAGCAAACAGAAGGATAAATATCAGAAGGTTTCCTGCTAAGTAATTTAAAATGTCAACAGAGTGTGAAGTTTAAGCATCCTGGAGTGTTCTGAAATAAGATTATGGGCACTTTTTCTGAATATTTATAATTAGGTCAATCGGATCAACCACTAAAATAATCTGATTTTTTAAAAATTATAATTCAGGTACCCCTATAATTTGTTAAAAGACAAAGTGCAAACACTAATTTTACAAAAAGAAACTTCTTGTGTCTGATTTAAATTGTCCTTAAAATTTAGAATGTGAGGCTTCCATCAACTATGGATTTGCCATGGATGTATCCTCTCAGGAAGGAAAGGAAAAGTTCAAATATCAAGAATAATTTAAAACTTTTGAAAAAGAATACTATTTTAGATTTACATAAAATTTCTCCATGTATAAAACACTTTGACAGCCATAATATTACTTGATTTTCTCAACAACTCTGTGAGGTTGACAAAGAAGTATAATTTTTTCCATTTCCCAAATGAAGAAGCTGAGGCTCCAAATGATTTCATGTCTTGCCTTAGAACAATATGCTAATTAAACTGAGACTTAAATACCACCCAGTTTCACCTAACTCCAATAATCCTTCATTCCTACATCATCTGCCAAAAACAGCTACGTAGGAGATGAAGGGTGACCAATTATTAAAAATACCAGAAATTAATGGACTGTTTTTGCTTTCTAATTAAAACTTTTCTTTTGGTACGAAGAAATAAGATAATTCAAGAATATTGAACATATAAAAAACATTTCTTCATTACTTTGATTCTTTTCCAATTCAAGGATTTTAATGAAATGGCTGTTGGGGATGATATTCATATCAAACCTATGAGTATGGTGGTAGCCACTGCAGTTTAGAATAGCAGTTTCTTTTCTGGTTAATTACTAAGATTTTAAATATTTCATATGGGAGGATTTTTTTGGGAAAAAAAATGAAGTGAACCTAAGATTGACTGGAATTTACAAGCTCATTTAAAGAAAAGTCTCAACTATTTTTTCTTACAAATGTAATACCTCCCCAGATGGCAGTCTTTGTAGTTTGTGGCACTGATTCAAAAGGCATATTAACTGCCACTCTCCTTAGCTGCATCAAGTATTTACAGGCCTCCCCTCAGAATGGGTTCAACAGTAATTAAAATAACACCCTTCCTCTGGGGTGAAATTACACTTGAAGAGTTTGGGGATGTTTTTTTTTCCTTCCTTTGGGTAAATAAGTCCTTCTGCCAAAAAGTATGAGAAAAAGTTGAGAATGGAAAGATCCTGAGAGAAAGGAGACAGAGGTGTGTGGCAGGATGGGGATGGGGGCTGTGGGTGTGTGTGTCGGTGAGGGGGAGAGGAGGAGAAAGAGAGAGATTCAAAATAGTACACCAAAGCAAGAGTCCCATAAACTATGTTAAAATGTGAGTGTTTCTTTCATTCTCTACCAGACACTGATAGACAAACAGGTTTAAAAAAAAAAAAAAAAAGCAAGGGGGAAAAATACCATTTACTCTCTGCAGCAGCAGGAAATCAAGGAAAGAAAATAAACAGGGTTTGAATTGTGGGCCTTTAACCTGCTAGTCAGACAGTTTCATTCTGCATGTATTTGTGTGCTGGTAGATGGCGAAGGGGAGGTAAAAGGACAGGGGCCTTATGGGATTCTTGGGACTCCCACAGCTACCAGTCCAGCTGTACAAACACGCACAAGCTTTGTTAAGGTACAGTGGGCAGCAGGCTGCAACTGCTGAGCTATCTGACCTATAAATCCCTTGCAAAAGCTCCACTTGAGGGGAAGCCAGAAGTTATGTGTAAATGTTTTATCCAGCCAGAAGCTAGCTATTGGTCATTTCCGTCTCCTGTCTCTCTCTTTCTTTCTCTCAATGGATACTCTGGCTACATTTAAAGTAGTATGTTTAGATACATAAATGACCACATCTTAAATTCTACTTTCCTCTAGGCCAAACAAGAAAGGGAATAGTAACTCAGAAGCTCTGTGTTCCTGACTTTACAGCTTGGGGCATATGTTCCAAAATTATGAGCAATCAACTTAGGCAGAGCAATAGAAATTTCTGTTATTGTTCTTTTCTTTAAATTTCTTTTTCCAACTCAGTAGGTGCATCACTTTAAAATTACCATCAATCTACATATATGTTTTACTTGACACAGGCTGGAGGCATTTGAGATATTCCCTTAAATATGACACCACTTACACTTGCCCAGTTTTTCCTTTTGCTTTTAGCCTCATTCACAACAGATAATCTTAACAGGCATATTATATCTTGAGGGTAAACAATGCGGAGGTTCTCAATGACTAACCCCAAGGAGAACCTTCCTGAGATTTTTTTCTCTTTTCTAAACATTTCTGAACTCTAAGTGACCTCCTTTTATGAAGCTTCCAAATGGCATCTAAACACCTTAAACACTATGCACTTAGTAAGCTATCTAGACTATTAAAAAACTGTAGAAAATGACACAAAACAATGACAAGTGAAGGAGGCTAAATTTAAGCAGAAAATGGCTTTTATAAATATTCATAAAGCTAGAGAAGCCTCTGTTGAAAATACCTGGAAGCCCCTTTGGGCTTTCCAACATCCTAGAGAGACAGAAAAATACAATCCATACTAAAAACAAAAAACACACACCAACATGGAGGTGTTTACTCTATGTATATGCTGCTCTGAGTTTAATAATTTTGGTAGCACTCGAACAACAGTAAATATTCAAAGACACTAAGCAAAAGTGGCATTTTTCTGAAATGTCACTCTGTGATAGTCTAAAGATTTTCTTCACTGATTCCTTTCATTACACTAAGCAAGAGACTAATGGCGTGGATAGCAAGACGTAAGCAATGGCTCTTGCTAGCTTACCAGACTACGCACTCAGGTAAAGATGACAAAACAAGCACACTCACACAAGTAACACACAGGCCCGAAAAAAGAGAGATACATCAGGATAGTAAAAATGCCTAACAATGGAAATTCAGAGGTGACAGAAAGTACTTACAGACAGGGGAAGTCAATATAAATTATGCCTTGAACATCGTCATCTTCTTGGAAACGTCCTATGAAGGACTGTGAATAATTAACATCACATTAAAATAAAACAGACAACTAATAAGAACCTACTGTATAGTACAGGGAACTCTACTCAATACTCTGTAATGACCTATGTGGGAAAAAAAATCTAAAAAAGAGAGGATATATGTATATTTATAACTGATTCAGTTTGCTGTACACCTGAAACTAACAACACTGTAAATCAACTATACTCCAATAAAAATTAATTAACCCACCCCCTCCCAAAAGGATAATAATGCAAAGGAATAGGGATGACTTGTGGCAAAAGAGATAAAAGACTAGATGGAGTAAGTAACTTCCTATTTAAAAGGGTTGTAGCTCACCAAAGGCAACCTAAGAAGAGGCAGAATCCTGCTTCCTGGCAGGATCTGCTTATCTGATACAGATTCAGTTTGTTGTGTTTTTTTTTTAAGATTTTTTTTTTTTTGATGTGGACCATTTTCAAAGTCCCCACTGAATTTCCTACAACATTGCTTCTGTTTTATGTTTTGTTTTCTTTTTTTTGGCCGTGAGGCATGTTGGATCCTAGCTCCCCAACCAGGGATTGAACCCACACCCCCTGCATTGGAAGGCAAATTCTTAACCACTGGACCACCAGGGAAGTCCCCAGATTCAGCTTTACATGACCTCTAGGAAGTGAGAAAAGTCTAGTATTGTCAACGTTATCCATAAGTTTTCTCTAATTAAATTGATAGATAAATAATACAATTTATCTTGCCATCATTTCTTTCTAGTTAGTTCCACAGGTCAATTATCTGTGATCTCTATATACCACCAGTAGTCTGAGAAACAGCAAATAAATTCCCAATATATTCAGACTTCAGTAATAAAGTGTATAGCAATTCCGACATTCATAAATGAAGATGATGTTAGTGATCATTATTTGTGGTGGTTGTGGCTTGACTATAGCTTACCTATTGTCTCTTGTCTTGTCTCTGTGAAATAAGAATGACATAGACAATATACTGGCCAGGACACAGGGTAAATTCAGGAGAAAAATGAGAGCACAAAGTCACCAAGGATAAAGCTCTGATCAATATGACAATGACCCTGAACTTCAACTAAACACATGGTAGGACATCACCATACTCTGTCATCCTTTTGCTTCTTTTCTACACTTAAAAATTCGTTGTTTCAATACCACAGATATCAGATATAGAATTTTATCTGATTTAAACCACTTTGAAGATTCAAATAAAGAGAAGAGAACACTCTTAGCTAAACACAAAAAAGGAGGAACCAAATTTAAAATTATAAATAGAACAGATATAGCAAAATTAACCATAATCTTCAGTGGAACAATTACTGACCTGAGACTTAAGATATCAGTTGCTCTAGTGAATGCTTCTGTGATACCCAGAAGTTCCCCAACTGATCTTTGCTTTTCTTTGTTCATCTGTAAAACCAGAAAAACAATTGATTTCACTCCCTACCTCATATGGATGTGAAAAGATTTTAAAATAAATTGCAATATTATTATTAACATAATGCCTTGTAAAACTGCAACTAATTACTAAAAAATAATATAAAATAATGCAGCACATTAAAAAGTTATTAATGATCCACCCACAAGCAAACGTGATTAAGACCTTTTAAATTTCACAAAATTTATCATTTAGATTCACTAAAGATGCCAAATACCAAAGACAAATTATTATTACTTTTTATTATTTCAAAATTGATGATGTTATTGTACTTGTTGTTCTCCTCCTCCTCCTTCTTCCTCTTCTTTTTATTACAAAATTTTTGTCAGACACTGACACAGCAGAGTATACTAGAATTCTGATTTAGTGGCTTCAACTTTTTTACTTTGTTCATTTTTCTCAACTAAGACTAGTAAAAATTTTCCATTGAATTCTAAGCTCTATTACTCCTACCATCTTCCTGGAATACAAACTTGGTAAGTGATAAAATCTTAATTTTTTTAATATTAGAAAATACAGATTAATATTTGATTAGAATAACTGACAAGATACTCCATAATGCCCCATAATACCAATATTTTCAATGCAACATGATATACAGAAACAGTAGTTTTTAAAACCTCTGACCAACAGAATATTCATCTTAAGAAAGTATTTTATTCTCAAACTCTTCCAAAAAACTAAAGAGGGGGGAACACTCCCAAAGTCATTCTATGAAGCCATCATCACCCTGATACCAAAACCAGACAAAGACACAACCAAAAAAGAAAATTACAGGCCAATAGCTTTGACAAATATAGATGCAAAAATTCTCAACAAAATATTAGCAAACCGAATCCAACAACACATAAAAAAGATCATACACCACAACCAAGTTGGATTTATCCACAGCAAGGATGATCCAACTTATGCAACTCAATCAATGTGATACACCACATCAACAAAAGACAAAAAACACATGATCATCTCAACAGATGCAGAAAAAGCATTTGATAAAACTCAACATCCATTCATGATTAAAAAACTCCTTACAAAAGTGGCAATAGAGGGAACATATCTCAACATAACGAAAGCTATTTCTGGCAAAACCACAGCCAGTACAACACTCAACAATGAAAAGCTGAAAGCCCTCCCACTAAAATCTGGAACAAAACAAGGATGCCCACTCTCACCACTTCTCTTCAACAGAGTATCGAAAGTCTTAGCCACAGAAATCAGAGAAGAAAAAGAAAAGGTATTCAAATTGGTAAGGAAGAGGTAAAATTGTCATTTTATGCAGATGACATGATACTATATACAGAAAACCCTAAGCACTCCACACAAAAACTACTAGAACTGATAAACGAATTCAGCAAGGCAGCATGATACAAGATTAACATACAGAAATTGGTTGCCCTTCCTTATCCTAACAATGAAATGTCATAAAGTGAATGTAAACAAACAATCCCTTTTAAAATCTCATCAGAAAAACAAAAACAAAACAAAAAACCTTAGGAGTAAACCTCACCAAAGAGGTTAAAGACATATGATGAGAACTACAAAACATTAATAATGGAAACTGAAGATGATTCAAAGAAATGGAAAGATATCCCATGCTCTTGGACTGGAAGAATTAATAGTGTTAAAATAGCCATACTACCCAAAGCAATCTACAGACTTAATGCAATACCTACCAAAATACCCATGACATTTTTCACAGAACGAGAAAAAGTAATCCTAAAATTTATATGAAACCATGAAATACCCAGAACTACCAAAGCAATCCTGAGGTAAATGAACAAATCAGGAGGCATAATGCTCCCAGACTTCAGACAATACTACAAAGCTATAGGAATCAAAACAGCGTGGTACTGGTGCAAAACCAGATACAGGGCTCAATGTAACAGAATGGAGAGCCCAGAAATAAGTGCACACACCTAGGGATAACTAATCTTCAACAAAGAAAGCTAGAATATAAAATGGGGAAAAGACAGTCTCTTCAGCAAGTGGTGCTGGGAAAGTTGGACAGCCGCATGTAAATTAGTAAATCAATGAAGCTACAACACACCCTCACACCATACTCAAAAAAAAACTCAAAATGGCTTAAAGACTTAAAAATAAGACAAGACACCATAAAACTCCAAGAAGAGAACATAGGCAAAACATTCTCTAACATAAAATGTAGCAATATTTTCTTAGGTCAGTTTCTCAAAGCAATAAAAATAAAAGCAAAAATAAACACATGGGACCTAATGAAACTTATAAGCTTTCACACAGCAAAGGAAACCATAAACAAAATGAAAAGACAATGTATGGACTGGGAGAAAATACTTGCAAATGATGAGACCAAGGAGGGCTTAATTTCCAAAATATATAAACAGCTCCTACAATTCAATAACAAAAATAAAAACAACCTAATGGAAAAAGAAGGGTGAGCTGTGACAGGGTGAGAGAGAGTCATGGACATATACACACTAACAAACGTAGTAAGGTAGATAGCTAGTGGGAAGCAGCCGCATGGCACAGGGATATTGGCTCGGTGCTTTGTGACAGCCTGGAGGGGTGGGATAGGGAGGGTGAGAGGGAGGGAGACGCAAGAGGGAAGACATATGGGAACATATGTATATGTATAACTGATTCATTTTGTTATAAAGCAGAAACTAACACACCATTGTAAAGCAATTATACCCCAATAAAAATGTTAAAAAAAAAGAAAAGAAAAGAAAAATAGGCAGAAGACCTAAACAGAATTTCTCCAAAGAAGATATACAGATGGCCAATAGGCACATGAAAAAATGCTTATGATCACTAATTATTAGAGAAATGCAAATCAAAACAACAGTGAGGTACCACCTCACACCAGTCAGAATGGCCATCACTGAAAAGTCTACAAATAACCTAAATGGGAAAAGAATTTGAAAAAGAATGGATACTTGTATGGGTATAACTGAACCTAATGTGCTTGTACACCTGTAACTAACACATCATTGTTAATCAATTATACTCCAATATAAAATAAAATAAACATTGTAAGTATACAAATAATAAATGCCAGAGAGAGTATGGAGAAAAGGGAACCCTCTTACACTGCTGGTGGGAATGGAAAATTGGTGCAGCTACTATGGAAAACAGTAAGGAGGTTCCTCAAAAAACTAAAAATAGAACTACCATATAACCCAGCAATCCCACTCCTGGGCATATATCCAAAGAAAACCGTGATCTGAAAAGATACATGCACCCCAATGTTCACTGCAGCACTGCTTACAACACTCAAGACATGGAAGCAACGTAAGGGTCCATTGAAAGATGAATGGATACAGAAGATGTGCTATATACATACACACACACACACACACACACACACACACACACACACACAAATATTACTCAGCCATAAAAAGAATGAAATAATGCCATGTGCAGCAACATTATCATACTAAGTGAAGTAAGTCAGACACAGAAGGGCAAATATCATGTAATATCACTTATATGTGAAATAAGGATATGTGGATATTAGTCTCTGTATCCAAAACTCCCTCTCCTTTCTCTTATAAAGAACTGGCTGGTGAATGACAAAGGCTGGAAAGAATGTGGAGAATAGTGAATGCTCCTACACTATTGGTGGGAATGTAAATTGGTGCAGCCACTATGGAAAACAGTATGGAGGTTCCTCAGAAAAAACTAGAAACAGAGTTGCCATATGATCCAGCAATCCCACTCCTGGGCATATACCCAGACAAAACTATAAGTTGAAAAAATAGGCATATTCCCACAACTAGGGCACCTGCTGGATGCTGCTTGGGGACCTTGACACCCAAGGAGACGGGAGGAACACCCAAGTAACCTGGTAGGACATGGGGGGACTGAGGAGGGAGAAAAAGTGGAGGCCGGACAGGACTGACACCCCTGAGGAGCGGCTAAGGGGAAGAGGGGTTCCCACACCTGGAGGAGCCCTCGGGGGCTGGGATCGGGGGGAGTGAGCCCAGTGTTTCCCCTGCCCAATAGACGGGGGAAGTCTGCCCAGATCTTGGGCCAGGTTCTACTCCCTCAGAGGCCCCCTCCAGGCCACGTTGCTCCTGGGGGCATAGGAGTGAGGTTGGGGCAGAACAGGAGAGGCATGCAGGAGGGGCCCTCCAGGACCGGAGGAGCTGGAGAGGAGCACAGGGCATTTGCCCCACCCACTCAAGTCCAGGAAGCCTGCGGGACTCCCAGGTGGAGTCCCCCACCCTCTGAGACCAGAGGCGGGAGGTACACCTGGGCCCCTTCTGTTCTGTTGAGCCTAAGCCCCACCCCCCAAAACCCCCAAGGCCTTTTCCAGCCCTATGGGTCCTAAGCATAGGCCCCATCCACCACGTAAACCCCACCCCTGCTTAGGCCCTGCCCTCCACAGCCAAGGCCTTTTCCACTTTTTTTCCTCCTCCTCCTCTTTTTTTACTATTGTGGTTCTGTTCTACCTTCCAGTTGTTGTTTCATCTATATTTTTATTTTTACATTCTTTCTAACATATCTGTTAGTCTCCTAGTCTACTTTTATTTTTTACTTTGTTATTATTCTCTCTCTTTTTTTTTTTTTTTTTTTGCCACCCCACATGGCTTCCGGGATCTTGGTTCACGAGCCAGGGTTGGGCCCAAGTTCCTACACTGGGAGCTCCAAGTCTGAACCACTGTACTAACAGAGGACCTCAGTCCCAGGGAATACTCATCAGAGTGAGGTCTCCTGGAGGTCCTCATCTCAGCACCAACACCCAGATCTACCCAAGAGCCTACAAACTCCAGTTTTGGAAGCCTCAGGTTAAACAACCAGTAAGACAGGAACACAATCTCACTCACCAAAAAAAGAAAAAAAGAGACAACAAAAAAATGTTACAGATGAAGGAGCAAGGTAAAAACCTAAAAGACCAAATAAATGAAGAAGAAATAGGCAATCTACCTGAAAAAGAATTCAGAGTAATGATAGTACAGATGATCCAGAATCTCAGAAATAGAATGGAGACACAGATTGAGAAAATACAAGAAATGTTTAACAAAGATCTAGAAGAACTAAAGAACAAACAGATGAACAACATACTAACTGAAATGAAAAATATACTAGAAAGAATCAATAACAGAAACACTGTGGCAGAAGAACAAATAAGTGAGCTGGAAGACAAATGGTGGAAATAACTGCCAAGGAGGAGAATAAAGAAAAAAGAATGAAAAGGAATGAAGACAGCCTAAGAGACCTCAGGGACAACATTAAACACATCCACATTCGAATTATAGGGGTCCCAGAAGAGGAAGAGAAAAAGAAAAGGTCTGAGAAAATATTTGAAGAGATTATAGTCAAAAACTTCCCTAACACGGGAAAGGAAACAGTCACCCAAGCCCAGGAAGCACAGAGAGTCCCATACAGGATAAACTCTAGGAAAAACACACCAAGACATATATTAATCAAACTAACAAAAATTAAATTCAAAGAAAAAATATTAAAAGCAGCAAGGGAAAAACAAATAAAAAACATACAAAGGAATCCCCATAAGGTTACTAGCTGATTTTTCAGCAGAAACTCTGCAGGCCAAAAGGGAGTGGCAGGATATATTTAAAGTGATGAAAGAGAAAAACCTACAACCAAAATTACTCTACCCAGCAAGGAGCTCATTCAGATTCAATGGAGAAATCAAAAGCTTTTCAGACAAGCAAAAGCTAAGAGAATTCAGCACCACCAAACCAGCTTTACAACAAATGTTAAAGAAACTTCTCCAGGCAGGAAACACAAGAGCAGAAAAACCCAAAACAAACCCCCAAAACAAACCAAAAACAATTAAGAAAATGGTAATAGGAACATATATATTGATAATAACCTTGAATGTAAAATGGATTAAATGTCCCAAGGAAAACACACAGACTGGCTGAATGGATACAAAAACAAGACCCATATATATGCTATCTACAAGAGACCCACTTCAGACCCAGGGACACATACAGACTGAAAGTGAAGGGATGGAAAACGATATTCCCTGCAAATGGAAATCAAAAGAAAGCTGGAGTAGCGATACTCGTATCCAATAAAATAGACTTTAAAATAAAGACTGTTACAAGAAATAACGCAGGACACTACATAATGATAAAGGGATCAATCCAAGAAGAAGATATAACAATTATAAATACATATGCACCCAACAGAGGAGCATCTCAATACGTAAGGCAAATGCTAACAACCATGAAAGGAGAAATCGACAGTAACACAATAATAGTACAGGGCTTTAACACCACACTTACACCAATGGAAAAATCATCCAAAATGAAAATAAATAAGGGAACACCAGTTTTAAATGACACAATAGACCAGACAGATCTAATTGATATTTATAGAACATTCCACCCAAAAGTGGCAGAATACATTTTCTTCTCAAGTGCACATAGAACATTCTCCAGGATAGATTGCAACTTGGGTGACAAATCAAGCCTCAGAAAATTTAAGAAAAGTGAAATCGTATCAAGCATCTTTTCTGACCACAATGTGATGAGGCTGGAAATCAATTACAGTAAAAAAAAAAAAAAACAAAACAAAAAAACTGTAAAAAACACAAACACATGGAGGCTAAACAATACGCTACTAAATAACCATGAGATCACTGAAGAAATCAAAGAGGAAATCAAAAAATACCTAGAGAAAAATGACAATGGAAACACAATGAGCCAAGGTCTACTGGACGCAGCAAAAGCAGTTTTAAGAGGGAAGTTTATAGCAATACAATCCTGCCTCAAAAAACAAGAAAAATCTCAAATAAACAATCTAAACTTACACCTAAAGGAACTAGAGAAAGAAGAACAAGCAAAACCCAATGTCAGTAGAAGGAAAGAAATCATAAAGATCAGAGCAGAAATAAATGAAATAGAAATGAAGAAAACAACAGCAAACATCAATAAAACTAAAAGCTGGTTCTTTGAGAAGATAAACAAAAATGATAAACTCTTAGCCAGACTCATCAAGAAAAAAGGGAAAGTATGCAAATCAATAAAATTAGAAATGAAAAACGAGAAATCACAACTGACACTGCAGAAATACAAAGGATTATAAGAGACTACTACAAACAACTATATGCCAATAAAATGGACAACCAAGAAGAAATGGATAAATTCTTGGAAAGATACAATTTTCCAAGACTGAACCAGGAAGAACTAGAAAATATAAACAGACCTATCACAAGAAATGAAATTGAAACTGTAATTAAAAATCTTCCACCAAACAAAAGTCCAGGACCACATGGCTTCACAGGCGAGTTCTATCAAATATTTAGAGAAGAGCTAACACCCATCCTTCTCAAACTCTTCCAAAAAATTGCAGAGGGAGGAACTCTCCCAAATTCATTTTATGAAGCCATAATCACCCTGATACCAAAACCAGAAAAAGACATCAGAAAAAAAGAAAATTATAGACCAATAACACTGATGAACACAGATGCAAAAATCCTGAACAAAATACTAGCAAACAGACTCCAACAAGATATTAAAAGGATCATACAGCATGATCAAGTGGGATTTAGCCCAGGGATGCAATGATACTTCAATATACACAAATCAATCAATGTGATACACCACATTAACAAATTAAGGAATAAAAACCATATGATCATCTCAATAGATGCAGAAAAGCTTCTGACAAAATTCTACACCCATTTATTATAAAAACTCTCCAAAAAATAAGCATAGAGGGAACCTACCTCAACATAATAAAGGCCATATATGACAAACCCACAGCAAACATCACACTCAATGGTGAAAAACTGAAACCATTTCCACTAACATCAGGAACAAGATAAGGATGTCCACTCTCACCACTCTTATTCAACATAGTTTTGGAAGTCATAGCCATGGCAATCAGAGAAGAAAAAGAAATAAAAGGAATACAAATTGAAAAAGAAAAGTAAAACTGTCACTGTTTGCACACGACATGATACTATACATAGAAAATCCTAAAGATGTCTCCAGAAAAATACTAGACTTAATCAGTGAATTTGGTAAGTTTGCAGGATACAAAATTAATGCACAGAAATCTCTGGCATTCCTATACACTAACAACAAAATATCAGAAAGAGAAATTAGGGAAACTATCCACTTTACTATCGCAACTAAAAGAATAAAATTCCTAGGAATAAACCTACCTAAGAAGGCGAAAGACTTGTACTCAGAAAACTATAAAACACTGATGAAAGGTTTCAAAGACGCCATAAAAAGATGGAGAAATACACCATGTTCTTGGATTGGAAGAATCAATATTGTGAAAAAGACCATACTACTCTAAGCAATCTACAGATTCAATGCAATCCCTATGAAACTACCAATGGCATTATTCACAGAATTAGAATAAAAAGTTTTACAATTTGTATGGAAACACAAAAGACCCTGCATAGCCAAAGCAATCTTGAGAAAGAAAAACAGAGCTGGAGGAATCAGGCTCCCAACTTCAAACTATCCTACAAAGCTACAGTAATCAGGACAGTATGGTACTGGCACAAGGACACAAATACTGATCAATGGTACAGAATAGAAAGCCCAGAGATAAACTCACGCACATACAGTCACCTAATTTACGACAATGGAGGCAAGAACATACAATGGAGAAAAGACAGCCTCTTCAATAAGTGGTGCTGGGAAAACCTGACAGCTACATGTAAAAGAATGAAATTACAACACTACCTAACACCATACACAACAATAAGCTCAAAATGGATTAAAGACCTAAATATAAGACCAGACACTATCAAACTCTTAGAGGAAAACACAGAAAAAACACTCTGACATAAATCATGGCAAGATCTTTTTCATCCCACCTCCTAGAGTAATGAAAATAAAAACAAAAAATAAACAAAGGGAACCTAATGAAACTTCAAAGCTTTTGCACCCCAAAGGAAACCATAAACAAGACGAAAATACAACCCTCAGAATGGGAGAAAATATTTGCAAACCAAACAACAGACAAAGGATTAATTTCCAAAATATACAAACAGCTCATGGAGCTCAATATCAAAAAAACCCAAACAATCCAGTTAAAAACATGGGCAGAAGCCCTAAATAGACACTTCACCAAAGAAGACATAAAGATGGCCAAGAGGCATATGAAAAGATGCTCAACATCACTAATTATTAGAGAAGTACAAATCAAAACTACAATGAGGTACCACCTCACACCAGTCAGAATGGCCATTATCAAAAAATCTAGAAACAATAAATGTTAGAAAGGGTGTGGTGAAAAGGGAACCCTCCTGCACTGTTGGTAGGAATGTAAATTGATACAACCACTATGGAAAACAGTATGGAGGTGCCTTAAAAATCTAAAAATAGAACTACCATATGTCCCAGCAATCCCACTACTGGGCATATACCCTGAGGAAACCATAATTCAAAAAAGAGACATGTACCATAATGTTTATTGCAGCACTATGTACAATATCCAGGACATGGAAGCAACCTAAGTATCCATCAACACACCAATGGATAAAGATGATGTGGCACATATATTCAATGGAATAATACTCAGCCATAAAAAGAAACGAAATTGAGTTATTTGTAGTGAGGTGGATGGACCTAGAGTCTGTCATACAAAGTGAAGTAAGTCAGAAAGAGAAACCACTGATGAACCTAGTGGCAGAGCAGGAATAAAGATGTAGACATAGAGAATGAACTTGAAGACACAGGTGGTGTGGGGGAAGCTGGGACGAAGTGAGAGTAGCATCGACATATATACACTACCAAATGTAAAATAGTTAACTAGTGGGAAGCAGCAGCATAGCACAAGGAGGTCAGCTCAGTGCTCTGCAATGACCTAGAGGGGAGGGATAGGGAGGGTGGGAGGGAGACTCAAGAGGGAGGGGATATGGGTATATATGTATGCATATGGCTGATTCACTTTGCTGTACAACAGAAACTAACACAGTACTGTGAAGTAATTATACTCCAATAAATATCTATTAAAAATAAAATAAAATAAAACCCAAAAATAATATCAAAAATCAAAAAAAGAAAGAAAGAAGGAAAAAATACAGGCACCCTTATGTTCACAGCAGCACTACTTACAATAGCCAAGACATGGAAACACCTAAGTGTCCACTGACGGATAAAGAAGATATGGTATATAAAATACATATAATGGAATATTACTCAGCCATCAAAAAGAATGAAATAATGCCATATGCAGCAACATAAATATAACTAGAGATTATCATACTAAGTGAAGTAAATCAGAAAGAGAAAGACAAATACCATATGATATCACTTATATGTGGAATTTAAAATAGGACACAAATGAACATTATCTATGAAACAAAAACAGACTCACAAATATAGAGAATAGACTTGTGGTTGCCAAGGAGATGGGGGAGTGGGGGAGGGAAGGACTGAGAGTGTGGGATCAGCAAACTATTATATACAGGATGGATAAACAACAAGGTCCTACTGTATAGCACAGGGAACTATATTCAATATCCTGTGATAAACCATAATGGAAAGAATATAAAAAAGAATACATATATATGTATAACTGAGTCAGTTTGCTATACAGCAGAAATTAAACACAACATTGTGAATCAACTATACTTCAATAAATTTTTTTAAAGCTATTTAAAATGCAGTATATTTTAGGTGTTAGGAAATATTTTATATAATTTTGTTGGATTATTCCAAGTTTAGATATTAACTTACAATAATTCTCTCAATTTCACAACATAAAATTAATTATTAAATGAAACCATCTCATCTTCTCACCATCATATGTATTTTCTTTGGGTTATACACCTACACACACACACACACACACACACACACATATATTTGTCTGTATATATTCAAATGGCATATATATATTCAAATGGCAGAGTAAAGATTCACTTACTAAATAATAGTTTGAGAAGAAGGGATCTGGTATTGAATGACTAAGTGCCATGAATTTGCAACAGTAGACACTTCACATATCATTGAAGCCTCATACAAATCATGCAAAGTAGGTATATTTGTTTCCTGTTCATTCTACCAATGAACCAAACTATTGGGTTGTTATACTCTAAGCACATCCCTCCGGGGTCCTGCTTCAATCAGACCAATTCTGCTTTTATTTATTTGTTTATGTGGCCATGCAAGATTTCATTTGAACAGATATTTTCATGGCTAATGAGTTGGAAAACTACTATTTTATACTACAGAGCCTCCTGAGCATATGGGATTGGTCTTTTCTAATACTGTGTATTTACAATTGAAAAATCAGGAAATCACCACAGGAAATTCATAGTATCCACCCTACTCTTTCCAGAGGGAAGCAAAATTTTGCTGAAATTAATGAATTTCCTTGCTTTTGAAAATTTAACTTTGTTATATGATCTACTTACAACTTTATGGTAAATAATGCAGTTAATAACCATGTTTCCAGGAGACCTTTAACCTGTACTTTCACTAACATAAACAGTATCCATAATGTGAAAATGGGAAGACAGAATAAAACACTTGCATGCAAAAATGCATTTGGCTTTTTCCCCAAAACGTGTAACACCTGTGTAATCATGAGAAAACCATCAGATAAACCCAAATTGAGGACTACCAAATATCTGACCAGAAAGCCTCAAGGATGATGAGGTCATCAAAAACAAGGAAAGTCTGAGAAACTGTCATAGCCAAGAGAAGCCTAAAGAATCATGACTGCTAAATGTAATGTGATATCCTGGATGGGACCCTGGAACAGAAAAAGTACATTGGGTCAAACTGAGGAAATCTCAGTATAGACTTCAGTTAATAATAACACATCAATACTGATTCAGTAATTGTGTTAACTGTACTGTACTAATGTAATAAGCTATTAATAATAAGGGAAATTATGGGGAGATATATGGGAATTCTCTGTACTATCTTTTTAACTTTTCTTTAAAACTTTTCTAGAATAAAAATTTAAGTTTTAAAATATAAAATATGCATTTAGTAAAAAGACACATTTTTTAAAAAACTGTGACTAATCAAGAATCTGTCATTGGGACTTTGCTGGTGGTCCAGTGGTTAAGAAGCCACCTTCCAATGCGAGGGACATGGGTTCGATCCCACATGCTGCAGGGCAACTAAGCCTGCGTGCCTCAACTACTGAGCCCGTGTGCCACAACTACAGAGCCCATGCACTCTGGAGCCCTCAGGCCACAACTAGACAGAAGCCCGCGAGCCGCAATGAACAGCCCGCGCACTGCAACGAAAGATCCCGTGTGCAGCAACTAGGACCTGACACAGCCAAAAAAAAGGAATCTGTGGTAACCACATGAAGTTCCCATAAAAGGGAAGGAAAAAAATGTAGATGCATAAAAGAAATCAATTGTAAATTACATTTTGTTTCAGAGTAATCTGCTGTACGTTGCCATAGGAGCAAACAAGATTGCAAATTTAAATGTTTTAATTTTTTAATTATCCTAACAATGCGGTGAGTAAATTATCTACATTTTATTAAAACATATTTTGGTATTGAGGAGCACCGATTTTGAAAACTTTCTCAAAATTGATATTTCTGTATAGAAAAGTAGTGAAACAAGAACCTAAATATAATAGCCCTAGGTTTTAGAGGTACAAAGAAACAGCTATTACATATACATGAAATATTTCAAAAATCTATGCCTTCTGAAGGTGGAATCAGAAAATAATGACATTTTTATTTGAATTATAAAGAATAGATTATTTTCTTATCACGTGTCCATGGAATGTTCAAGCAAATGGTCCAAGAAAATGACATCTTTCAAAGTATCTGGCATCAGATGCAGAGGGAGGGGTGGGTAACATCTTAATATTCATAAAGTGCTCCTGATGAAGGAGCCACTTATTTTCTTGGACCCCAGGGATAAATAATCTATACAGTATCTAAAATGAGATCACTTTGTAAATTTTCTTTGGAGCAGAAATAATTTATATCATTGAACAAATTCAAACCTGGAAGGATACACCAGATCTCTTGGGTCACCCTCTGGACTTTGGACAAAGTATTGCTAAAATGTTGAGGGCAAAAAAAATCTCTATTCTTTTCTAAATTTTTCCAACATTGACAATTCACCCCTTTTTGGAGGGGTTATCAACCTCGAAGTGTTGCTTCCTTATATCTTCCCAATATCTCTTCTTTTTGAATCTAAGTCTGCTTGAGTAGTTTTCTATCAATAGAGAGCAAAGTGATTATCATTCTTCCTCCAAAATAAGAAAGAAAAAAACCTACTTTTTAAGCCTCAGCACATATATAGCAAATATTAATGTTGCATTACTAATAACATAGTACTGTTAGAATAGACACTACAGAACAACACCAATGTTCTAGTCAGAGAACAACATAACTAACTCATGGCAACAGATAGCTCATTACCATTATAGCAACATTATTAACAGTTCTTCCTGTGTTAGATCATGCATCGCCTCATCTTCGGGAATTAACAATTTATAAAGGTATCCTAAATCTTGGCCTGATATTCCAGAGCCTAGAAGCAGCAGGGATATTAACCCCTCATCACAGTGGGCACAGATTTTGAACTGCTTGTATCACCTCTACATTGGCAATAAGTAAAATAATAGTTAGCAATGGCAGATGAAGCAAAAAAGATACCTAAAATCCAGCTGCTGTTTAAAGAAGGAAAAAAATGTAGATTCATAGATAAGGTGGTATGTGTGTGTTTGTGGGTAAAGTACTGAGAAAGGAGGAGCATGAAGTTTGAATGACAGAAATGAACATTTTTAATGTCTTTTTTTTTTTTTTTTTTGGCAGCACTGTGCGGCATGCAGGATCTTAGTTCCTGGACCAGGGATCGAACCTGTGCCCCCTGCAGTGGAAGTGTGGAGTCTCAACCACTGGACCACCAGGGAAATCCCCCAAGAAATGAACGTTTTTAAAAAGGAGCTGACACTTTCTTAGAAAAATACAATTAAAAAAACTAGAAAATGGCATAATGGAAAGAAAGACATGAATTACTATCCTTTAATCAAGAGGAACAAGCATGCTTCGTTTCTTTGACCTCAAGCAAACACAGTATTTATTATTGTCTGCCCAGGTCCTTCCTAAACTATCCCTAGCTACTGTCCTGAACTCAGCTATGCACATCTCTGTGGGGAAGGCTTCATTCCTTCAAATGAAAAGGAAACAGCTCAACTGCTAGAAATGATGAGCATGCTTTAGAAAGGTGCTGTGGAACAGCAGATAATAAAGTGCTCAAATTCAAAAATATATTAACGTTGTTCAGGATCATGTTTCATGTAAGACATGATGTTTTTCTTGGGGAATTTTAGCTGTTCTCAACCATTCACACTGTTTGAAGTGCTCTCTGAGAGCCATCAAGCCAACTCAGCTCATAATCTCCTTCCACTTTGATGTTTCACTATGACTAGGCTCCAGGAGTTGCCCAAACAAAAAGATGACACATCCAAATGATGTGTGTGTGTTTTTATGGTAGACTCATAAAAAGACGCTGGAAGTAGAATAAAAAATACATATGCTTACATGTCTATACTCCTTTTCATGTGTATTTGTGCTTAAGAATATAGTTATGTCTGGTTTTGTCTCTTTGGCAGACACCATTATTTGCCCACCCACCAGGCATTCTCATCCCCTTCCTAGTTGCCGGACCGCTCCAATATTTTGCAGGTATTTACTATGCTGTAAGTTTAAGGAAGGTTTAAAGAATATTTATTGACAGCATTTTCATTTTATTTTAAACTTTAAATTTAAAGGGGTAGAATTTAGTGAGAACGAGATAAAATTGCTTCCAGGAGTGAATGAGGATTAGTCTTCTCCAGCAATCATGGTCAATCATGGTTGTGGTAATATGTTTAGGGGTAGGCATTAGATGCAACCCAGACCAATGAGACATAAGGGAATTTAAGGGTTTCTGAGAAAACTTTTCCTTTCTAAAAAAAAAAATTAATTCTTCTTGACTTTGGATGGTATCTGGTGGTATGCTGGAGGCACAAATAGTATTTCATCATGATTGTGATGATCTCTTCCCAACACTGCATTCAACGATATCACATTGGAGCTTGGAGTCAGCCAGGATTGGCAAATTTACAACATAGAAATCATCAAATGCTGCAGAGTAGTATGTCTCTTGTTTGTCCAGAGAGTGGGTCACTAAACATTGACCAGAATACCACCAATAGTATCCTCTAAAGATATGATGTTTGTTTGGCTCTAGTGACACCATCTTGTCACCATAAGCGTAAAGACTCCTGACATACTGAGACAGTGAGGATAGTGGAGGTGGGAGTGTGATTGTGATGCAAAACAGCTGGGTCCTTCATAACATTCTTCAGCTACTGAACCAACCCTGGAAGCACTTTGTTTCCAGACTTCTTCTTATGTTACTTAATAGGTCCTCATCGTTTAAATCACTACTACTATCTTGTTACTTTACTTGAAGCTGAAAACAACATACACAGTCTGTTAAATTAGAAATAGGATAGACTCACTTCTCTACTAGAGAAATTCTGAAATTATATATATAGTTTTATATATATATATATAAATGAATAAAATATTTCATTTTACCAAAGGAAAGAAGAATATTGACAGCATTTTCATTTTATTCGAAGCTTTAAATTTAAAGGAGTAGCATTTAGTGAGAATGAGATAAAGCTGTACCCCCTATTTCACTTCCAAGTTAGGAATATGATCACCAATATTTTCCTTAACTGTATGATTAGGGACACATTTAGTGTCTGTAAAGCAAGTTGTTCTAAAGGAAATAGAAGAGTCACAGCCAGAGCAGGAGGGTGAGCACAACTAACCACTGAAATAACATTATAATAATCATTCTCACCACACGGGGACTACCAAGACACAATCAGATCCAATTCAGACTAGAATTTAGGTGATGGGATTTCCATGAAGCTGGGATTTTGCCTTGAATACGTTATATTACGTCCTCCAATTCCTTGGGCAGTGGGATGAGGACAGTGTAAAATGAATTTTCTGGTTTCATCTGAAACCAATTACCATGAGTGGACCCAAATTGCTAAGTCTGCTGCTGAGCAGCCGCATCCCAAGTGCAGCTGGGAAGCAACTGGTGAGGGCCGTCAAGAACTCTCCAATTGTATCAATTGATTCCAGGCCAGATTGTGATTGCCTTTCACCTCTCAAGCATCACTTTGCCACTGCTTCAAAACTGTTCCAAATGGCAAGAATTTGCAAATATAATTAAGTAGAGAGGGAAGGAGTCTAATTAAGTAGACTGGGAGAGACAAGACCTTGGAAAGATCAGGAAAAAAAAGAACTTGGCATAGGATTATAATAAATTTACTTTGCTGGTGAATTCTTATTTTGCTGGTGAATTCTTATTTATCTGGGCTCCATTTACAATGAATGAAATTCCTCTTCCCCCTGCCAAAACAACCCTTCCTTCAGAAGCAGAACTCAACTGCCATTTAAATAAATTCTCTAAAAGCAATAATTATTGGTTTATTAATTATAAATTTGGATTTCTAATTTTTCTCCCTTGCTCTGGTCACTTCTTAGTTTAAACGAAGCTTCCTTAGTCTCATAAATATATAACCTGCTTCTACGGTACTTACTGCTTTCATTTCACAAGTATGGATGAAATGCACAAGTTTTGAGTTTCTCAAAGACCATCATCAGGCAATATTTTTTAGGAACAGTACATTTTAACATACAAGAAATAATATTTAAGAAAGACAAAACAAAAATGGTAATTAGTGTATTTAGCAAGGAACAGGATGGTGAGAAACCTAACAAATGACCGTCATTTCCCAGTGGTTCCCAAATTTTGCTGCACACAGGAATTACTTGGGGATCTTTACAAACTACTGAGCCTAGTTTCACCTGTATATATTCTGATTTAATGAAGAATACTGATGTTCAATATAATCAACACAAAATAAACTAAAAAAATAAAGTTGAAAACAGAAATCAGTGCAATAGCAAACAAACAACCACTCCCCCCCAAAAATACTTGATCAAAACCCAAATCTGTTTGAGAATATTACCTTAAAGGCTGTTCAAGAAATAGAGGTACAATAAATATCTTTTCAAAAAACATAAAAGATTCCTGAAAAATAAACACAACTTTGCCAATAAATTTGAAAATTTAGCTATAAAAGTGAGTAAGTTTCCTGGGAAGAACTTAAATTACAAAAACAGACTCAAAAATATAAAATACCTCAATGCCGAAATCTTGTTTTCTTTTTTTTTCTTTTCAGCAGCAAAGACATCAATGGTTTAATGGATGGGGGAGCTTAGACATCTGAAGCAAGGTTCTGGAGCAACACCCCACTGTGTGCAGCAGAGAGCGGGCATGATATGGCAGTCTTTGCTCCACGTGGAGGAAGGAGAGATTACCAGTTATAGGGGAACTGACTTCAAGTGGGCTCATTAGCTACCAGGGAAACCAGTAGAGGGGCACGCCCCTCACAGACCCTTTGATAAGAACAACCAACAGCTGCGGCCTGGGTCAAGTAGTAGGCAGCTCAGTCATGTGAGTAGGGTATAGGTGAAGCAGGCACTGGTTGGGCCGGGGACTTATGGAGAGCAAGAGAACAGCCATCTTGAGTGGCCTGACCATACATTCCACCCCTACATACCCTACATGACCCTTACAATCTTGGTCCGTCCATCTTCTGCAATATTCCTAGGGTCAGGTCCCCTAGGGGGACACTGCAACCAGATACCACAAATAGAGTACAGACAACAGCAGCCAAAGAGTATCAAGAGTAAGATACCTGGCATGCTCAGAACACTCATTTTCCAGGATATGGGCAAATTTGGGGGCCAAAATTTTGGAGCTTACTGAGTTAACGGAAAGGGAGTCAACAGCAGCAGTGCCCTATCCAGTTATAAGGAAGGTAAGGCCACCCCTGGTTTTCACAAACCCAGATCCACCCCCATGGGGAGGTGAAGGCCCAGCTTTAAAGGAAACATTCTGTTGGCCTAGCCAGGAGTCAGCAGTCACAGTACAGATCTGTCATCCCATGTTATGCTGAGTGCCATTAGGGCTGGACCCATTAGGTCTTTCCAAACAAATAACTGTTAATCCAACTAGTTGGACATGTGTGTCCAGAAGCCAGCCCATTCCATTCCACACATCACAGTCCAGGGGGGCTCACAGGCAGTCAGTTGTACAGTAATGTTTACCAGTGGGGGTCCTTCTGATCTACGCATTGGCACGTGGGACAGGAAGATGGTGAGAGCCTTTCTCCCCCATGGTCAGTAGTCCCCACATAGTCGCAGTAGCTGGGCCAATTTTTCAGGGAAGTCCACAGGAGGATGACAATGGCATCTCACTGTAGACCCAGCAATTAGACTCATTTTGTGGTGAGGCCAGTGTTGCTACTCAGTCCTCAAAATCTTGGTTTTTAAGTACCATTTTTGATGAATAAGAATTAGGGTTTCTTAGAGAAATTGCTGTTTCCAGGACTGTGGTTAGGAGGGAATAAAATAAGTCTAGAACATGTTAAAGTACCAGAGAGTAGGGACTTCCCTATGGTCCAGTGGTTAAGAATCTGCCTTCCAATGCAGGGGACACGGGTTTGATCTCTGGTCAGGGAACTAAGATCCCACACGCCGTGGGGCAACTAATCCCACATGCCACAACTACTGAGCCCATGTGCCACAACTAGAGAGGCCACATGCCACAACTAGAGAGGCCACATGCCACAAATACAGAGCCCATGCACTCTAGAGCCCACACACCGCAACCACTGAGCCCACACACTCTGGAGCCCACGTGCCACAACTAGACAAGCCTGCACACCCCAACTACTGAGCCCGCACACTCTGGAGCCCATGCATCACAACTAGAGAGAAGCCCACACGGTGCAACAAAAGCCTGCGTGCTGCAAGGAAAGAGCCCGCGCGCCGCAACAAAGACCCAACACAGTCAAAACTAAATAAATAATTTTTGTTTTTTTTTAAAAAAAACGGTCCCAGAGAGTAAAAGGTACCAGAGAGTAAAGTGCTCAAAGATGGTGAGGACATGTCAAAAGGACATAGGATTCAGCTTAAAGGGGCTCATACTCACCAAATCTGGGATAATTTGTTTAACCATGAGACTAAAACTAGTAAAGGACAACACTAGAAAACAATATTAAGCTAATCTTATTTATAAGAGTGGATGGTAAAAATAGTATATAAATTATTAGCAAAAGATTTCAGCAGTATTAAAAATATATCTCAGTGATCATCTTTCTACTCCTCCATTCCTAAAGTTTATTCATAACACAGTGGAGTAAGCCTTTTAAAATATAATATCACTTTTCCTCCTCAAAATACTCCAAAGGCATGCCATGTCACTTAGAGTAAAAGCCAAAATTTTTACAGTGGCCTATAAGACCCTTCATGATCTTCTCCCTTCCCCTTTACACTTTACTTCTCTATCTTTTCTCCTACTTCTTTTCCCTCTCACTCAACCACTCCATGCACCTGGCTATTTCTTGAACATTCTAGGCCTTTGCTCTGTTAACAGCATGATAAACTTTGAAATATTTTCTGCTATTGAGCCATCTTTAAATTTTTGAGATAAATCTTATTTGGCACACATTAAAAACTGCTCTCTCACATCACAGCATCCCTAATTCTGTCAGTAAGCCTGCCCTAGTGTTAAAATAATGTTTTTATTTTTGTTTTATTGATATCTCTCTGTCCCCTAGTAGACTGTAGCCTCACTATTGTATCCACAGCGGAAAATACAGTGCCTAGCAAGTAATAAGGGTTCCTGATTGTGGATTTTATTAACCCTCATTAATGTAAAAGATTTGACCTTCATAAGACTTCAGACAATTTAAGAAAATATTTTTGTATTGAAAATAAACAAAACTTGGGTACATAGATGGAAAAATTTTGCTGCCTTCCAAACAAATATATAAAGAAATCCATGCATAGACATGTCCTAGCAATTTTTTAATATCAAGGATAACAGGGCATTCTACAAGTATTCTGGGACAAGATGAAATAAAGTGAGAAAGGAAAAATGCTAGAATGACTCCAACTTCTCCTTTGTATTATTACACTCCAGAAGACAGTGGAGACAGAATACTTTAAAAATGTATGTTAACATATTAATATCTTTAATCAGGGGGAAAACCTGGCTAGGAAGGAGACACTTCTTTTGGCATATCTCTGCTTTAACGTAACCATTTGTGTTGACTCTATTTCTAAGTCTACCCAAAATTATCTTCTTGCCTTACCTCCAAATACTCTAGAACAAATGGAGTGGGGTAGATGGGAGGAGAAGAGCATACTGCCATAACGATTCCTGTGCTATGTCATTTTAAATTGTCTTCAATTTAAAGAATTGAGAATTTTTGTTTATATAAATTAATGAAAGGTCATGAACTCAAGCAGAAAGCTAGTGTCTTGGGTCTGAGGAATATGAAAAGAAGTTTGGGACTACAAGAATGGCTAGAATTTAGAGAGAGAACCTCTTTGAAAGGAAAAAGCCACATAGGAAGCAATACAAAAATATGCACCTAAACTTTCCTCAAATCCTTGGTAGACTTTTGAGTTGTGCAAAACTTGGAGGCAAGACCCCATGGAGTCAAGGGAACAACAGCAGCTTGAAAATTGGGGGAGGGGGGAGGAAGCAGAAATTTTAGCTTCTGTTCATTGCAAGGGAGACAGTTTGAGTTCAAATCTTATGAGTTAAAAAGGCTTGGTAAACATCTCAGGCTTTCTACTGAAACTCCAGAAGAGCCATGCCATAGGAGTAAAGAGAACATCCCAGTATTAAAGGCAAAATTAAAACAGACATGCACTAATAAAACACACAACCAAGCCTATGGAAATTAAAAGTGATCCATCAGGGGCTTCCCTGGTGGCGCAGTGGTTGAGAGTCTGCCCGCCGATGCAGGGAACACGGGTTCGTGCCCCAGTCCAGGAAGATCCCACATGCTGCGGAGCGGCTGGGCCTGCGAGCCATGGCCGCTGGGCCTGCGCATCTGGAGCCTGTGCTCCGCAATGGGAGAGGCCACAGCAGTGAGAGGCCCGTGTACCACAAAAAAAAAAGTGACCCATCAGTAATTTAACTCCTACTAAAACAAACTTCAACACTATTCAGAGGAAGACAACAGAATCAAGAGTCTCTATAATGCATATGACAAAATGTCTGGTATGCAATCAAAACATATGAGTGGAGAAACAAGAAAATGTGATTCATGACAAGAAAAAAAAGTCAGCTGAAAGAGACCAACAAATTATTTAGATTTTAGAATTAGGAGAAAAGAGCTATCAAGTAACAATTACAAACATGTTAAAGATTCTACAAATCAGGGCTTCCCTGGTGGTGCAGTGGTTGAGAGTCCACCTGCCGATGCAGGAAACACGGGTTCGTGCCCTGGTCCGGGAAGATCCCACATGCCACAGAGCAGCTGCACCCGTGAGCCATGGCCGCTGAGCCTGCGCGTCCAGAGCCTGTGCTCCACAACAGGAGAGGCCACAACAGTGAGAGGCCTGCATACAGCAAAAAAAAAAAAAAAAAAAAAAAAAAAGATTCTACAAATCAAAGATGGGGTGAAGTGTGTGAACAGGTAGTCAATTTCAGGAGAGATATTAAACTCTAAAAATAGAAATTGTACAATTAAAAGAACCAACATTGAAGTTAAATTCAACAGTGGAATTAACAGCAGATTGGTCACAAGAGGAGCAGTGAACTTAAAGAAGGGCCAATGGAGATCATCCAAACATAAGGTAGAGAGGATAAATAAACAAACAAACAATCAGCAGATGAAATGTGGGACAGGGTCATTGTTCAGGCACATCATAATCAAGTTGTTGAGAACCAATGGCAAAGACAAAATATTTAAATACAGAGAAAAAAGACAGTATATACTGTGCATACTGCAGAGAGACAGCAAGAAAGATGGCTGACTTTTCATAAAAAACAATGGGAGTCAGAAGAAAATGGAGCTTCTAAAGTGCTAGGGGAAGGGGGCTGGGGAACCCTGCTATCCTGGAATTCTGTATTCAGAAAAAAGCGTATGTCAAAAAAAGGAAAGCTAAATACAGTAGTTGCTGATGAGACATAGGAATTGACTAAATGGAGGCAAAAAGCAAATTTCTGGAGATTTGGAAATGTTCTATATTTTGATTGGATCACATGAATGTATATATTTGTCCAACTTATCAAACTGGACAGTTTAGATATGCACATTTCCATAAATGTAAACTTACCCTAAATTCTTAAAATAAGGGAAATATAATGACATTTTCCATTATACAAAAGGCAAGAGTATTTTTGCCGAAAGACTAAGGCAACATGATCACAGATAAAAATTAAAATCTAGAGGAGTAAGGAGTAAGGAGCAGTGAACTTTTTTTTTTTTTTTTTTTTTGGCTGCGTTGAGTTTTCCTTGCTGTGCACGGGCTTTTCTCTAGTTGCGGCAAGTGGGGGACTACTCTTCGTTGCAGTGTGCGGGCTTCTCATTGTGGTGGCTTCTCTTGTTGCAGAGTACAGGCTCCAGGAGCACAGGCTTCAGTAGTTCTGGTACGCGGGCTCAGTAGTTGTGGTTCCCAGGCTCTCGATCAGAGGCTCTGTAGTTGTGGCACATGGGATTAGTTGCTCCGTGGCATGTAGGATCTTCCCAGACCAGGGCTCAAACCCATGTCCCCTGCATTGGCAAGGGGATTCTTAACCACTGCGCCACCAAGGAAGCCCAGGAGCAGTGAACTTGAACAGCCAATAGAGATCATCCAAATATAAATCAGAATAAGGGTAGAGCTCTGAAAATGGTAACTATGTTTGTTGATACAAAATACTATTTTTCTTTTTTATTCTTGGATTCTTTAAATGTAAATTTATTTGTTAAAATAAACATAATGGCTACATATTATGAGGTTTATAACATATGAAGAAGTCAAATAAATGAAAACAAGAGCACTTCGCTGGAAAAAGCATAAACATATGCTTTTTTATACTTCCATAATTATACTTCCATAAGACTCTTATACATGTATTAGTATAAGGTAGACTGTAGTAAGTTAAGAATGTATTTTGTAACTATTGGAAGAACCATTAAAAAACAACATAAAGAAGGATTGCTAAAAAGGCAATAGAAGAGATAAAATAGAAAATAAAAGTTACATAATAAATCCAAAAGAAGACAGAAATGGAAGCAAAAAGGAAAAAAAATGGATGTGGAGCAACTACAATTGTCATACACTACTGGTAGAGATGGAAACTTATGCAATGACTTTGGAAAATAATTTCGTAGTTTCTAACATGAAGTTGAATGTACATTTACCATAAAACACAGCAATTCATCTATCACAAGACACATGCTTAGATATTTACCCAAGAGAAATGAAAACATGTCCACAAAAAGGCTTTTACAAGAATGTTCACAGCAGTTTTAATCATAATATAGAAAAACTGGAAATGACCCAAATGTCTATTAATAGGAAACTGGATAAACAAATTGATGTATTCTTAAAATTGTGTACTATTAAGCAATAAAAAAGTCAAACTGCTGATATATGCAACAATAGGGATGACTATCAATGACTCTTGTTGATCCAAAGCAGCCAGACACAAAAGAAGACATGTTGTATGAATCCATTTATATGAATTTGGGGGTCAGTAGACTATATAAACTACAGTGATGGAAATCAGATTACAGGTTGCCTCCAGGGAAATGGAGGTAGATTGGAAAGGGAACTCAAGGGAATTTACTTGTGTGATGGTAAGGTCTTATATCTTAATTGGTCACAGAGATGTATTCATTTATAAAAATTCTTCTAACTTTTCATTTAAACTCTGCTCATTTATTTTGTACAAATAATACTCAACAAAATAGCAACAAAAATATCACACCTCATTGTTTTATTTTACTTTTGCTATTTGAACATTTCATGTTATTTATATACTCACTATCTATAATTGTTTCATCATGAATCATCCTTAAAGAAGACCTTTAATCATTTGATACCTCCTTGTAAGTAATGCACTCTCTTACTCCCAGAAACTCTTTTCAGAAAGGGTCTTGATAAATATTTGTATACAGTATTCACATTTAATACAGACCAAAACATTTATAACATTTTAGTCTTTAATTTGGATAATTTTTAGTGAATACTGTTTCACTGAAATGTTAGATATGTTACTATATATCTGATTCAAATAAAACTTTGGGGCAGGGAGGGGTAACTCTAGATTTATTTAGATATAATTAACACTAATATTTAATGGTTCTACAACATATATTTATCATTCAATGTTCTGAAAGTAACAAAAACCAACTCAGGTTTATTTAAGCAGAGAAGGAATGTACTGAATAAATAACATGTTAGCCCACAGAATAACTATGTTAGTTCCAGTCTTCCCAGAAGCAGACATCATGACACAATTAAAAGTACAGGAGTTTCATTTGGGGAAACACACCTTGAAAGAAAACTGGAAAGGATCTGGGTCAGTTTGGAAAGCCATCAGACCTTGCAGCAATCTGATGCCTGGTGAAGGAAAGACGTAGGGAAAGACTGGATGGAAGCTTCTGGGTACAGCCTAATTAAAGATCACCAAGGCCATCAAGTCACCCAACAGAGCACCTGTCTTAGAGTTCTTGCTGAGTTCAGTTACTGGTGCAGCTTGTGCAAAGCATGGCCTGGGTGCAAACTCAGTGACAGATTTCAGACTATAGCAGCTGGACACTTATTTGATTAAGGTTTCTACAGTTGGTGGAGGTACATGAGACACGTTCTTCTGGCCGCCACAAGTAACAAAAGAACTAATGAACAAGTCTCAGGGCTATGCAACCAAGAACAACTCTGGAAATCATACTGCAGAACTGACCAGTGAAGACACAACTGAGTCACCTGTGAGTACTGGATAAAGCAACTTACACTGCTAGTACTGAAACTACCAAATTCAGGATGCCACCATTAGCAAGACAGCCATTGCTGCTTCTAAGAATTCAATCTTCCTGCGACCTCCAACAGAGGAGTTTCTGGTAGTACTTGCATCACTAACACTTGATTCAAAGCCTGGGGCTGGTGAATCTGATTGACGAAATCTAGTCATTGGTCTGTTTCCTATCTACCAAGGAATCTGGGAAAGCAAGTATCAGACATTTCCTACTTCTAAATAGGCAGGGAGTGTTACCTCTGACCAATACTAAAAGGTAGAAATATTTGAAACATACTTGCTGGGCAGCCAAAAGAATGACAAATTTCTACAACAATATGTCTATCTATCTATCTACAACAATACTAAGAGGGCTTCCCTGGTGGCGCAGTGGTTGAGAGTCCACCTGCCAATGCAGGGGACGCGGGTTCGTGCCCCAGTCCGGGATGATCCCACATGCCGTGGAGCGGCTAGGACCGTGAGCCATGGCCGCTGAGCCTGCGCGTCCGGAGCCGGTGCTCCGCAATGGGAGAGGCCACAACAGTGAGAGGCCCATGTACCAAAAAAAAAAAAAAAAAAATACTAAGAAAGATGGAAATATTACTTCCAAAATTGTCCAATGTACACATATATCGTTCAACATTTTTTTCTTTATGCAAAATCTAAACTACCTACCATATCCATCTTTCACTAGGTCAAGGTATTTATTGATGCCTACATATTTTTTAAAAAGAAAAACTATTGGGAAGAATGAACATACAGCTTATGTCTAAAAAGAATTAGAAGGCAACACATTTGTCAAACATCTGGAATTTTCACTGAAAACTTTTCTGACATGAATACCTTGACTATATCTGTAACCCTAATAATGCCAAAAGAAAATTCCCAGGTGCCAAATATTTCCCAACCCTGTTATTGTGTTTTAAAGATTCTACAGGTTAGTTGTTATACCCTATAGTTTAAGGCCCTAATTTTAAAAGCTGTATGTAATTTTGCTCATGGGCTATTTCCACAGCCAATTTGATTAAACACAACTTAAAAATTTCAGGCAATATATTTGAATGCACTTATTGAACCAACCACAAAGTGTACTTGCAAAATTGAACATCATTTTTTACCCTTGAATCTTAAAGTTTCCTTCTCATTCGACTCCCTATACTTTGTTCCTTTTTATTTTTCACTTTTGGTTTCATAATACAATGTTAATGGTGCTAACTTACAGAAAAATTCTCAACTAACCTATACCATAAATGGCTTTTCAAATGTAACTATTGTATATACACAGTGAAGATAGGTAGAGATTACAGGAGGAAGAATTTTCTAGAAATGCAACAAAAGTATTTCATATCCATAATAAATTAACTGGACAAATGCAGAATAACTGACAGAACTACATTTTGGAATTCTGAGTGTAAAGAAAGTCTGACAATCTAATAATAAATAATTTCACAAAATCAACTACATTTGCTTTTTCTGAAAATAAGAAAACACAACTACAAGAAAATCGTTAAAATTTAAGTTACGATATTTTGAATTTCTAGCTTTGGATAATTATAATCATTTTAAATTATATGTATCATACTA
Organism: Stenella coeruleoalba; assembly: GCF_951394435.1. Taxonomy (NCBI): domain Eukaryota; kingdom Metazoa; phylum Chordata; class Mammalia; order Artiodactyla; family Delphinidae; genus Stenella; species Stenella coeruleoalba. The sequence goes on from NC_137155.1 coordinate 33,753,942, forward strand.
ATATTAGTTAAATATATTTAGTGTATAATATCTATCTCATTCTTGTTTACCATCTTCACATTCAGCACTTTTTAAGAATGACATGAGAATGTATCTGGTGAGAATGTATCTTGATATATATATAGTGTTATTTCTCCCTCTTCAGTTGTGTTCATAATAAGCTATGTTCAAAATATTTTTAAATCAAAATTAAGTTTAATGTAACCATCAGACATATAGTTTTTCACCAGAAAATAAAATGTTCATCTTTTTACTTTGAACTACATAGTCATATATGATCATGATATCTTCCAAGCCAATCTCTGTATTTGATTTTTACCATCATTTTGAGTTTTAGAGTCAGTTAATTTTGACTCTAGAGACCAAGTTTATTGATAAGAAACGAACTAGACAGGTAACAGATGTTGTCCAAAGTCATACCACTCATTAGTTGTGGATGTTAGTTAAGATTCCATATACTGTGACTACCTTCACCATTGTTCTTATTGTAACATATTGGGGTTTTTTAAATAAATTATTTAATTTTGGCTGCACTGGGTCCCCATTGCTGTGTGCGGGCTTCCTGTGGTTGCAGTGAGCAGGGGCTACTCTTCGTTGCAGTGCACCGGCTTCTCACTGCGGTGGTCTCTCTTGTTGCAGAGCACGGGCTCTAAATGTGTGGCCTTCAGTAGTTGTAGCACGCTGACTCAGTAGTTGTGGCTCAAGGGCTCCAGAGCGCAGGCTCAGTAGTTGTGGCGCATGGGCCTAGCTGCTCTGCAGCATGCGGGATCTTCCCGGACCGGAGCTCGAACCCGTGTCCCCTGCATCAGCAGGTGGATTCTTAACCACTGAGCCACCAGGGAAGTCCCATATTGGTTTTTAATCATAATAATTTGATGGTCACTTTGTAGTTTTTACATATTTTCCTTTACACAGTACAGAAGTTATATTAACACAGACAGAAAAAGTCCAAATAAATTAGGTTTTAATTCTCTAGACTAACCAAACCAGTCCTTTCTTAATGTATTGCATTACTCACTTATCACTTTGCATATACTTTAACTATCTCACATATTATGTAGTATAGTGTTTCACATATGTGACTAAAATTTTGTGTTGAATAAGCATACAATGGCAACCCATATAGACAGAAGATTTGAAGCAAACTGTGGCACACTCTTACTTGACTACTCAATGACATCTCCCCTCTCTCAGGTTTCTTTAATACTGGAAACTTGATTGTATTCAGGGTAGTAATATATCCAGCCCCTGGCAATGACTTGTGATTAATCCAAACCAATCATTAATATTCCTGCTCCTTATTGCCAAATACTTGATTTCCCCACTTTCATTATAGCTATAAGTGGTAATATAACTCAGTTCTAGCCAACAAGACATAAGGGAAAGTCTGATATGGATGTTTCTTAGAAGCCTCTAACTTTCCCAATAAAAGAGACAGATATGGCTGGAGACAGCCATCTCTCCTATCTATCTATCTATCTATCTATCTATCTATCTATCTATCTATCTATCTATCTACTTACTGGCTGTGTTGGGTCTTCGTTGCCACGTGTGGGCTTTCTCTAATTGCGGCGAGCGGGGACTACTCTTCGTTGCGGTGTGTGTGGGCTTCTCATTTATCAATGCAGTGACTTCTCTTGTTGCAGAGCATGGGCTCTAGGCGCGTGGGCTTCAGTAGTTGTGGCACGGGCTCAGTACCCGTGGCTTGTGGGCTCTAGAGCACAGGCTCAGTAGTTGTGGCTCATGGGCTCTAGAGCACAGGCTCAGTAGTTGTGGCACACGGGCTTAGTTGCTCCGTGGCATGTGGGATCTCCCCACACCAGGGCTCGAACCCGTGTCCCCTGCATTGGCAGGCAGATTCTTAACCACTGCACTACCAGGGAAGTCCCTCCTTTGCTATACTTTAAATATGGCATGATTCCTAGATCTGGTATACCATTTTGCTATCATAAGGGAAAGACGAAGAGAGTTGCAGAGATATCTATCCTGATGTTATTGCATCTATGACCAACAGTGTCATTTCCAAATTCAAGTACTGGCACAATCATGTCCTCAGCTACACATGCAAAACTCAGATTAAGACTAAATTATTTAGCTAGTTGAAATTGGAGTTAATTCACTATGCAGTGACTATTATGGGGAAAAGCACAGTGTTAGGTTCTGTTCTTAGGTTCTGTTCAGAATCCCATGATAGAGACTTCTAGTGTTTTCAACAACGTCTGGATCTCCTATCCTTCTAGGCAAATGGAAAGCCAATGAGCTGTGAATGGAATGACTTCTGGGATGAGGCATTCAATTACCAGTCTCAGCTATGAGCAAACACCAAAGCTTCTATTTCCAGATTTACTTGCTACCTGAAAAAATATGAGCATAAACTCTCCTTTGTTTTAGTAACTATAAGTCAGGATTTCTGTTACTTTTATCTGGATGCATTCCTAATTGTTGTACATGCAGTTGTAAACTTTGTTGTACATAAAATGAAAATATTTCCATCATTTAGGAAGGTTTACTGTTAAAATATTCCCATCCACTAAGAGATGTTCAATAAATATTTGTTCAATGGATTTTTTTAAAAACTTACTGATTTACAGAAAGTGTCACAACTGATAAACTGTCTCTAACCACTATAAAATAACTGCATTTCTACTTCTCCTGTATCATACAGATAACCCAAATAGAATTATTATTCTTGTGTTTATAGATTTTTATATTTGCCATAAAAACTATTCTTCTCCTGAAATTGTGGAAGAACTGGCCATACTACCAAGAGATCACTGACATTTTTAATTTTGAGTGCCAAATATTCAATTTGGCCTTTAAAATTTTGGGGTTTTCAAATAAGAACGTAAGCACTGAGACTGTAGCAATTGAGAGGTCCACTATTCAAGAAAGCTTCTTTTCCTGTCTTAAGGCTTGCTTAATCCCCAATGTGCCCTGTGCAGAAGCCACGGTCCTTCTGATGGACACATAAACCCTGAGATCCTAGTGAACTCTCCTTATTTGAGGCCCTCTTTTCACAGGTAGGCTGCTCTCAGAAACATCTAACCACAAGAAATGCATCCGTTAGGCTATATCTCAGCTTACCTAAGGTAGAGTACCAACTCCACTGACATCTGAGCAGATTTAGTCCCTAAAGAGCATCCTCCTGATCACCTTCCTAGACAACTGTGGGTAAAGCCAAAGGTGTCTAGGAGGCCCTCTTCTCTTCTGGTGTGGTCTCTTAATCCTGGTCTTAACCTGATCTCAGTTGTAAACTCCTCATTTTTGAGTAGAACAAAATTTCCCTTCTTTGTTACTCTTTAATTTTATTTGGACACTTATGCTATTTCCTTCATTTTCTAAATTCATTTCTATTTAGGAGTCTATCTCTACTTTGATTTACGCTAAACTCTGTAGCTATGGTACAGCCCCATGGAATCTGAGCTCATGGAAACAAGTTGAAATAAATGCCCAGGATATCTTTTTCTTCAAATGGAAAGAAGCATAAGGATTTTCTAAGATTAGCTGAAAATGTAAATTCCAAAGGCAAAGAGATTAATTTTCCTGACCAGACTCTTGTGAAAATGTCACCTGACAAGGTGGAGGAAAAAAAAAAAGATCTATAATAAATGTTTGCTGAATTGAACTCAAAAAAATCTCTTCTAGATTAGAGTGTGATATGTTTCCAATGCAAATGTATTGGATTAATCTGTGCTACTATCACACAAAAGAAGTACTTAATAAACACTTTTTGGTCTAGGAATTTTTTAAAAATTAACAACCAAGTAATAATATCCTATAAAATTTTACTTGTTAGTGTATATACTAGTTTTAATGTGATCAATACTAAAAATATTGAACCTCTATTAAATGTTTGTTTGTTTCAGTACTTACATAGAATGCATAGCACTGCCAAACAATTCTTAAAGCTGTTCAAGTAAAAACTACTTTTTTAAAGGGGTATGAGGAAACTTTTGGAGGAGATGGATATACGTATTACCTTGATTGTAGTAACAGTTTCACAGGTGTATACATGTCCAAATTAATCAAATTATATATATAATAAATATCTGCAGTTTTTGCATATTGACTATATCTCAATAATGTTTAAAAAAAAAAAAGAAAGAAATAGTTTTTTTAATGCCAACAAAGTTTCATGTCAACTTACACAAAACCACCTGCTACTAGTATAGTAACTTCAGTTCCCTACATGGGATCTTATAAATTCTTTCCTAGCCTATGAAAATCTGAATTTCTAGGAGAGTGGTTTTTAAAGTCAAAGTTGACAGAAATTTAATTTGTGGCATACTAAATATACCTATTTTCTGTTCCTCTTAGAAAAGTCAAAGGGTGATGCAGCCATATGGGTTACAAATACATCAGCAGGCTAAATCTATTCCTGGAGCTCATTCATCATTATAACACGCCCTTGACATGCGAAGGTGACAAGGATTATTGTTCTTATTTTAAATAAGATTGAAAAGCGCTTAAATGAATTTGGTTTGAGGGTGAGAAAGGGACTGGACTAGACCCTCACGCATGGTTTTACTTGAATGCAGATCTCTTAACACTAAGTTGAGTGTTCTTTGCTACTAGAACCAGTACTCTAGATTATATGTAAGACCCATGCTCATTTGAAAAATTCTAAATAATTGAATTTTATAAAAGACAACTATATCCTTTTAAATTTATTATGAAAATTATCAAAAAATAAGAATATATAATAAAACCATGTAATGAAAACTGAGATTTAATAATTAGTAAACATTATGCCATATTTACATTAATCAATCTAATCTATTCATATTTTTTCTTTTGCTTAGATGTTTTAAAGTGAATTACCTTCATAATGACAGTTTATCTTTAAAGCATATATCTTTAGAAGTTAAGACATTTTCCTATATAACCATGATATATTATCAAATGTAGTAAGATTAATAATAATTCTCTAATATCGTCTAATACCCAGTGCATATTTAAATTTCCCTAAGTGTAGCAGAGCTATGTTTTATAACTAGTTTATTGAAACTAGGATCAGTCAAGGACTGTATATTTCACAGGGTTGTTTTCTAATCTCTTTTAATGTGCTATAGTTTCTTTTCCTTTATCTCTGCCCTTTTTAAAGTCATCAGCTTCTTGAAAAGAATGGAAGAGTATTCCTATATATGGTCTTATTTTCGGGATTCTTTTGATTGGTTGCTCATTCTGTTGTCTGACTTGTTCTTCCATACCTTGTATTTGCTGTAAATTGGTCCAAAGAAATGACAGACTAAACAAACATACTTCTTTAGTGATTCTGGAAAGTCCCCATTTATAATGGAAAAATAGTAGAATAAACCTAAGGTTTTAATTTGTTTTTACAGGGACAATATAATCATTCCTGATTTTATGGCAACTAATGGTCTCAAATACTAGGACTCTGGAAGATTTTCTTATTCATTAGGTGACAATCTAGACCATCCCCTAGGTATTTAAAAGCTTTCAGGGGTTGGGATATGGAATAAACTTTGCAAAAATTCTGATGTCAAGAGGTTTCCATCTCAGTTAATAAAACTAAAAGGATAAAAGGGGTTCTGAGAAATCTACAAAAACAGACTTAGAAAACATGCTTCTCACTCTGGATGACACATACACTCAATGGAAGTTTCATGACTAAGAGACATATTCTGGACAAAAATCTGCTTAGTTTGTAGGTCATATGGGCTTATTCTCCTTGGTGCAGCTACATATATTCAAAGCAATAGAAAGGTAACCTCAGCGTCCCCCCTCCTTCTTCCAATTATGCCTCTGTTCCCAAAATTTTGGTTGTCATGACTCAGTTATTAGAAAATCTTTAGTTGATTTGGAGAAGTGTGGGGAAATAGTTTCTCCACTTTTAATTCTTTGATTCTGAATCAAATGCATAAAAAGGAAGAACAGAATAATTTTATTCTTATGATAGATAATAGAAGAAATTATGAACAATCAAAGCAGGGGACAGAAGCGGTGAGAAGGGGTATTGCTATTCCTCTTGCATTCTTGATTCATAGTGTTTAATTCACACTGTAGTTTGCTACTATGTTGAGAGGGAATTAATGAAATATTTGTAAAGTCAAGAACTCATCCTTGAGAAATGACCAAACTCTTTTGAGCATTTTATTTCTTCCAGACCACACAAGACCACATTTTAATCATGTTCTTCATGTGTTCTTCAAAGATTTTTTTTTTAATGTGGACTATTTTTAAAGTCTTTATTGAATTTGTTACAATATTGCTTCTGTTTTATGTTTTGGTTTTTTAGTCATGAGGCATGTGGGATCTTAGCTCCCTGACCAGGGATCGAACCTGCACCCCCTGCATTGGAAGGCAAAGTCCTAACCACTGGACTGCCAGGGAAGTCGCTTCATATGTTCTTTATATCAGGGGTTCCCAACCCCCGTGCCACGGGGCCTGTTAGGAACTGGGCTGCACAGCGGGAGGTAAGTACCGGGCAAGCGAGCCAAGCTTCAACTGTATTTACAGCCACTCCCCATCGCTTAGATTACCACCTGAGCTCTGCCTCCTGTCAGATCAGCAGAAGCATTAGATTCTCATAGGAGCGCGAAACCTACTGTGAACTGCACATGTGAGGGATCTAGGTTGTGCGCTTCTTATGAGAACCTAATACCTGATGAACTGAGGTGGATCTGAGGCGATGACGCTAGTGCTGGGGAGCAGCTGCAAATACAGATTATCATTAACGGAGAGGTTTGACTGCACAGAGACCATAATAAATCAAATGCTTGCAGACTCATATCAAAACTATCAGTGAGTGGCAAGTGAAAACAAGCTTGGGGCTTCCACTGATTGTGCATTATGGTGAGTTGTATAATTATTTCATTATATATTATAATGTAATAAAAATAGAAATAAAGTGCACAGTAAATGTAATGCTCTTGAGTCATCCAGAAAACGCCCGGTCCGTGGAAAAATTGTCTTCCATGAAACCGGTCCCTGGTGCCAAAAAGGTTGGGGACCGCTGCTTTAGATCATCTCCACCAGCATATTTTTAAAGCTAACACCGATGCAGAGTTTATTTATTGCTGTTTCCAATGACTCCCTCACGGTATTAACATAAGGATGACATCTGCTTTAAAACCATGCTTCATCATTATTTTTTTCAAAAGTAAAGGTGGACTTAGGCAAAACTGCTAGGAACTTAGATTCAACTCTTTATTGAATTTCACTTTTATAGAGAAACTGTACATACATCTGCCACACAGATAACAGTTTAGGGATTTTACTACCTATCTCCAAAATTCCTCTCATTCGGCCAGGACCTTCTGCTTTCATCATTTTTATTTTGATTCTGAGAGTCACAGAAGAGGCATCTGCCGATTTAAGGATAAAAAGTGTTTTTTCTTTGCTAGTTACATCAGACCCAGACTGATTAGTAACTTGTGTTATTCCAATGACAACTGGGCGTTAAACTACATTTTATCTGTCTGTGTGTGGTTATGTTAAAATCTTAAAGGAAAATTAGCCAATACTTACTAAAATTAGCTGTACAAACACAAACATAATTATTCATTTGTATTTAACTTTTGACATGAACAATATTCATTCAATATAACAAATATTAAGAAAATAGTTTATTTGAGGGTATTGGTATGAGGTATTGCTATGTAAATTCTGTAGACTAATTCTGTAGACTATAATTGCATATATTAAAATAGGAGTTTCAACTAAGCACACATATTCCTGTTTGCCATTCATTTTAAAACTTTTTTTTAGCACCTAGCGCTATGCCAGGTTCATAGTAAAGATTCTCAAACTTTAGTGTTTGAATGGAAACTTGCTAAGGAAGGAAATTTCCAGCCACATCCTTGAGGACTCTGTCAAGAAGCTCTGGGGTGAGTCCAAACATGTGCATTTCAAACACACACTCCAGTTGTTTCTGGCGCAGATGGTCAATGGCACACACTGCAGAAAGCACAGTCTACATGGATACAAGGATTTTAGATGCAAAATGCAAAAAATAAAAAGAAATACAAGTCAGGTAAATGGTCAACACATGAGACACTATGGGATAATGCCATGTAAGTGATATAAAGTGTGAAAGAATTTCAAGAATATTTTGATTATATATTATATATGTCCAATTTTGTTACTCAATATGCTACTATTCAATAAAATGAAGAATTAAAAAATATTATGATACTCAAACATATAAAGACCTTCAATACTGAATTATATACCATCTTCAAAAGTGTGATGGTATGACTCAACTCTGAAGAAATTAAACTACATCATATCTAACATTATTTAGAAGTACTTTACTATTCTACTTTTTTTCCACCAGATTCCCTTCAACTAAGTACTTGCATCATACTTGTAATTTCAACTAGTACTCTGGGAAATATACATTTTTTTCACTGGACCTAAGGGATTTAACCTCTATTTCTGCCAAAAATAATTACAAATAGTATTATCCCAATCTGTAGCTTTTTCCTGTTTCTAACTATGTTCATTCCTTTTGTATCAGTTAGCTATGCCTGGATGAAAAACTACTTAGTGCCTTAAATCAAAAAAATTTATTTAGCTCATAATGCTGTGAGTTGGTCTGAGATGCCTATCTTGTTCTCCAGGGGCCCACTCAAGTATCTGACCAGCCAGTTGTTGGCTAGAGACTAGATGGACCAGGAAGCCACAAACAGAGACCTGGAGAGTGGTATCTTGTCAGCCACAGTGAAGGAGACAACTAGGATTCATACGGCCCATGCTAACTGGAACATACAGAAAAGAGTATTCTGGGAAAGTAGCTCAGCATAGCCAAGTTGACACTTTACAAAGTACCACAATGCAACAAAGCTGTGAAACACTAAACAATTAATAGTGTACACAGTACAGCGATTAGAATTTTGGGGCCCTAACTTGAAAGTCAAGAGCCCCAACTGTTAAATGCTTAAAAACGTTGTATATAATAGGTATAGCCTCTTAACTGAGGGTATATTTTGGCATATGTTACTGTTCTTTTCTATTAGGGTCTGTACTCGTAAAAATTAATGCCAGGAGCATCTTCTTATAATTTAATTAAAAATATACAGTCTATGGATAAATGAATAGACAGATAAGAGCTAGAAATATGGCTAGAACTAGAGCTGAAAGAGAATGAGAAAATGGGGGAACCAAGATAAATATGAAACATACTACTTATTCCCTGGATATATTGTAATATTCAGTATAATTTTTAATCTTAAAATAAGGTGTTAAGAGAACACACATGTGTTGCTGTCCTGTGTAATCAAAATTTAAACTCTTCATATAGATTTTTTTCTCTCTTCCATTTACTCTAACATGGCCCATACTGAAGGTTACAATGTCTGACTCATTCACTTCTACAACTGTGGTTCCTTGGACAGTGCCTGATCCATATTAATAACAATAATTCATGAACAAATTAATTCTTTTTTGGAAGATTTTTAGAGCAAAGTTGGAACTGCTGTATAGGGGAAATGAGTGCACGCAATAACAATTAAAAGATTTATGGATACTCTACCGCAAGAATTAATTTGGTTCTCATCTATACCACTTTTCTTTGTTAAACTATTTTATTTTCCAGTAATTGTTATTTGGCCATTGGTAGGAATGATTATGACTGAACAGGGTCTTTTTATTCCTACCTATGTTTGAAAGGCTTTCTGTTTCAGCTGACATAATAATAAAAAAAAGAGTAACAAGAGATTCATAAAATTTAAGCTCTGTAATTTTGAAACATATCAGGCGAATTACATACTGTAGCAAAAAGTACTATGACATGCCTTATTACAAAAGGTGTTTCAGAAATGGAAATCTGGCAGATCTATCTCTACATTGCTTTCAGGCATTCTTCAAATGTCATCATGGGACATGTCAATTGGATGACCAAAAAATTAGCTTCAAAATTCATAGGCCCTGGGAACAATCAGAAACTAGCCCAGGCCTCAAAAGAATTGTTCCGTTTAACATTCTGAAGACATGATATAATTTTTAGCAAAGACTAAAGGAATAAGCTTTGAAGATAAACTTCAAAACTACTCAGTCCTTTCCTCTGATTAAAATATAAATTGACTTACAAAACTTCCATTACCTAAACCTGCTACTGATCCAAGCACATATCAAGAGTAGTTTTTTACTATAAAAATCAAGCAAGACTGCATTATCTCTCCAAAACAAAAACTGCATACACTCCTATGCCTATACAAGAAAAAAAACATGGGCATGTGATCTAACCACACCTCATAAGTAGATGCTGGTCACACACTACTTGAGAGTAGCCACAGGTTAACAGCATTTATTGAGCAATCATAAGGTGAGAATTATTCCACACATTTTGGGACATTATGGTGAAAATGAAGTCTAGAAATCAAATGAAGGAAAACAATAAACTTATTCAAAATACATACAAAAAAAGAACAGGACATACAACACATTCATGGCCCATTTTCTGAGAATTACTAGAATAACTGCATAAACAGCATGAAGAGAGAGAGGTCAGAAGAGGTTTTGTCAAAGTTCCATACTGAGGAAGGAGTGTAAGTGAAATAACTGACAGTAATGCTACAAGGGACGGAAGAGAGGAATTAGGAATATTTTGTTATTATGAGGTACTTGCACTACTGTTAATTAGTATAAAGTTATTTGAAAGTGGACTTGGGTTAGTTAAACATGTATATTGCATCTCTAGAGTAATGACTAACAAAAGCAAAAAGGGAACTATAATTGATGTACTAAGAAAGGAGATAAAATAGAGTCATATAAAATGCTCAGTAAGAATCAAAAAAAGCAGAAAAAGTATGGAAGACAAAAATAGGAACAAATAGCAAGGGAAAAAATAGAAAACAGTAACAAATTTGGTGCTATTAAGCAACTATTACTACGTTAAACATCAATGAACTAAATATGCATTTAAAAGACAGATTGTCTTTTATATATTAATTACACAGCAAGGAAAGTTATCAGGGGTAAAGAGGGCCACTGCATAATGATAAAGGGATCAATACTCCAAGAACACATAACAATTCTTAATGTGTAAGCACCTAAGAACAGAGCAACAAACTACATGAGGCAAAACCTGATAGAACTGCTAAGACTTTAACACCCCTCTTTTAAAACTAGACAGATACAGCAGGCATAAAATCAATAAGGACACAGTTGACCTCAATAGCACCATCAATCTACTGTATATGATTGACACCCACAGTATACTTCATCAAACAACAGCAGAGTACACACTTCTTCTCAAGATCACAAGACACACCACATTCTGAGCCATAAAACAACCTTAAAATTTTAAAATAGGAATCATACAATGCCTTCTCTCAGATCACAATGGAGTTACATTAGAAATCAATAGGAGAAAAACAGCTAGAAAATCCTAAAATACTTTAAGATTAAACAATACCTCTCTGAAGAACACATGAGTCAAAAAAGAAATCTCAAGAGAAAAATTTTAAATATTTTAAACTAAGTGAGAAAAATATATAACTTATAAAAATTTGTGTAATATAGCAAAGGCAGTGGTTAGAGAGAGATTTATAGCATTGAATGCATATATTAGAAAATAACTAACTAAAATCAACCATCTGTGTTTTTACTGTAGGAACCTAGAAAAAGAAATGCAAATTAAATCCAAAGTAAGCAGAAGAAAATAAATAATAAAAATTAGAGCAGAAATCAATGAAATTGAGATACAAAATCATAAGAGAAAATCAATAAACCCAAAAGCTAGTTCTTTGAAAAGATCAACAAAATTGATAAGCCTTTAGCCAGGTTAAGTAAGAAAAAAAAAAGATACAAACTATTAATATCAGAAATGAGAAGCGACACTCGAGGTGGAGTCAAGATGGCGGTGTGGGAAGACATGGAGTTACTGTCTCCCCACAACTAGGGCACAGGCCGGTGGCTGGTGGGGGACTCTGACACCCAAGGAGACGGGAGGAACCCCAAAATGAACCGGTAGGATGTTGGGGGACTTAGGGGGGAGGAGAAGTGGGGACTAGAGAGGATCTGCACCCCTGAGGCCCGGGAGATCAGGAGAGGCAGGCAGGAGGGACTCTCTAGGAAGAGCGGGAGAGGAGTGGAGGGAGACTGCCTGGCCCACTCAGGCAGGGAGCCTGCTAAGTTCCCAGGCCAATACTGTGCCTTCCAAAGCCCCCTCCAGGCCACACAGGACACTGGGGGCACAGGAGGGTAGCAGGGGAGATCAGGAGAGGCAGGCGGGAGGGGCCACCCAAGACCAGAGGAGGAGAGGAGAGGAGGGCATTTGCCCTACCAACTCGAGCCCAGGAAGCCTGCTGGGCTCCCAGGGGAGGTCCTCCACCCTCTGAGACCAGGGGTGGGGGGCACACCTGGGCCCCTTCTGTTCCTTGAGCCTAAGCCCCACCCCACATAGCCCCCAGGGCTTTTTCCAGCCCTCTGAGTCCTAAGCATAGGCCCCACCCACCACCCAAACCTCGCCCTAGCTTAGGACCTGCCTCCATAGGCAAGGCCTTTTCCACCTTTTTTTTCTTTCTTTCTTCTCTTTTCCCTCCTCTTCTTTTTTTACTACTTGCTGTACATTCCGGTGGTTGATTCATCTATGTTTTTATTTTTATATTCTTTCTAATGTATCTGTTAGTTTCCCAGTCTAATTTTATTTTTTACTTTATTATTGTTCTCTCTTTTCCTTTTTTTCCACCCCACGCAGCTTGCAGGATCTTGGTTCATGAGCCAGGGGTCAGGCCAAGGCTACTGTGGTGGGAACTCCATGTCAGAACCACTGGACTAACAGATAACCTCAGAAGCCAGGGTATACTCATCGGAGTGAGGTCTCACAAAGGTCCTCACATCAGCACAAGACCCACCTCTACCCAACAGACTACGAACTCCAGTGTTGGAAGCCTCAGGCCAAACAACCAGTAAGACAGGAACACAATCCCACTCATAAAAAGACAAAACAAAAAAAAACGAGATGGCAAAAAATATGTCACAGATGAAGGAGCAAGGTAAAAACCTACAAGAACAAATAAAAGAAGACAAAATAGGCAATCTACCTGAAAAAGAATTCAGAGTAATGATAGTACAGATGATCCAGAATCTCAGAAATAGAAAGGAGGCACGGACTGAGATAATACAAGAAATGTTTAACAAAGATCTAGAAGAACTAAAGAACAAACAAACAAAGATGAACAGCATAATAAATGAAATGACAAACACACTAGAAGGAATCAATAACAGAATAACTGAGGCAGAAGAACAAATAAGTGAGCTGGAAGACAAAATGGTGGAAATAACTGCCAAGGAGCAGAATTAAAAAAACAAAGAATGAAAAGAATTGAAGACAATCTTAGACACCTCTGGGACAACACTAAAGGCACCAACATTCGAATTATAGGGGTCCCAGAAGAAGAAGAGAAAAAGAAAGGGTCTGAGAAAATACTTGAAGAGATAATAGTCGAAAACTTCCCTAACATGGGAAAGGAAATAGTCACCCAAGTCCAGGAAGCACAGAGAGTCCCATACAGGATAAACCCTAGGAGAAACACACCAAGACACACACTAATCAAACTAACAAAAATTAAATTCAAAGAAAAAATATTAAAAGTAGCTAGGGAAAAACAAAAAATAATACACAAAGAAATCCCCATCAGGTTATCAGCTGATTTTTCAGCAGAAACTCTGCAGGTCAGAAAGGAGTGGCAGGATATACCTAAAGTGATGAAAGAGAGAAACCTACAACCAAGATTACGCTCCCATCAAGGATCTCATTCAGATTTGACAGAGAAATCAAAAGCTTTTCAGACAAGCAAAAGCTAAGAGAATTCAGCACCACCAAACCAGCTTTACAACGAACACTAAAGAAAGTTCTCTAGGTGGGAAACACAAGAGAAGAAAAAGACCCACTGAAACAAACCAAAAAAACAATTAAGAAAATGGTAATAGGAACATATATATCGATAATAACCTTGAATGTAAATGGATTAAACGCCCCAAGGAAAACACAAAGACTGGCTGAATGGATACAAAAACAAGACCCGTATATATGCTGTCTACAAGAGACCCACTTCAGACCTAGGGACACATACAGACTGAAAGTGAAGGGATGGAAAAAGATATTCCATGCAAATGGAAATCAAAAGAAAGCTGGAGTAGCAATACTGATATCAGATAAAATAGACTTTAAAATAAAGAATGTTACAAGAGACAAGGAAGGACACTACATAATGATCAAGTGATCAATCCAAGAAGGAGATATAACAGTTATAAATATATATGCACCCAACATAGGAGCACCTAAATCCACAAGGCAACTGCTAACAGCGATAAAAGAGGAAATCGACAGTAACACAATAATAGTGGGGGATTTTAACACCTCACTTACACCAATGGACAGATCATCCAAACAGAAAATTAATAAGGAAACACAAGTTTTAAATGACACAGTAGGCCAGATAGATTTAATTGATATTTATAGGACATTCCATCCAAAAACAGCAGATTACACTTTCTTCTCAAGTGCGCACGGAACGTTCTCCAGGATAGATCACATTGTGGGTCACAAATCAAGCTTCAGAAAATTTAAGAAAATTGAAATTGTATCAAGCATCTTTTCTGACCACAACTTTATGAGACTGGAAATCAATTACAGGAAAAAAAAAACTGTAAAAAACATGAATACATGGAGGCTAAACAGTGCGCTACTAAATAATCAAGAGATCACTGTAGAAATCAAAAAAGAAATTTAAAAACACATAGAAACAAGTGACAATGAAAACAGGACGACCCAAAACCTGTGGGACACAGCAAAAGCAGTTCTAAGAGGGAAGTTTATAGAAATTCCACCTCACCTCAAGAAACAAGAAAAATCTCAAATAAACAATCTAACCCTACACTTAAAACAACTAGAGAAAGAAGAACAAAGAAAACCCAAAGTCAGTAGAAGGAAAGAAATTATAAAGATCAGAGGAGAAATAAATAAAATAGAAAGGAAGAAAACAATAGCAAACATCAATAAAACTAAAAGCTGGTTCTTTGAGAAGATAAACAAAATTGATAAGCCCTTAGCCAGACTCAACAAGAAAAAAAAGGGAGAGGATGCAAATCAATAAAATTAGAAATGAACAAGGAGAAATCACAACTGACACTGCAGAAATACAAAGGATTATAAGAGACTACTACAAACAACTATACGCCAATAAAATGGACAACTGCAAAAAATGGACAAATTCTTGGAAAGGCATGATTTTCCAAGACTGAACCAGGAAGAATTACAAAATATAAATGGACCTATCACAGAAATGAAATTGAAACTGAAATTTTAACAGAAATAAAAACAAAAATAAACAAATGGGACTTAATTGAACTTAAAAGCTTTTGCATAGCAAAGGAAACCATAAACAAGACAAAAGACAACCCTCACAATGGGAGAAAATATTTGCAAATGAAACAACAGACAAAGGAATAATCTCCAAAATATACAAACAGCTCATGGAGCTCAATATCAAAAAAACAAACAATCCAGTTAAAAAATGGGTGGAAGACCTAAATAGACATTTCACCAAGGAAGACACACAGCTGGCCAAGAGGCACATGAAAAGATTCTCAACATCACTAATTATTAGAGAAATGCAAATCAAAACTACAATGAGGTATCACCTCACACCAGTTAGAACGGCCATTATCAAAAAATCTAGAAACAATAAATGTTGGAAAGGGCGTGGTGAAAAAGGAACCCTCCTGCACTGTTGGTGGGAATGTAAATTGATACAGCCACTATGGAGAACAGTATGGAGGTTCCTTAAAAAACTAAAATTAGAACTACCATATGCCCCAGCAATCCCACTACTGGGCATATACCCTGAGAAAACCATAATTCAAAAAGAGTCATGTACCACAATGTTCATTGCAGCACTATGTACAATAGCCAGGACATGGAACCAAACTAAATGCCCACCCACAAATGAATGGATAAAGAAGATGTGGCACATATATACAATGGAATATTACTCAGCCAGAAAAAGAAATAAAACTGAGGTATTTGTAGTGAGGTGGATGGACCTAGAGTCTGTCATACTGAGTGAAGTAAGTCAGAAAGAGAAAAACAAATACTGTATGCTAACGCATATATATGGAATCTTAAAAAAAAAAAAATGGTACTGATTAACCTAGCTATAGGGCAGGAATGAAGAGGTAGACATAGAGAATGGACTTGAGGACATGGGGTGGGAGGGGGAAGCTGGTGCAAAGTGAGAGGAGCATCAACGTACATACACTACTGAATGTAAAATAGTTGGCTGGTGGGAAGCAGCAGCATAGCACAGGGAGATGGGCTCGGTGCTTTGCGATGACCTAAAGGAGCGGGATAGGGAGGATGGGAGGGAGGCTCAAGAGGGAGGGGATATAGGGACATTTATATGCACAGGGCTGATTTGCTTTGTTGTGTAACAGAAACTAACACAGTATTGTAAAGCAATTATACTCCAATAAAGATCTATTAATAAATAAAAAATAAATAAAAACAAGCAACACTAAAATATGGTTACAAATTAAACTGTTGTATACTAATAATTCTCTTTTCTAGCATCACTTTACACCCATAAGGTGAAAAATTTAACTTCTGTGCTGATAGAAATTGGCAGCACACCAATAAAATCATGTGATAGCATAAAAAAAATGAAAGAAGGTACTTCACTACAGATCCCACGAACAATAAAAGGATAATAAAAAATATTATGAACAACTCTGTGCCTCCAAATTTGATAACCTAGATGAAATGGACCAATTCCTTGAAAAACACAATATGCCAAAATTCACATAAGAAGATAAAGACAATTCAGATACACCCATATCTATTAAAGAAGTTGAATCAAAAAGTAATAACCTTCCAAAACAGAAAGCACTAGGCACTAATGAGTACACTGGTGAATTCTACCAAACATTTAAGGGAGAAATTATACCAATTATCTACAATTTCTTCTAGAAGATAGAATCAGAGGGAATGCTTCCCAACTCATTCTATGAGGCCAGTATTACCCTAATACAAAAAACAAAGACACTACAAGAAAACTATAGACCAGTATCTCATTAACATAGATGTAAAAACTCTCAACATAATATTAGTAAATCAAATTTAACAATGTATAAAAAGAATTATATACCACAATCAAGTATGATTTATCTCAGATATGTAAGGTTGGTTCAACATTCAAAAATTAAATAATGTAATCCATCACATCAATAGGCTAAAAAAGAAAAATCACATGATCATATCAATAGATGCAGAAAAAGCATTTGACAAAATCCAACAGCTATTCCTGATAAAAGCTCTCAGCCAACAAGGAATAAGGGGGAACTTCCTCAACTTGATAAAACCTAGCTACAAAAAATCTATAGCTAACATGGTGAGAATCTCAAAGCTTTCCTGCTAAGATCAGGAATAAGGCAAGGATGTCCCCTAACAACACTGCTTTTCAAGACTGTACTGGAAATCTTTAGATAATACAATAAAACAAGAGAAGGAAATAAAAAGTATACAGATTGGGAAGGAAGAAATAAAACTGCCTTTGTTCAGATGATGTGATCATTTAGGTAGAAATCTGAAAGGCTCTACACAAAACCTCCTGGAACTAATAAGCAATTATAGCAAGGCTGCATGATACAAGGTTAACATACAAGCAAACACAATAGATGGCAAAAAAAATACAGCAAAAAATAAACTATGTATACAGATGACTTCCCCAAGGAAATGAGGAGACAGAAAGTTAATAGAGAAGTCCAATACTGCTCATTAGGGAACACTTACAACTAATGGGAGAAAGAAAGATCAGCACAGGAAAATCAAAACTCTTCCCAGTATTTTCATCTTAAACAATTAATATAAAAGGGCCATACTCTCCATTGCCCTCATGACTTTTTCTTTCTAGTTGTACTGAAGAATTCCTAAGACTTTTACATAATGAAGCAGAACACTGAAACTGCTGTATATTTTGGTGGTCACCCACCTGATTAAGTAATATTTTTTTCTTTATTTTCAGATCTAGGCATATGTGATTGATTTTGTTCATGGAATCTCTAATATATTTATGTTCAAATATCTTACTGTTGTAGGGGCTTCACTGGTGGCGCAGTGGTTAAGAATCCACCTGCCAATGCAGGGGACATGGGTTCAAGCCCTGGTGCAGGAAGACCCCACATGCCATGGATCAACTAAGCCCGTGTGCCACAACTACTGAACATGTGCTCTAGAGCCCGCGAGCCACAACTACTGAAGCCCACGTGCCTAGAGCCCATGCTCCACTACAAGAGAAGCCACTGCAATGAGAAGCCCACGCATTGCAATGAAGAGCAGTCCCCACTCACCACTAGAGAAAGCCCGCATGGAGCAACAAAGACCCAATGCAGCCAAAAATAAATAAATTAATTTAAAAAAACAAAACAAATACCTATGGTTATGAAAGTATGCATTGAAATGGAAGAATCTTTTCCCTCATTCTGGGACATCCACTTCTCTCAAGGTTCCTTCAAGATTAGTTGAAGGGTCAAGTCCTCCATGGAGTTTTCCAAACCAACAGTGGCCAATCATTTCTTCAAAATTCTTTCAAGATCTGGTGTACTTTTTGTACTATGTCACTCAGAATTTGTATGAGATACTAAGGAAGAGGATGGTCTTTGAGGAGAAAGGCTTGAATTTGAATCTTGGTTCTGTTTAACACAAATAGGATATTATGAGGAAAGAATTTATCCTCTTAAAGCTTTAGCTTCGTCATTCAAAACAATGAGGATAAAATATGTCTTCTTATAGATTATTATAAGTAAATTAAATTAGATATTTGTGCAATGTTTATCCCAGTATCTAGGATATACAGTAAACATTTAATAATTGAGAACTATGATTAATTCTTAAGTCATATTGAGTTTTTTTTCCTCAATTGAATCTCATGTGATTAAGAGCAAGATTTATATATGCTACTTATTATTAATAATAATAGCCACTATTCATTGAGTATTGACCACTTTACATGAAATGTCTCATTAAAATTAGTAACAGTCCTATAATGCAGTTATTATGATCCCAGTTAACAGATGACAAAACTGAGCCATGTAGGGGTTGAGAAACTTGCTCGAGGTCACAAATTATTAGAGAACTTGGATTAAACTCTAAAGCCTGTGCAACAAACAACAAAACACAACACAGGGACCTCCCTGGTGGTCCAGTGCTTAAGACTCCACGCTCCCAATGCAGGGGGCCCGGGTTCGATCCCTCAGCAAGGAACTAGATCCCACATGCCACAACTAAAGATCCCGCATGCTACAACAAAGATCCCACACACAGCAATGAAGACCTGGTGCAGCGAAATAAATAAATTAAGTTTTTTAAAAAAACACAAAACCCAAGCTCTTAAAAACAAACAAAAACGCACAACACAAAGAACAGAACCTAAGCTTAGTTATGTATTCAAGTAGACAGCAATAAATCCTCAGGGACCTGATAAAAAAGAGGTGGATCAACATAGTCTGATTGTTACTGTTGAAGGAAAAAAAAATAAGATTGGTGGTAAGGAATCAAAGCTCTCAGAACTAGGCAATAGAATAGAATCAGAGTCCAGATGTCCAGTTTCTATTATCTCATCAACATAAGTGGCCACAAGCAAGGCCAACAGCCCTCCCTGATCTCAGTAGTAAGATGAGCAGTAGAATAGTGCTGTCATATTGGAATGAAATACTATCATGCAGAGAATACTATAAAAATTATATTGTGTGCATATATTCCATACAAACAATAGTGAATGTCAACCAAAGCATTGTGAAACAAATGCAAGTTAAAGCATAACTAATTAAAGGAAAGATTCCTTATGGGAATGCTATTTAACAAAACCTTGCTTTGTGAAAAAAATTAGAGAAAAGATATTAACAAAGGATGTGAGAAGTAAAATTATGGAGAATGAAAATCTAAGGGGGTATCAGGAGGATCCTGATCTCATAGAATGCCATAGGGCATTTCCCATTTGCCTGTTAGTTGACAAGTCTAAAATGTGAAGATAATATAATGTGGAGTGCAAGAGCTGAGAAGCAGAGAAACTTGAAAAGTGATGAGGGGACCCAAGAGCAATTAAATATAAAAACGAAAAGGTCGTATGAGGATTTTCTTTTTTATATATTTTGCTAAACCTGTTCATAGAATTTAGTTGTTGGCAAAGAGTCCCCTTAAACTTCAATGGGTATATGAATAATAAAGGAGACAATGCAAAAGAAACACTAGAAATGTAAACGGTCCTTATTAAAATGTACATGTTGCTACTTTCTAAAGATAATGACACTCCATCTACTTAATTGTGTGATTAGGAACATCCTTCTGAAAAGATTAGGAAATTGCTGTATCAAGTATAATTTTGACTTGTGTCCTAGCCTAACCAAAAAGAAAAAATAATGAGGGGTTGGAAAAGGAAATAGAAAGCCAATTATATGCTGATTTGCTAATGTTATTTTTCAGATTACATGCCACTTCAAATTACAAAACCGCTGGTACTTGAAGCTGTCAGTTTTCTGAGAACTTTCTTGAGAAGTCTTGTCTTAGCAAAGAGAATGTTGAAACTCAGGGCCCCTCAGGGGGCCAACCAAACTCTGACAGAGGTTTAACAGTCCTTGAAATTATATCCCCAAACCTTAGAAAGCCTGCTGATTCAGTGGGAAAAGACATAAGCTGAGCAAGTTATAAATAAACTCTTTTATCAGAGGCGATGGTGTCATGGTGACTTCAAAGGCCAAACCACGGATAGCAAGTTCTCTGATGTTTTGAAGACAGTAAGAACTTTATTATATTGGTCAGGCCATTCGTGGACCTAAGGTGAAATTTGATATGTTTCCTTTCTATATGGACAATTTTGAATGAATTTCTAATCAATCAAGGTCACTAATATGTACCATTAAATTTAAAAGTAACAAGATAGCATATATTTTATGGCATATTATTACCGTTTCTGTTTCACAGGAGTCAAGTTTTCTAATACAAAATACCATCATGCATGGTGTTCCCCATAGGAAATATCTGTTCTGGAGAGCAAAGTTAAATTCTTGAAGAGGCACAGAACACATTACCTCTAGACTGACCTGAATAACTTGAAATAATTCAACGTGGCTTTCTTGGTCCCATAATAACCATGAAGGAAATAAGACACAAGAGGGAATCTTGCTAGTTTGGCTCAGTGAATTTAGTTTCTGATCAGGTCACTTTAGACTCTAAGAGAATAGTGAAGATAAATGTAATGTAATAATGGCCAACAAACATATTAACTTCCAAGGTAAATATGTATAGTTATCCCTTGGTCAATATAGAAAGATTTTTAAATATTAGCCGGAAAATAATATTCAAAGAACTTTTTGGAAAATATTGAAAGTATAATTTAAAAATCACTTGTAGGACAATTGGAAGTCTAGTACCCCAAAACACAGTAAGGAAATTAAGCAGTTACACAGAAAGTATATCACACTGTGCTGAAAGTGTTAGCACCTAAAGAGAGATACGAGCAATGGTCCTTGTGTATAAGCTTACAGACACTATGAAAGTGATGCCAACAACCACCTAAGACATTAGACTCGAGGTTTTTATATCTACTAACATATATTAGAGAAAAACTAAGAAGACATTTAATTCTGACATGATGGGGCTGTAACAGTCAGCTACAGTAAAGATCTCTGCAGCATCTGTTTGTGACTCTTTTGCCAACTAGAGTCAAATGAACACTTCTGTGTGGTGTGTGTGCATTTGTTGTAGGGGAAACTTTGTCAGAAAGATACCCCAAAGGAACTCAAAAATGAAGAATACTGTCATTGGCAAAGGAAAGAAAATAAATTGAAGACTTGCCAGTATCTGAGGAAACAGGTGGAAGGAGCTTTACTCCAAAGGATTCAGAACTTCTAGTGCAGAGCTATTAGAATCATTTATGTGAGACAAAGAGAAAAATAAAATAAAATGAAGAGTTGCAACTGTGTCTTATACTAGGGAAATAGTCCCTAATTTAGATTTGCAAAGTGGTTGTTAAATGTTGGGGACATACTCATGGTTGCTATTCTATACACGGTTCTGAGGGCAGCATACTCTTTCTGCTAAATCATATGAATGACATGTCACAGCATCTCACAGAAAAACAGAATGGACAGAATATTAACAGTCACACAGAAAGCACGTAATCTTTTAAACTAACAGTTTTTATTGTTTTAGCAAAATGAAAAAAGTGTCTTAAGTCACTTCTTTGCTCTATAATTTTTTTCAGCTTTGCTATGAAGTCAGTTTTCTTTCTTTGTAGGCTATCGATATGGCCCGCTGGAAATTCTAAGAAGATCCACAATATAAGTAAACAAACAAGTAAAATAATAACAAATGTGATGTGATAAGGAAAATAAACAAGAGACAGATTTCTTTTTTTAATTAACAATAAACATCCTTCTAAAAAACTGATACTTGGGCTGAGACCTTAACATAAAGGAGGTGAGAGGGGAAGAGGAACAAAGAAAGGAGGGCGGGGCAAATTCCAAGAAGCAACAAGGCATTTATGGAGGATACAGGGAACATTTACAAGACCTGAAGGCAGAAGGTTTGAGAAAGACCTATTTGATTGGAGTGAAGTGAGCCTCGGTGAAAGCAGCAGGAGATGTGTAGGAGAGCTAGGTAGGACCCATTCACCCAGTTTTGTAACATATGGTGAAAATTTAGAGCTGCATTCTAGGTGCCAAGGAAAGCCATTGGAGAACTTTATGAAGAGAAATGACGTGACTGAATTTACATTTTAAAAATACTTAGATGCTCTACTGAAAACTGATAAAGAGGGAGTGAGAGAGGTGAAGCTTCAACACAAACTTGTGAACTGGGAGTCATCCAGGGCAGAGAAGTACTCCTTTGTCACTACCCAGTTCAGGACCCTGTCTTCACTCCTTAGCTTCCTCTCCAGCCTCTCTGCCTCTTATCTTTTATCCATGTTACACCATGCTGCATCTAAGGGCCAATTTGATCTTTGGAAGAATGGAAATTTCACAGTGCTTGATTTTCTTCTGGATTAGGTAGGTCATTAGCCTCACAGCAACTCAAGGATATTACTGCAACCACATTTGCTAAAATGCTGTCTAATTTCTCAAAATATTCTCTCAGTTCTGGCAATTGAACTTCTCACCATTCCTTAAGACACTCTGTGCCCTTGGCTGCCTCCATGATTTTGATGAATTGCTACTAGTACCTAGAATTCTCTTCTTCATCTCTTTCTCTCGGGGTTTAAGCATACTTCATGACCCAGGAAAAAAATCCCTCCTCCATGAAGTTTTCCTAATTTTCTGAACCAGAAGTTTCTTCCCCCTCTGCATTTATTTCTATTCCACATTGATTTTGAGGCCATTATGGTGTACATCAAGAACTGTCTGACACTGAGTTTTTCATGTAAATGTCATTTTGCTTATTACCATGATGCTGTGGGAAAACACACATGCTCTGGGTCCAGAAAGACTTTGGCTCTGTATTCCGGTTCTGCAGTTAATGAACACATGGCCTTTAGTAGGTTATTCAACTACATTAGTTTTCTCATCTATAAATAATGGATGATGATCTATTAAAAATGTTTCTTGAAGTTCTGAAAACTAGAAGTTGTCATAAATTTTAAAAATACTACATAAAATGACACATGGTAAGTGATTAAGTCATATTATTTATTTTTTCCTTTTGAGATCACAGACTATGTCATAAACATCTTTGTACCCTTGTAGCATTTATTTTACAGCTTGCACATCCTAAGTACCAAATAATAATACTTCTGTTCTATTGCTTCAAACAATTTTGAGCACATATTACATGCAAATTTTATAATAAATCTTATAACCTACTAACTCAAAGGAGTTTATTATAGAACAGAAGTATAACCAGGGAAGAGGTACTAAACAGATTATTAATAGGTTAATACAGTCAAATATCAGAGGCCACCTCACTTTACATTTGGGAGGAGATAAGAATTTGGATTATTGCCCCCAGTCCTTAAATATGATATAGTCTCACAAACTCCTTTTTAAGATGAATAAACTAAGCCATGAAAGGCTTAAATTTCTTGCCCAAGTGAAAACAGTTTAAGGTTGTAGTTACTCTGTGTCCTAATCCAGTATTCTTTTAATTACATCATGAGACAAAAGGAAAAGCAAAAATAAGAAATTTCCCATTTGACAATATCTTATATGAAAATTTTTAAGGAAAAAAATACCAGATTTTCTCTGATTAAACTTATTTCAAATATTTGAAAATGTTCATTATTTACAATTATTATAACTATAAAGATGACAATTCATAAATCCATATATATTTGTGTAAAACAGAGGCCAGGGCTATGGAACAAATAGGAATGCATTGCTGTAGTTAAGGAAGCTATGGCCTGAGCAATCCAAGATTAATTTATTTCTAGGTAAATTTCTCCCTCCACCTTCTCCTATCTTCTAAAATCTGAAAGCAACTGTGCTTGTGCCAATGTAGCAATGGTGTCCGTGTTTTACGTCCCTTACAATAACTCAAACTTCAGCACAATTAGGGATCAAAATTGTTAGTAGGTCCTTTAATAAATACGTAATATTTCATTGGACTATGGTACTATTTCTGGCAAAATCAATTAAGAGATCAAATGGAAATATTCCGTAAGACTTCTTTGAGAAAAATACTTATTTCCATTGAAATTATTCCTTGTGATTACATACAAAGTCAAGATTTTCATTTATCTGTATCTAAAGATATCGCTTTCCATACATACATGTTTTTTGGTGAGCTCTCAATTTTCTCCTCACTGGAAGCCTCTATATGCCACCTGGGGTAGGAGCCCTATCAGCCTTTCTTCTTTTCAACTCAGTTTGCTGAAGCCCTCAATATCATCAATGATCCCAGCTGTGGCTTTCTGAACAATACTTCCTTTTGTGGCAGCTGTCAACTCGATTTAATGTAACCAAAGAGAAAAAAAATTCCTAGAAAAATCTAAGTTGTCGCTCAAAGACAACTCTACCAAGCTCCTGACAGGCTACAGAGAAATTATCTACTTTGATAATTCTGAATTGAAATACAATAGATAAATTTTAATACCATTATAAACAATGTGAACCTAGGCAATACAGTAGTCCTCCCTTGACAGTTTCACTTTCTCAGTTTACTTGTGGTCAACTGCAGTTTGAAGATATTAAATAGAAAATTCCAGAAATAAACAATTCATAAGTTTTAAGTTGCATGTTGTTCTGAGTAGTGTGATGAAATCTCACGCCATCCTGCTCTGTCCCACCTGGGATGTGAATCATCACTGTGTCTAGCATATCCACACTGTATACACTACCCCACCCATTAGTCACTTAGTAGCTGTCTCAGTTTTCAGATGGACTGCAGCAGTATCACAGTGCTTGTGTTCAAGTAACCCTTATTTTATTTAATGATGGCCCCAAAGCACAAGAGTAGTGATGCCAGCAATTCAGATATTCTCTTAACTGTGCCTAATTTATAAGTTAGACTATATCATAGGTATGTATGTATAGGAAAAACATAGTACATATACAGTTCTGTATTATCCAAGGTTCAGGCATCCACTGGGGGTTTTGGAACATATCCCCTTGCAGATAAGGGGGGACTACTGTACTCATGTATAAATAAAGTGCTTACAAACTCAATTTAAAATAAAATCTAGCATACACATATTTTCTCTCTAACCATAATTAAACAATCTCTTCTATATACTGGTACACACAGGGGGATCCTGAACTAACATTTTTAGCACATTCTCTATATAGTAGGTGCTTTATATTTCTAGTTAAACTTAGTTCATCCTTTGCTACTTCAAAGTTATCTTCTTTTCACAAATGATGAACTAGACTTAAAATGTCGCAAAAACCTACAAGCAAAATGTAAGAGAGCTCGAAACCAAAGGCTGTACCATTTTTCTTCTTCTATGTAGAACAAGAAAAGATTCCCCAAAACCTTTTTCTTGATATTTCCAAATGGGTAAAATGGAAGAGAATATTATTTTGGCAATATTAACCTTCAGATTTATACTTAGTCGAGGTATGAACTCACCATACATTTTCAGTTAAAAATGAATAGGAAAGGCTTTCAAACTGTCCTAAAGGGATCTAAACCTCCTAGAATTTAGGGTAAAATATATCTTCTTTCACATTCAAATTAAATAGAATCACAAGCATTCAAATCGTTCCTTTTTTTTCCCTCTGCATTACAATTGATCCTAACTAAAGCATCTATTTAATTGGCTTAAAAATACCACAGGACATGTGCCAGCTAATAACCAGATAAATTTGAGAGAAAACAAAATAAAGTTTGGTTTTTTACTTTTTTTTTTGAGTTCTCTATATATTTTGGATAACAGTCCTTTATCTAATGTGTCTTTTGCAAATATTTTCTCTGAACTGTGGCTTGTCTTCTCAGTCTCTTGAAATTGCCTTTCACAAAGAAGTTGTTTGTTTTAATGTAGTCCAGCCTATTGATTATTTCTTTCATGGATCTTGCCTTTGGCGTTGTATCTAAACAGTCATTGTCTTACCCAAGATTATCTAGGTTTTCTCTTATGTTATCTTCTAGTTTTTCATTTGACGTTTAGGTCTGTGGTCCATTCTGAGTTTATTGTGAAGGGTATAAAGTCTGTGTCCAGATTCATTGTTTTGCATATGGATGTCCAGTTGTTCTAGCACCATTTGCTGAAGACACCTATCTTTGCTCCATTGTATTGTCTTTGCTCCCTTATCAAAAATTAGTTGCCTATCTTTACAGGGTCCATTTCTGGGCTATTTCTGGAAGTTGATCTATTTGTCTATTCTTTTGCCAATACCACACCTTCTTGATAACAGTTTTACAATAAGCTTATAGTAAATCTTGAAGTTAGGTAGTGTCAGTCTTCCAACTTCATTCTTCTCTTTCAACATTATGTTGGCTATTCTGGGTCTTTCACCTCTCCATATAAACTTGAGAATCATTTTGTTGAAATCCATGAAATAACTTGGTGAGATTTTGGTTAGGTTTGCGCTGAATCTATAGATCTTTGAGAAGAAATAACATCTTGAAAATATTGAATCTTCTTATCCATGAATACCAAATATGTCTCCATTTGTTTAGTTCTTTTTGACTTCATTTAGTTCTTTTTGATTTAATTTCATTTCATTAACTTTTATTTTTTAATTTTCTTTACAATTATTTATGCTTTGTGTCCATTTATAGGATTAATGGTTTAGTCATTCAATTATCCATAAGTTCTGTTGGGGAAATAGATACTGCCTGTTGAAATCCCAGAGTTTAACTTATTCATCATTGTTTTTCTCTAAAATTAAGTAAAAGAGATACTCATGAATGTATTTCTGCTTTAGTCTTCATATGATAATAAAATACATATTTCTTAACTGTGTAGCACTCAGGCTTTATATTCAGATACGTGTAAGAATCAATAGCAAAAGAATGAAATGCTTGGTTTTGATTTTTTAGAAATAAATACAAACTTTTAAATTTATATTAACTAGGAAAAAAATCTTCCACTCTGGTATTCCAGTGCTGGGTATAATACTCCAGGCTCTTCATTTAGGAAAGAAAATGAACGAAGTCATCCTAAGATTAGTATCTATAAAACACACAAACTCAAGCTTTACTGTCTCCTCAACACTAATTGGGCTCTATCACTGCAGCTGTTAGATAGTTTAGGTAATAATTAGAATTCAGGGTAACTGGCATAAACCTAACAATTTTGGTTGCTAGTTTGTGATGATCATTCCATGGTTGTCATTCATACACCAGTGAGTCCTTAAGAATTTAGAATTACTTCCCCAAGGATTTGCTCTGACTTTTGCAAACTCACAATCACAGCAACTCCTAAGATGTAGAGCAATCACATTCTGCAACAAATGTCAACAGTTCCTCAAGATATCTTACATTAAAAATAAAAGATTTCAACCATCTCACATCCATTAGGGTGGTTACTATTAAGAAAAACAAAAACAAACAGAAATAACAAATGTTGATGAGAATGCTGAGAAATTGGAACCCTTTTGCATTGCTGGTGGGAGTGTAAAATGGTTCAGCTACTATGAAAAACAATATGGTAATTCCTCAAAAAATTAAACATAGAATTATCTCAATCCAGCAATTCCACTTCTGGGTACATATCCAAAAGAACTGAAAGCAGGGTCTCAAAGAGACATCTGTACACCCATGTTCATAGCAGCATTACAATAGCCAAAAGGTGGAAACAACCCAAGTGTCCATCAATGGCTGAATGGATAAACAAAATGTGGTACATATATGCAAAGGAAAATTATTCAGACTTAAAAAGGAAGGAAATTCTGACACATGCTACAACATAAATGAACCTTGAGGACATTATGCTGAGTGAAACAGTCCAGTAACAAAAAGACAAATAATGTATAATTCAACTTACATGAAATACCTAAGGTAGTCAAAGTCATAAAGACAAAGTAGAATGGTGGCTGTCGGGGCTGCGGTTGGGGGTGAAAGAGAATAGAGCGTTGTTGTTTTCTAGGTATAGAGTTTTAGTTTTGCAAAATGAAAAGAGCTCCAGAGATGTGTGGTGGCAATGGCTGTACAACACTGCAAATGTATTTAATACTACTGAACTGTACACTTAGAAATGGTTAAGATAGTAAATTTTATACTGTATTTTAACAATCAAAAATAAAAGTAAACTAAAAGTAAAAGATTTCCTAATTTAGGACTATTTGGTATACCATACATCACTCTGAGCTGATGGGAATATAAAATAATTGGTAGATGATTCTATATTTTAAGGTTGCTAATAACAGTGAACATTCTTTGAGTGATTTCTGTGTTCAGCACTTAAATGCATCATCTCCTTTCATTCTCACCCTAGTAGAAGTGAGGACTATTAGTGTCCCAAGTTTACAGGTAGGGAAACTATATTATAGAGCACTGAGGTGCCTACTTAAAGTCATACATGTCAATGGTTGAAAATAATTTTGCACCCAAATCGACTTGTCTCTCCAGCCCACAAGCAAATTATATGATTTACTCAAGCAATTGTTTTTTCCCCAAGTATAAAATGATACATGAAATTATTTAACAAAACATTATACTAAATCTTTCATGAGAGGCTTTGTGTAATTGTTTATTAATAAGTATAGAAGAATCTTGCTCACTATTATGCCTGACACTGACAAGCGGACATTTGGAAGTGTAGGCATTGCTAATCCAGTATTGGGACTAGCAATCTGGTGGCTTGAGCGATTGATATTTCTGCTTCTGTTGCTGACATTGTAGCTTTGGACATCATTGAGTCTTAAACTTTTCATTAGGAATACTGGATAACTTTCTCTTTTCACTCACAGTGTAGTATATTGGAAAGTGCTCTGGAATGAGACTTGGTTTTAATTTTAACAGGTGTCACTTCGCTATGTGACTTGGGAAATATCACTTCTTTTACTTTTCTTACCACACAATGAGAGTTGTGTGTCCTTCCGAGTGCATGTTCCTAACTCTATTTCAATGGGAAAACATGAGGATTGATAATGTAACTGTTTATCTTGAGTTCCTTAAACATTATAGATTGATCTAAATTAGTATTCATTATTTTCCAAAACTAACATTTAGGTGTAAGGTTATAAGCCATAAGCATGTATAGCTGAACAAATAATGCTCTCCAAAGTACAAATAACTAAATAGATCTTGTAAGAAAACATTTTTACCATATTGTTTAAGAGAAGTTTTACATTTTATTTGTATTTTTTTCTATCTTTAGGAATACCACCAGGAAAGAGAAAGAATTCATTACCACACTATTTACTTTCTTTCTTGTCCTCCTGCACATTGCAGTGACCCTCCTCACTCCATCATTC
The DNA here is from genome assembly GCF_951394435.1 of Stenella coeruleoalba. Lineage (NCBI taxonomy): Eukaryota > Metazoa > Chordata > Mammalia > Artiodactyla > Delphinidae > Stenella > Stenella coeruleoalba. The sequence continues at coordinate 33,783,756 of NC_137155.1, forward strand.
TATCATCATCTTGACAGTCTCCAAGCAATATTTCATCCTTTCCTTTTCATCACCATCCTTATTTTGTACATTCCTTCAAGAAGCAAAAACAACTCTCTCCTCTCAATCACAAATAATTTAAGAAATCCCTATACATATACAAAGTACAGCTTGTTCAAGTTCTCTCCTTAACATCTTGCATTTCCATGAAGTTCCATTTCACTCGCTGAATGTGGAAACTTTGGTTTCAATCTCTTTCCGGATACAATTCTACACAGTGTGTCATTCATCTTCTGTTTTCAGTAAACATGATATTCTCTAATCAGTGAAGAAACATTCAACTATATAAGGATGGTCCACTCAGGTCTTTACAGGTCAGCAATGCATTCCTCAGACAGCTGGTCAAAATGTCATGATGGCTAGATTGAAGATATAATTTGGATAAAATCTTTAGAATTTGCAAATACCAGATTCAGATCAATGTGCTTAATATGTCTCTTGACTGATTCCAAGTTTTCTTTATATGCTGTATAAAGCTTTCTTCAGGCTCTTTTTAAAACAGATATAATCTTCGTTCAACTTTTTGACCAATATTACCTGTTACTTAAGTCAAACATCTTGATTTGATCTTAAAAAATAAAATAAACAAAAAAACTGTTCTTAAAATATCCATTCTCGTAAAACTGTTGTATATAATTTGTCATCAAATCTAACATGTTAGTTTAGATTTGATGCGTCTATTTACACAAATTCAAAAGTTCATTTTGAGGGCAGATTTAAAATGTTGTGAGTAGACCCAGTGCAAACTGAGAAGACACTTTGGTGATTCCTCCTGTCCAGAAAAAAATTACTAATTTGTGGAGTGAGCTATTGTAACATTATGTTATGTGGCCCATGCACCACTGCACCACTGCATAAAAAGGGGCCCATGGCATTCTTATTCTTGTGACCTTCCCTCCTACAAAAGAATGAGATTGGCAGAAATTATCTTTCTTCAAAATAGGAAATGTTGGACCTATGGCTTCAACTACTCTACTAAATCCTTTTCCTAGGCTTCCTATAACCAAATTCTCCTAACCAAGTGAATACAAGTAGATAAGTCAGAGAATTCATTACATAAAGCAAAATAGGAAGGAGTCTTTAGAAGCAGTTTGACAAAATTTTATATTACAGTTTATGTTATTCTGCAGTGAGATTAGAAAAAGAGCATTTGTATATTTATATTAAAAATTTATTGGACTAAGTATCGATTTCAAGTATAAGATCTGAAAAAAACGAACACTAATATTCTGTCTTCTTTAAAGAGTTTTAGCTAGGCATATCAGTGAAAGTGCCAGAAACATATAAGGATGTTCTTTGATCCTTGCATAATATAAAAAATGACTGCCATCAATGTGAGAGTTCAGAAAAAAGAAAATTCCAGCCACTTAGAAATTGGAACACTGGTCTTTAAGAAGTACTGCACTATTAGAGTTTCCTTCATTTCACTTTATATTTTCATTTGTAAGACTTTATAAAAGATATGTATGGAAGAATCCACAGGCAAGTTCAGTAAATATGAAAACCGTAATAAAAAGAAATAAAGACATCTATCTTGTAAAAGCCTGCACAATGTCTCCAATTAGGCAAATCCTCTCTCATTACAATTCTATTCTTTACAACCTGTTATACAGTCACTTAGATAGTTGTTATCAAAACAGGCCTCTTGATTGATTTATCTAGAAGAGTGGTTCTTAACCTCTTTTGGAAACACAGGACTTCATATTTTAACTTTTCTCTAGGACCTTAATTGTCAGCAATTTTTCACTAAGTCATCTGCAAACGATATCACAAAAAAACTACAGAAAGGAATTCTAGGCAGATTACGCATTTTAATTAGTTATTCACTTTTCCTTTCAATGACAACCCAGCTAGCGGATGTGGCTTCCAAAGATTTTAATGTCCTCAATGTCAAGATACGCCATGATGAGGAAAACCAAACAAACAAACACTTAACACCTTAAGGTGCAGAAATGTTTTTCTATGAAACAATTTCTCTCACAATCTTCCTGCTCTAAATATTACTCTCTGTGAACTTACAATATTAAACACTGGTTGCGAAATAAAGAACTGTTTCCCATACTTCCCCATTTGTAAACCTTTTAACACATTAAAGGGCTTTGTTGCTTAGTTTTATTGAGTTTATTTTCCTCCATTCGCCTTGGCAGTGACCCCATAACCATCAGCGGATCCATTATTAGTGTTTTTCTAATTGACACTCAGTTTCACAATTAGGTTGATAAAATCATGAAGAAAAGAAAGTCATATTTCTCTACAAACTCCAAGTGATATTTAACACGGAATCTTGTAGAAAAAGTATTTGTTTTCTTGCTATAAAAATAAATTGAGAAGTAAAAATATCAATATAATCCACTGCATGGTTTAAGAGCAATTGTTTTCTGAGAACACACTGCATCTTGTGTAAATTCTTTGATGGCCACCAGTCTCTCAGTCTTGGGTGGGTTGCATTCCACTGCTGATGTACTTAAGTGTTGTATTTAATTCAAATATCACCATTAGGGATGTTGGTTTTTCAATGTTTTAGTCTTGGAGACCCAACAAATCTGCAGCCAATGAAAACTCATTCTTTTAGTTTCATGCCCAAAATATATCATCATGTAACTTTTTAAAGATCATACTTTTTATTGCAATATCAGATGGGCTACATTTGTTGCCTCCCAGCAGATTAACCTCCAAGACTGTACCAATTCATTAAACATGCACATCAGTCACCAGACTGCAGTATAATTTATTGCAATTAAGCACTTCTGTGTTGGGGAACCAAAATAAGATTGTCCATTATCAGTGCTGTTAATGGTTTTCTGAACAGTCGCCAGTTCATTCACCCCACCCACCCTTCAATAATAAAATAATTTTGACAAAGGGCCCATGTTTCAACATTTTTAATAAAAACAAAATAGAAAAACCATCAGTAACTGAGCAGTAAAGTTTCCTCTCTCTTTCTTCCTTGCCAAAACTAACAGAAAGGAAAATGTCAGTCTGGCTTCTTGCCAAAAAAAGAGGAAATTGAATGGTCTCAGTTCTTATTCTTTGACTAGTAGCATTGTGTACATAGAATGCTTGGCTCTTGGGCTCATTTTGACAGAACTGAAACACAGATAAGAAGTTTTGAGGACTACATTCTGCAATTTATAGACCTTGATTCTGTTTAAGATCTTTCAATACCACATAACAAATCAATGTGATTTAGAAAATAACGTTGTTTCTGCCATTGACATAAACCATATGTGAACTGCTAAGCTACTATGCAAGCCACAGCCATAAATTCTGGTCACTTGCAGAAGATTCTTTATTATTTGGGGGCTCAAAATAATTCAAACCATTATCATCTTGAGTGATGTCGCACTAAACTTCTGCCTGGTAATGAGCTGAAAGGTCTCTCACACTAAGGGCAGATAGACCTATTCGTAAATAAATTTCCCAGGTAATTCATTCAAAATAATAGGACAGTAGCCTCTGTTTAAATAGAACAGATTTTGATATATCAAAATCATCAAATGTCCCTTTCACAGACACTATGAATGCAATCTACACAATTCAAACATCTTACATAGACAATGTTTGATCCAGATAGTAGAGCGATTAATTACAAAAAAAAATTAAAAACTAAAATAAGTGTGGCAATTTGTCTTCCTGCAGAAAACAAAAACATGTTCTTGCTGCTCTATTAAACTTAGTCTGAAAGTCTCACCCAGAAGGAACCAGAACGCTCATCATTTTTGTTGGAAACAGCTGAATTAGTGTATATGGCAAAAAGGACAGATGAAATAGTAAATTTGTCCACTGGATGGAAATTTTGTTACCCTCTTTTTACAGTGTATACAAAGTATGGTAATGAGACTGCTTAGTCAGTATGAACCGAATCTCACATAAAAATAAATCTAAATTATTAAGACCCTCTTCAGATTTAGTCACTTATTCTGTTTCAGGCATACATATACATTTTAAAAAAACTATTCAGAATCAGAAAGTATTTTTAACATCAAAATCACTATTAAGCTTCACTTGTAATTGTGGGGAAAGCATTTATCTCACAAACAAAATGAGATTAGATTATGTTAAGAACAAGTTTCCAAAGACTACTCAGAAGCTATCATCTCAAAATGTCTTTAATGGTATTCTAGTCTCTGCATTTTTTCTTCTTTTCTCTCAAATGTTCATTTTTATCCACAACTAGCCTCTTATTTTATATTTATACACAGCCATTCAACTCCTTAGCCAACTTCTAAAACCAGTTCAAATCCTCCTTCATAATAATTATGAGATATACTTAATCGCTTTATAGAACTTTAATCCCCTCACATTCTAGAAATTCTGGTTTCAAAATGCATAACCGATTAACCTTAAAAATCCATATAATATTCACAAAGCTAAGAATAATTAATTATATTAATTATATTATTGCCATAATAATACAATTATTAAGCTAAGCAAATTAATTACTGATTTTAAAACATTTTCATTCTTCAAAATTGAACATTTTGAGATGACTGGCTATTTTAAAAGATCTACTTCAGCTCAGCGCTTTGTGACCACCTAGAGGGGTGGGATAGGGAGGGTGGGAGGGAGGGAGATGCAAGAGGGAAGAGATATGGGGACATATGTATATGTATAACTGATTCACTTTGTTATAAAGCAGAAACTAACACACCATTGTAAAGCAATTATACTCCAATAAAGATGTTAAAAAAAAAAGTAAGTTAAAAGAAAAAAAAATCTGCTTTATTTAAAATGATACCACATGAAAACTACAAAGAGGTCTTGGATTCTTGGTGTGAAAAGTAAATATTTTTTAAAGTTAACCCTACGAAATGCAAAATATTTATTGAACTAGGATTTTAATTAACATCTATCCTCTTATCTAAAAAAATGATTTTTCAAATTTAAGAAATGCACAGAAACAAAACTCAAAAATGTCATTTGCTCAAGTTTGAAAACAGAAAAAGAAAAAAATTAAACATTTTTCTACAAATTTTATAAACATAACATAAAAGATATATATTATATATTTGCGTATATATTTAAACTTGTATATAATACCTTGTATTAGTAACTAAGGGAGAAATTAAAAAGTCTAAGATAAAGATCCCTGAACAAAGGAATTTACAACATCATTAAGAAAATAAAAGAAATATTCATTAAGGGGCATTGTCTAGTGGGAAACTGTTCAGGTTTGTTATGGATTACATCTGTTACGGATGAATTTGAAAGAAAAGGATTAGACTGTCCAAGGTGGAGAAGTTTCCTGGAGTGGAATGTGCAGAATAAAAGCAGGAGGGTTGAAGGTCCACCCCATAGGTGGAAGGGAGAGAAGCCAGATAGTCAGTAAGGTGAAAATTAGGTCAAGTTACCAATAAAGAAGCTGAAATGAAACCTGAGTGTGAAGCAATCATCTTCTAATTATATATATGCTTGGCTAGGATGTAGAGGGTGAATTGGCAGGGAAAGACTAACATTAATTTTGGTGGATGTGTTGTTATAAGAAGTAGTCCTGGGACTTCCCTGGTGGCATAGTGGTTGGGTATCTACCTGCCAATGCAGGGGACATGGGTTCAATCCCTGGTCTGGGAAGATCCCACATGTCACAGAGCAACTAAGCCCATGTGCCACAACTACTGAGCCTGCACTCTACAGCCCGTGAGCCACAACTACTGAGCCCACGTGCCACAACTACTGAAGCCCATACGCCTGAGCCCATACTCTGCAACAAGAGAAGCCACCGCAATAAGAAGCCGGTGCACCGCAACTAAGAGCAGCCCCCGCTCGCCGCAACTAGAGAAAGCCCGCGCACTGTAACAAACACCCAACGCAGCCAAAAATATATAAATAAAAAATAAATTTATATAAAAAAAAGAAGTAGTCCTAAGGAGTTTAGAAAGTCACTGAACATTAGAGTGTAAAGTATATAATACAACCAATTAAAGATGTGGAAGTGGTATGTGACTGCTGTGATTTATATTATCATCTTGTTTTCAAATGAATGGTTGGGTTTGGGAATCAAAGAGGAAAGTGGAAACCATGCTTGGTTCATTTCTACCCTGGAAAAGAAAATATAAAGGATGCTGAAGTAACGCTTCTTACACAGCACTGAATAGCATGTAATCAAAAAATAATAACGAAAAAAAACAGATCCCCTTAATACATGGATGACAGCTTGAAGACAATTAACTAAGATGGGTAGTGATTAAATGTATATGTGTGTGTATATATATATATATATATATATACACACACATATATGTGTGTGTATATATATATATAGCAAAGGGTTATTTTAAATGAGATACTACTACAGATTGGGAGATTACACTAGAATAAGGGAAACACAATCCTATGATTAAGCAGGACCTTGCATAACATTAATCTTTACCTATTTATGCCTCTGGAAACAGCAACAGAGCTGGGTTCCCTAAACTTTGGTTGTCCAACCTTATCAGAAGCATAAAAGTAATGTAATATATATCCCAAGAGAATAGTACTTGCAAGACCTGCTTGAGAGCTGGGGGAAGGAGCTGGCATGTTGGAATGGCTTCAGGGAATGTGGCCTTTGTTGAATGGTATGTCTGCAAGTTGGCTGACAGGTAGAAAGAGGACTTCCCACAGGAGCAAAACTATGCAGAGAAAATGAAATAGGTGCTTCCCTATGTTTCCCCTCCCTCCCTCCTTTCTTCTCTTCCTTTTTCCCTTCCTTCCTTTCCTCCTTCCTTCCTTCCTCCCTCCCTTCCACCTCTGAAGGTGAAGTACCTGCAACTGTCAAGAAACTGTTAGGAAAGGACTGGAAGATGCTGGCATTGAAACCCCCAGTTCCTCCCCTGACCCTTCAGTTTAACCGAATTGACCAACACTTTTCCCATGATCAAATGAGGAAACCCAACTAACACCAAAGTCATTATGGTTTTACCTTTTCACTGACTTTTAACATATCTTCAACACAAGTGAGACAAGGTGGAGAGAGCATCTGTTTCCATCACCCTGTAACTAACCTGAGATTTTACTATTCCCTTGTCTTAAGGCTGCCTCACAGAGGTTCAGGCCAAGGACACCAGGGTGGATCTGTGGTCTTTATAACATCCATGAAATCGCTCATACACTGTAGCATCAATGAACCTCAAAAACTAAACTGTGTGGAACTCAATTTATCTGCCTCAGAGGGATTAAGAGTAGAGTTCATTCTGCCAGGATTCAGGACTCTGGTTCCGTAGAGTCTAGTTACTAAAGACCTAGGACTGAACTGTCTCCCCAGCTATAATTATGCAAGTCGTGTATGGCTGAAAAATGCTATAATTAAAGTCACAAAATGTTTTTTATCCTAATTTTCTTTTATTGGCATATAACTGTAGAAAATATGCTCTGTTTTTTCTGAAATTTTCTTCTCTGGCATTACACATCTCTTTAAAAAGACCTGGATAAAATAGCGGGTCGACTCCTTTGGAACTAAGATTGTATGAAAAAAATACAAAATAATTACAAGAGTTAACATTTTTATTTTCAAGTTGAACTTTGTGTTACCAAAATGTCTCACATCTTCCAGTAATAATATTTCCTATTCTTAGGTAAGTTCCCTTGAAAAGTTACTGCAATGTTTTATTGTTATTAGACTATCTTAACTAAAAAAAGGCATTTAAGAATTTTAAAAGAGAATGTGGGGGAAAATAAGTAACTAATTGACTATTAACCTGAACACTTTCCTCCAATGAAGCATTCTGTCTTGCATTCTGTAAATTCTGCATGTGCATGTTTTCTTCCCCCAATTTAATTGTAATTCCATGATGCCAAGGTTGATGTGTGAAGTGTCCTTGTTTCCCCTATGACACCTGGAACAATACCATATGTGATAGGTCCTCAACAAATATTATTGATCCCTTCAGTCCAGGAAGATGTCTTACTTTTCTGAAATTGCCTATCATTTATAAGTTAACTACAATTTTAATAAACTAAAATACTCATGGATCTGAAAATATAAACTTAAAACACATGGGAAATATTATACTGGGATTTTTGTTGTCGATTTTGTTTGCAGAAATCAAGCAAATAAAACTACCTAATAAATTAAGAAGAAAAATTATGATGTTTAATATAACTATAAATAAATGTTGGTCATTTGTATTAATAGAAGAAAACAAAAGGGTGAACAATCCAAGCTGACAGATCCTCCCAGGAAAGCTTGTGCTTTGAATCAGGTGATTGTGTTTTTATACTGACATCTGACTAAGATGGAATCTGCTCCTCTGGGGATCCACTCCAAGGCAAATAATAACGTCCTACTGTAACAACACCACACAGGAGGCTCAATAAAGTTGTTCAGTTTCTTTTTCTTCAACCCTTTTCCTTCTTCATATCTCACCCCATGCTGGGAGTATATCATTGTGGAACACAGTCACATAAAATCTTCCCTCTTTCAATTTTCCCCAAAGGATTGCAAGTGGTTCCGTTTTCAAGTTAAAAAAAAAAAAAAAAAAACTTTGTTAAATGCTAAGGTGGAAATGACGACAAGAATGCCAAACACACGATATGTAGTTAATAATTTTTGCGGCATCACACAGTGAATACACTGGTTAGTTGTGACTGTGAGGCAGATATTTATTCCAGGTAATAAGAGATATGAGTGTGTGTCCTAGACTTGGATGTTCACTGGAGTGAAAGTGTTTTTTCCCTAGACCCTATTATGGAAAGAACATTTTACAATCCTACAAATTAAAAACAAAATCCTAAAGGTTTTACTTATTATCAGTGGAGTTAATAATCTCACAAGTTGTAGGTAATTTAAAATATTTTTTTCAATAAAACTAAACTATGCTCCAAAAGCTCTCTCTGGCAGCCTCTGAAATATAACAAAGAAACTTTGTTCACCTTAATGTGCTCAGAAAAATAGAAATTTAATTAATCCCATAAAAATGACTACATTTTAAATTTGATATTTCAACCAGCATGTCACAGTCTAAATATGAAATCAGAATGAATCAATAAAGTAGAGGGGACAAATACCAAGAAGACAAATGACATGTTTGTTTAGTTCTCTCACTCTCAGTGCCAAGAACAAGGTCTAAAGCACAGAGTAGCTCTTTAAAAAGTATTTATGAAATGAATGAGTACTCCACCAACACATCAACAGACCTTTCACTCAGAAGAAGGAATCGATGAAGGGAATTAAAAATTAAGACCCTCTCCCAATATTAAACTATTCTGCCAGTCACTGAAGGCAATCTCTGGAATCCTAAGCATATCTGCATTAGAGAAAGAGTGAGTGAGTGAGAGAGAGAGAGAGAGAGAGAGAATACACGCGCGCATGATGCAGTCGGGAGGGATGGTGTATCCCAACATTACACCCCTCAAAGAACTTAGAGTTTAGATATACAAAAGTTAGTTATAACACAAGGCAGTATATGGTAAATGCAACAAACATGTTTATTTGTTCATTTATTCAACAAATATTAGTTGAGCATCTCCAAAGAGCCTGCACTAAGAAAGGCAACAAAAAGTGGAAGGAAACAAAAAGCGAACTAGAGAAACCATAGGGGATACATGGCACTATTCCAGATATATTTAAGGCTTGTTTTAAGTGGCAGGTTGAATTTGACTTAAGAGAGTTAATAACAGGCAAGATAAGAAGGAAGATTTTGGTGCATTTTTAAAAAATAGTAAGGAGTAAAAATGTAATGAGTGACATTTCTAAGCAAAAGCACCTGAAAAAAAATGCAGGCAGTAAAATATCCCATGTAAAGAAGCATTTGCCTCAGTTACTCCCTAGAGAAGAAAGATATTTTTGTTCTGAACACAGAGCATGTAGCAAAGACACAGACTCCAGAAAATTTATTTCAGGCATGAGGGGGAAAAAGCCAAATACCAAGAAAAATATGTTCCAGACTATGACGATCAGATCAAATCATATTTTTATGAAATACTATGTGGGAGCATCCTGCATGGCTTTTTATTCTAAATTTTTTTCAGACCAAACTAGCCAAGTTTTCATATGGAATTACTGCCCTGTTTTGAATCTGTAATAGTAGATATTATAGAATTGTCAAAAGAGGTTAACTTCAATTTTTGGCCATTTACATTCTTATGCATTTTAAGAATCACTCAACGGGAATATTTGACATTAACTTTGAAAAGCTTTCCACTTTGAGAAAAGTGTTAGATAGCTTACGAAACCACATGGTTTATTATTTCTGACTGTAATAGAAATGCTGTCTTCAGTACTTTTTTCATGAGGAATGTTTGTGTGTTTGCTTAAATGCTAAATAAAAGGTTCCTAACACGGTTACCATATAGGTCTGGGATAACACTGCTTAATTGCATCTGAAGATTTTAGATCAGTATTAGTGTTTAAAAATAAATATGTAGACGATTATCAAGACAATGGATTGGTTCAAAATAAACTAAAACATTCACAGAAAAAAATGTAAGGAAATAATGTGTTTGTTTTTCAAGTCCTTGTACAAATTAAATGTCATGGTAGCAAGCTCTGAGAGATTGTTCAACTTGGGCTTTGGTTCTTCCTAATTCATGTGCGCACCGATGTGGCTGCATCGGTTTGCTACCATCCTTATACAATCTCAGAACAAACTCTCATATTCATTAACTACAAAAATGAAGAACGGTTCTTCTCTGCAGTGGGGAAGGACCAGGAAGGGCTGGTCCTACCAGACACAGAGAGTGGGCTGAGAAGCAGAACACCTATAAATTCACATTTTATTAGCCTGGTTCACATCCTGCTCAACTCCTCTCTCACCCAGCGAGAGAAAATTCCTGTTTACATGCACAATCTCCTTGGGACCATGGAGGAACATGAACTGTGCTCTATGAAAAGAACTACAGTCATATGTGGGGAAAGTAGCTTAATATGACATGTGAGAGCTATACATCTCCTAATCTAAATTCCTCTTAAGAGACCTATCATCAGTCCAATGAACTCAAACAGGAACCTCCTGTGAGCATCAGTACCTTTAAAAAGTTCTACAGTTAATAAACCAATAAAACTGACGGTGGACTATGACTGACATCCTTATTTTAAAAATGAAGATAGGGCTTCCCTGGTGGCGCAGTGGTTGAGAGTCCACCTACCGATGCAGGGAACACGGGTTCGTGCCCCAGTCCGGGAGAATCCCACATGCCGCGGGGCGGCTGGGCCTGTGAGCCATGGCCGCAGAGCCTGCGCGTCCGGAGCCTGTCCTCCGCAATGGGAGAGGCCACAGCAGTGAGAGGCCCGCGTATCGCAAAAAAAAAAAAAAAAAAAAAAATTAAGATAGACAAGCATGACTAGAGGATGAAGGTACCTCTGTATTCTTTTTTTTTTTTTTTTTTTTGCGGTAAGCAGGCCTCTCTCACTGTTGTGGCCTCTCCCGCTGCGGAGCACAGGCTCCGGACGCGCAGGCTCAGCGGCCATGGCTCACGGGCCCAGCCGCTCCGCGGCACGTGGGATCTTCCCGGACCGGGGCACGAACCCACGTCCCCTGCATCGACAGGCGGACTCTCAACCACTGCGCCACCAGGGAAGCCCACCTCTGTATTCTTAATGCAGCAGGGTCTTTGAAAATAGATACTGTTTTATATCTATTAGGTTATATAAGCAAACATTTCTATTCATATGATTCTATTCTATAGAAGACTGAAATTAAATGACCTTTCAAAGCAACCTAATGGGAAAAATATATAATGCAAAAAAAAGCACAGGTGTCAAAATATTCTATCCAATTTGTTACCTGGGATAAGGATTCTTAGATTGAGTTACAAAAATATGAGGATCTTAAAGATGCAGAAGGTGGAAATCAAATAAGATACTACAAACACAGTATGCAACTCTACGTTTAGTTGCTTAACTTCTTGTTTCAGGTAAATTTTTTTCTTTGAAACACTCTATAGAGAAATGAGAAGCCTCAAGAACAGCAAACCATAGGGGCAGGGAGCAGGAATCTAAGCATGGTTCAAAAGGGATTTTTCTGGAGCCTATCCTGAAGAGCTTTAAAGAAAAGGATAGGCAGTGAGTCACCTTACAGGGTTAGTGTAAATTTGGTGTGATCTAAGGCATAGGGTTTAGATTATTTTACTTTTCTAAATCTCTTCTAGTTCTTATTATTATTTTTATTTCATTAATGAATATATAGCCTGCCTTGCTCCCAGAATTATTTTCAGTTGCTTATAAAAATCTGTATGGTAAAATAAAACTCTAATTAAAAAAATCGGTCTTCCCTGGTGGCGCAGTGGTTGAGGGTCCACCTGCCGATGCAGGGGACACGGGTTCATGCCCCAGTCCGGGAAGATCCCACGTGCCGCGGAGCAGCTGGGCCCATGAGGCATGGCCGCTGAGCCTGCGCGTCCGGAGCCTGTGCTCCGCAACGGGAGAGGCCACAACAGTGAGAGGCCCGCGTACCGCAAAAAAAAAAAAAAAAAAAAAAAAATCAAGTAATAGAGAAAATGAGGCTTATATATTATGAAAAACCCAGAGACTAAGAATTCAGAAGTAAATGTGTACATTTCTGCAAAAGAATTAAAAGTGGCCATATAGTTCTGAGTTCTCTACCAGACAAACTGAAATGAGAAGCATAGTTACTTATAAAATGATCATTCTGCATAAGATAAAAATACAACTGCTGGTCCAGAGAAACACACATTTTCCTACACTGAAGTCTGCACAAATTCTCCCACAGTTCTTCAGAGACGGGACACTGAAGAGCTTTGGGGATTTCATCTTCAGTCATATCCCTACAACACATAGAGAGCTCCTTAGAACTGTTACTTACTGTGGCTGCCCCACAGTGTTCAACAGGGAATTCATGCCAAAACAGTTTAATAAACACAGTTTGAAAAGACTGCCAAAACCACACCATCTATGCGCACAGCTTTCTGATAGCATAACTTTATCCAGGGATAAATTTCTACTCTATTTAGCAAACTGGGGGGACTGGGATGCATATCCTTCAGGCAATATTTTTTAATGTTATTTCTCAAAAACCAAGTTTTGATAAGAGTCGGGTCACCAAGGTTATCCCTGGTAACACCCTGTACTGCATATGGCTAATCCTGATTGACAGTTTGTCCAATCCATTTCCAAAATTGCCTCTATTGGAAACCTACAAGAGAGTAGTCTGAATCGTTTTCCACTTCAACTCCACCAAAAAGTGTACCAAGGCAGTATCTTCAGAGAGTGCCAAGATTATTTTAGAAAACTATTTGGTTGTATTGGGTTGGCCAAAAAGTTCGTTCGCGTTTTTGGTGCAATGTTCTGGGAAACACCCAAACGAACTTTTTGGCCAACCCAATACTAAAAACAGATACATTATATAACACAGTACACGTAACATTAGAATTTAAACTCCTCAAAAGTGGGGATGTTTGTAGAGACATGGATGGACCTAGAGACTGTCAGAGTGAAGTAAGTCAAAAAGAGAAAAACAAATATCGTATATTAATGCATATATGTGGAATCTAGAAAAATGTTACAGAAGAACAGGTTTTTAAGGCAGAAATGAGACGCGGATGTAGAGAACAAATGTATGGACACCAAGGGGGGGGGTGTGGGGGGTAGGATGAATTGGTAGATTGGGATTGACATATATACACTAATAAGTATAAAATAGATAACTAATGAGAACCTGATGTATAGCACAGAGAACTCCACTTCGCTGTACAGTAGAAACTAACACAACATTGTAAACCAACTATACCCCAATAAAAAAAAAGTGGGGCTCTCTGTCCGTTTTCTTTAGTGCTATATGCCCAATGAGTAGAAATAGTGTCTGGCATATAGTTGATATTTAACAAAAAAATATTTTTGGTAAAAATTGGCTAGAAAAATGATAATGAATAAAGCTCCTAAGAATCAGTGGTGATAAAAACTGAACTTATAAGACCAATCACAAGTAATGAAATTGAAACTGTAATTAAAAATCTTCCAACAAACAAAAGTCCAGGACCAGATGGCTTCACAGGCCAATTCTATCAAACATTTAGAGAAGAGCTAACACCCATCCTTCTCAAACTCTTCCAAAAAACTGCCAAGGAAGGAACACTTCCAAGTTCATTCTAGGAGGCTACCATCACCCTGATACCAAAACCAGACAAAGATATCACAAAAAAAGAAAATTACACACCTCACACCAGTCAAAATGGCTATCATCAAAAAATCCACAAACAATAAATGCTGGAGAGGGTGTGGAGAGAAGGGAACCCTCATACACTGTTGGTGGGAATGTAAATTGGTACAACCACTATGGAGAACAGTATGGAGGTTCCTCAAAAAACTAAAAGTAGAGCTACCATATGACCCTACAATCCCACTTCTGGGCATATACCCTGAGAAAACCATAATTCAAAACGACATATGTACCCCAATGTTCACTGCAGCGCTATTTACAATAGCCAGGATATGGAAACAACCTAAATGTCCATCGACAGAGGAATGGATAAAGAAGATGTGGTACATATACACAATGGAATATTAGCCATTAAAAAGAATGAAATAATGCCATTTGCAGCAACATGGAAGGACCTAGAGGCTGTCAAACTGAGTTAAGAAAGTCAGACAGAGAAAGAGAAATATCATGTGATATCCCTTATATGCAGAATCGAAAAAGAAATGACACAAATGAATTCATTTACAAAACAGAAACAGACTCATAGACTTAGAGCATGAACTTATGATTACCAGAGGGGAAGGGTGGGGGGAAGGGATAGTTAGGAAGTTTGGGATCAACATGTACACACTGCTATATTTAAGATGGATAACCAACAAAGACCTACTGTATAGCACAGGGAACTGTGCGTAATGTTATGTGGCAGCTTGGATGGGAGAGGGGTTTGGGGGAGGATGGATACATCTATATGTATGGCTGAGTCGCTTTGCTGTGCACCTGAAGCTATCACAACATTGTTAATTGTCTATACCCCGATATAAAATAAAAAGTTCAAAAAAAATTACAGACCAATATCACTGATGAACATAGATGCAAAAATCCTTAACAAAATACTAGCAAGCAGAATTCATCAACACATTAAAAGGATCATACACCATGATCAAGCAGGATCTTTTCCCAGGGATGCAAGGATTCTTCAATATACACAAATCAATTAATGTGATACAACATAATAACAAATTAAAGAATAAAAACCGCATGGTCATCTCAATAGATGCAGAAAAAGCTTTTGACAAAATTCAACACCCATTTAGATTTTAAAAAAACTCTCCAGAAAGTGGGCATAGAGGGAATCTACTTCAACATAATAAAGGCCATATATGACAAACCCACAACAAACATCATTCTCAATGGTGAAAAACTGA
Organism: Stenella coeruleoalba; assembly: GCF_951394435.1. Taxonomy (NCBI): domain Eukaryota; kingdom Metazoa; phylum Chordata; class Mammalia; order Artiodactyla; family Delphinidae; genus Stenella; species Stenella coeruleoalba. The sequence goes on from NC_137155.1 coordinate 33,799,072, forward strand.
AGGCATTTCCTCTAAAATCAGGAACAAGACAAGGATGTCCACCTTCACCACTATTATTCAACATAGCTTTGGAAGTCCTACCCACAGCAATCAGAGAAGAGAAAGAAATAAAAGGAATCCAATTGGAAAAGAAGTACAACTGTCACTGTTTACAGATGACCTGATACTATACATAGAAAATCCTAAATATGCCACCAGAAAACTACTAGAGCTAATCAATGAATATGATAAAGTTGCAGGATACAAAATTAATGCACAGAAATCTCTTGCATTCCTATACACTAACACCAAAAGATCAAAAAGAGAAATTAAGGAAACAATCCCATTCACCACTGCAACAAAAAGAATAAAATACCTAGGAACAAACCTACCTAAGGAGGTAAAAGACCTGTACTCAGAAAACTATAAGACACTGATTAAAGAAATCAAAGATGACACAAACAGATATATACCATGTTCTTGGATTGGAAGAATCAATATTGTGAAAATGACTGTTCTACCCTAAGCAATCTACAGATTCAGTTCAATCCCTATCAAATTACTGATGGCATTTTTCACAGAATTAGCACAAAAAATTTTACAATTTGTATGGAAAAACAAAAAGACCCCGAATAGCCAAATCTTTCTCAATCTTGAGAAAGAAAAACAGAGCTGGAGGAATCAGGCTCCTTGACTTCAAACTATACTACAAAGCTACAGTAATCAAGATAGTATTGTACTGGCACAAAACAGAAATATAGATCAATGGTACAGGATAGAAAGCCCAGAGATAAACCCACGCACCTATGGTCACTGAATCTATGACAAAGGAGGCAAGAATATATAATGCAGAAAATACAGTACCTTCAATAAGTGGTGCTGGGAAAACTGGACAGCTACATGTAAAAGAATGAAATTAGAACACTCCCTAACACCATACATAAAAATAAACATAAAATGGATTAAAGACCTAAACGTAAGACCAGACACTATAAAACTCTTAGAGGAAAACGTAGGCCCTATAAAACTCTTAGAGGAAAACATGCATACTCTTTGACATAAATCACACCTCCTAGAGTAATGAAAATGAAAACAAAAATAAACAAATGGGACCTGGGACTTCCCTGATGGTCCACTGGTTAAGACTTCGCCTTACAATGCAGGGGGTGCAGGTTTGATTCCTGGTCGGGAAGCTAAGATCCCACATGTGTCATGGCCAAAAAACCAAAACATAAAACAGAAGCAATATTGTAACAAATTCAATAAAGACTTAAAAAAAGAGGTCCATATAAAAAAAATGGGACTTAATTAAACTTAAAAGCTTCTGCGCAGCAAAGAAAGCCATAAACGAGACAAAAAGACAACCCTCAGAATGGGAGAAAATATTTGCAAACAAAGCAACTGACAAGGGATTAATCTCCAAAATATACAAACAGCTCATGTAGCTCAATATCAAAAAAACAAACAACCTAATCAAAAAATGGGCAGAAAGGCTTCCCTGGTGGCACAGTGGTTGAGAGTCTGCCTGTCGATGCAGGGGACATGGGTTTGTGCCCGGGTCCGGGAAGATCCCACATGCCACAGAGCGGCTAGGCCCGTGAGCCAGGGCCGCTGAGCCTGTGCATCCGGAGCCTGTGCTCCGCAACGGGACAGGCCACAACAGTGAGAGGCCCACGTACCACAAAAAAAAAGGGCAGAAGACCTAAATAGACATTTCTCCAAAGAAGACACACAGATGGCAAAGAGGCACGTGAAAACATGCTCAACATCACCAATTATTAGAGAAATGCAAATCAAAACTACAATGAGGTATCACCTCACACCAGTCAGAATGGCGATCATCAAAAAACCTACGAACAATAAATGCTGGAGAGGGTGTGGAGAAAAGGAAAGCCTCTTGCACTGTTGATGGAATGCAAATTGATACAGCCACTATGGAGAACAGTATGGAGGTTCCTTAAAAAACTAAAAATAAAACTACCATATGACACAGCAATCCCACTACTGGCCATATACCCTGAGAAAACCATTATTCAAAAAGACACACGCACCCCAATGTTCATTGCAGCACTATTTACAACAGCCAGGACATGAAAGCAACCTAAATGTCCACCAACAGATGAATGGATAAAGATGTGGTACATATATACAATGGAATATTACTCAGTCATAAAAAGGAACAAAACTGGATCATTTTAGAGACGTGGATGGACCTAGAGTCTGTCATACAGAGTGAAGTAAGTTAGAAAGAGAAAAACTAATATCGTATATTAATGCATACTCGTGGTATCTAGAAAAATGATACAGATAAACCTATTTGCAGGGCAGGAATAGAGATGCAGACGGAGAGAACGGATGTGTGGACACGGGGGTGAGGGAGGATGAGTTGGGACATTGGGATTGATGTACGTGCACTGCCATATGTAAAACAGATAGCTGGTGGGAACATGCTTTATGGCACAGGGAGGGAGCTCAGCTCGGTGCTTTCTGGTGACCTAGATGGGTGGAATGGGGGTCCAAGAGGGAGGGAATATGTGTATACATATAGCTGATTCACTTTGTTGTACAGCAGAAACTAACACAACATTGTAAAGCAACTATACCCCAATAAAAAAATTGAACTTATATTTTATTATTCACAATGCATATATTTACATTTAATAAATAGTAGTATGCAACATTTTTATTGTCTACAAATAATGCTTTTGAATATGTGAATTCAAGGATGCCTTATATTAACTTGGATGTCCCCCAGGGACTCATGATCCGTTGGTTGTGCAGCACTGGATACAAGCTTCACTTTTATTATTTTGGTCTTGAAATTTGTCTCAGGGTATATCTGAAATTGCCCACCAAGCTGCTAAAAAAACACTGTGGTTAAGTGCATGGGATATGAACTCTGCAGACCTACATTTCATTCATGGCTCCACTGTGCTCTAGCTGGATGACCTTAGGAAATGCACTTTACTTATCTGAAGTCTCTTAAAAGAGCATAATTATATCTGTATGTCTAAGTGTTGTGAGGACAAATGAAATAATATATGTAAAGAGTTTCACACATAGGGAGGGCTGTGTAAAGTGCTCCCTTCTTTCCAAGAGATGTTAGATGGATAACAAAATTTAATTCATAAGAAAACGTTTGGTTCCTTATAAGAAATCCATTTCATTAACATTTTTTTCTGTTCCCTGCAGCAAGAGGACCAATAGCCAGAACATTTGAAAACATTATCTGATCTGCCAGGGAATTTTCTATTGACCCTAATTTTGCAGCATCATTAAGATTCAGGTTCTAAATAAATTTAGTATCTGGATTTCTCATATGATTCTCATGAAGCTCATTTTATAAGCAATATACTGAAGTTAGGAGTGGAAAGCAAAGAATCAATTAAAAATAAAACGCTAATAACCTTCTACAGTTGTCACATTTCTCCACAAATATTAAATACTTGGTGGCCTTCATCCATATCAGACCACAAAGACAAACAGCAGCTTCAACAGTTTCCTGGTGAAACACTGACAATCAACGTGATACTAATAAATGAGCACTGTTTTAATATTTTTACTCAATATTTTGTTTAGCATTATCCAAAAGAAAATCTAAACAATCGATGACCCTTTAGTGTGTCTATAACAGGGATTATGGGGATCTCTTTCATCTTTTCCCTTTTCTGCAGCACCAGACAATAGTCTCTTCATCGTAGTTATTACTGACATTAATGCAGATATTTCTGACAAGTGGAAAATCTCCTTGTAATTAAATTTCTGTTATACTTTAATGCTTGTTCCTTAAAGAAAGTCCCTGTCAACAGATTTCAAGCTGTGATAATAATATTTTCTTCCTATGTTATCAGAAGTTGTAATCTGTTTTCTTTCCTAGACAGCATTCAAAATAGCAATAAGATTTAAGAAAACTGGAAAAGATATTTTTTTCAATGTTAGGGTGAATTGTTCTTGAATGTCAACTTAAAGTTTCAATAAAATGAAGTACACTAGCAAACCAATAATAACTTGATTTGGAAATTCAAGTCTCAGCAAATGTTACAGTCTTGAAACTGCTGACTTTGCAGAGGTGGATGGGGATGTAGGGACGGAGGTACATTAAAGGAATGGAGGGCTTCCCTGGTGTTGCAGTGCTTGAGAATCTGCCTGCCAACGCAGGGAACACGGGTTCGAGCCCTGGTCCGGGAAGATCTCACATGCCGCGGAGCAACTAGGCCCGTGAGCCACAACTACTGAGCCTGCACGTCTGGAGCCTGTGCTCCGCAACAAGAGAGGCCGTGACAGTGAGAGGCCCGCGCACCGCGATGAAGAGTGGGCCCCGCTTGCCCCAACTAGAGAAAGCCCTCGCACAGAAACGAAGACCAAACACAGCCAAAAATAAATAAATAAACAAACAAAATTTTTTTAAAAAAAGGAATGGAATTTATATGTGCTTTTAGAGCTGTAGCTTTCGTTAATTAAGTTTTAACTTTTGAATATGATACAAACAAATCCTGAAAATAATCTTATTAAGCTCATCTCCTTTTTTTTTTTGGTTTTTGACTTATTTACTTAAGCCTATCTTAGCTTAAATTTGAAATAACTAATAGATTTGGGAAAATAAAATTTCAGCTCCCCCAGATAATTACCTTTAAGCAAACTATGATACCAAATTCCTTCATAAATAAGACTAAGTTTAAGACAGACAGAAGTCAGCGTTTTAAATCTTTAAATTTGTTTTTCTCATACACCTATTTTGAGCTTTTTATTACTTTCAATTGTTTTTTAAAAGGAGCCTCTCAAATAAAACCACTTTTTAAAAAAAACAAATGAAAATAACTGCCCCAGAGAAATTAAAAGACTTAATTAAGGCATTAGGCTACCTTGACATTACCCTAGGACAACAACTTAATTAAGGCTGTTGACTCCCATACTGTTGAGGTCTCATGCTAGAACATTTTTATTCATAGATGTTTTACAGCTATGTGAATGGAGAATCCACATTTCCCAGATGGAAATCAGATTTTTTTAAGTATTGGCAATTCTTTCTTCTACCTCTGCAAAACTAAATCGTGGCCCCTGCAGAGATAAGCTATCAACTCACTGTGGACGTCAGGAAAATGTATCTCTAGAACATTTGATGAAAAGAGGATTTATAGTTTATCACAAGCCACTTAAATGGCCAAGAGGTAGGATAGTTCAGAGACTTCTGGCTTTCATTAATAGATAAAGTTATAAAACTTGCTCCCATTTCAAAGATGAATTGCCTATTTGTAATCCTTAAAACAAATAAAAATAACTATTAGAAAGACTCAGAGCTTCAACAGACTTCAAATGGACTTGTTTGGGTTATTAGTACTTTAGGCAACAGATGCTTCCTTCAATGAAGACAGAAAATTATCATCATGGGAGGTTTCTGATAAAGGTAAAGGTGAAACAAGAATCAGCACAGTCTTTACCACAAATGTCTGACAAATTTTAATTTTGCCACAATTATTAATAATCAATTTATCAAGGAAATATTGACATGTTTCACCACTAACATTTTACTCCTCTAGTTCTCATTCTAGGCAGTTAGTGATTCTCTTTTTCAAACAACAACTTAAATTCCCAATCTGCTGATGCCATCAGAGAAAGACCGAGCCCTTTCCTAAAAAAGACTTCAGTGTGCCCCAGACAAGTTAATTCCAATCAGAAATCCCAACTCCTAAATCATCACACTGAATGGTGGCCTAAGCCCAAAGACTCGTTTCTGGTACCATATACTTTCTTCCCTAGAGCTTTCAAGGAATAATTCCCAGGGCAAGGAGATCATATTCAGCAGTATTCTGCATCCCCCAGTCTTGTGAAAACTTCACTTCCTCTAAAATCCTTTCTCCCTTATCCATCCTACACACACACACACACACACACACACACACACACACACACACACACGTTGGTTAGTCTTTAGCAAATTTGGAAAAGATGAGGGATAACTAGTATTCAGTGAATTCCAACGGCAGAAAATTAATCTCTCCATGGCAGAATTAACCAAGAAAGCTGTAGGCCATCAATACTACAGCTTCATGCCAGATACAGGAAAATTACTTGCTTCCTGAGTGGTTTGTTTTACAAGAATGTGGAGCTCAAGGTTTTTAATTACAGTCATATCACTTACAATGTAACTTCAGGCTAGTTACTTAAGTTTTGTACCTCATTTTTCTGATCAGTAAAATGGGGATAAAAATAGTTCCTACCCTTATAAAGTTATTATATGAGCAAACTGAGATTATATATATTTACTGTTTAACACAGTGCTCAGTAAATAGCATTTTCATTAGATACCTTTTATTTTTTTAAAAAATTCTAACAATATTGAAAATATTGTATTTGGGAACACATTTACAAATCAGACCCAAGAAAAGAAAAGCTATGTGGCTCTCTAAATCACTCTATCCAGAATGCATGTTCTTTATGTGGTAGACAAGCAGTCGTATAAAGAGTATATGTTTACAGTATTAAATATGCAGTTACATATACAAATCTGTACAGAACAGTATCCAGAAATATATAATGTAACTAAAGTAAGAGTAAGGAAATAGGTTTAGGGAAAAAATTAATATATGAAAAGAAAGCCTTAAGTCTTGTAAACATTTTAGAAGTGGGCTATATATTTGGCTCTGAGTTTTCTAGCAGCCAACACAAAGGTAATGTTATTATTACATGAACCACAATGTTTACATAATAGAAACACAATAGATATTGAGGCTAGGATAAGTGATTTAAACACTAGTGATTACTATAACTCTAATAATGCATTGAATCCTGATGAAAAACTGTAAAACTGTCTAAGGATAGCAACAAATAATGTAAGAGGAATTTACTCAGGGATGAATGAGACAATATTTAGGAAAAGAAATTATATTATTGAATTTGATAAAGCAACTCATAGTATTTCTCAGCACTATTAACTAATATATATTTAAATCTAATACTAAAGTGGTTGTATAGTACTGTAGTATTTTGATGACTGTGTATCTTCATTTCTTATAATTAATGTCTAATATTTAATGCATATGCATTCAATCAGAAAATCGAAGCAAGGATTCTAACATTTTTGTAAATCCTGGTTTTAGTGTAGGCAGACCATATTATGTCATCTTCTTCAGAAAGCACATTCCAAAACAGCAACTTCTGAGAACTGAATGATTTAGGGATATCCTTGGGAAAAATCTACTCTTAAATTCTCTATCTCACTCTAGTTTTCAAGTTAAAAATGTGCTCTAAAATCTAGAGTTGCCTGTTGATGCATAAATGTTGAAGATGGTTACTAAAATCTTTAGGAATCCTGCTGGCTTTATACTATCAAACAATATAATGATTATAACCACATGATGATTTAGCATTAAATATATTTTAATATAATATTTTACATATAAAGAACTAAGCTAAAAAAAGCAAGTTATATATATACTGAGAGTTTTTATCATAGATAAGTTGATCAATAAAACAACCCGTAAATATTTTTCTCTGTGGCTGAGGTAGAGAAATAAAGAAGTAAAAATAATTTTTCCACATCATTTTAAATCTAAATTCACACAACAAACTGTCAATATATGTGAGTTACTTCAACTAAATTCTCTGCTACCTTAAATAGAACATAACATTGGAGATGTTTACTGAGAATTCATCTTTTCATCATGTAGCTCCTTCTTTAATGCTTGTTTAGCTTTTGACCAATCAGGATAACTTTAGGACATCTCAGAATAGAGATACTGTTCCTTGATCTTTTACTGCCCAAACTCTCCTTTTATTTACTTATTTTGAGTGAGGGGTTTGGAGAAAAGGACTAATCATTCCTAATGAATTTGGTGCTGGTGAAAAATGCCAGATGGGCAGTCACAGAGACTGAAGTTCTTTTATTCACAGACTAAAGCAGAACATTTCCCCCTGCACTTTGCTTTCAGATGCAACCTGGAGTACAAAGCTATCTTGCATTCCCAGACCTGTCCAATCTCTTCTTCATTAATCAGCATTTTCACATTTCATCAAGTATCATTTCTGATAGGCATATTCCAGATACACAGAAATCACCATTTCTCATTACTCATTTCTCAGACAGCTTTGTAAATATAGACGTTTCACATTAGCAATGTCTTTTGACAGAAGGGTTATATAGTGTTGAAGGAAAATTAACTTAGGGAAAACAAAATAATATATATGATGATCTTCTTTGTTCTTCCAGTCATCTAGCTTAGAACAGATTTATGCCAAACCAATAGATGGTTTTATACATATTGAGCCAAACTGCCCACCTTAGAGCATTCCTGATTAAAAAAAAAAAAGAAAATTCATATTGGCTCATGATGGTGTTCCTTATTATGCCAAGAAAAATGTTCAATTAGAATGAAATAACAAGGAGATGCCACAATTAATTTTTTATAATTGTTATTTCCGCAGAATAATTAACATTTTAACTGTGTCTACAAAGTGCTGGCCCCAAAATTCTGAAAGACAGATTTTTATTTTTAAAAATGTGAAGAGGGACTTCCCAGGTGGTCCAGTGGTTAAGACTCCATGCTCCCAATGCAGGAGGCCTGGGTTCCATCCCGGTCAGGGAACTAGATCCCGCATGCCACAATTAAGAGCCCCCATGCTGCAACTAAAGACCCCGCATGCCGCAACGAAAATCCTGCACATGGCAATGAAGATCCCGTGTGCCACAACTAAGACATGGCACAGCTAAATAAATACATACATACATATATAAATACAAAAATAAGTATTTTTTTAAATGTGAAGATCCCAAAGGACTTAGATAACTCGCCTGAGGTCACCTAGATAATCAATGAAAAGAATCGCAATAAACCCTGAGTTTGTATGAACATAAAAATCTATGCCATACTATTTCTCCACTGTCAAACCTACATCTCCAGACCAGAACTCTAGTCTCGTGTCCAACTGTCTCTGAAATATTTTCAACTTCTATCACCATGTCCAAAATTGGGGGCTTCCCTGGTGGCGCAGTGGTTGAGAGACCGTCTGCCGATGCAGGGGATACGGGTTCGTGCCCCGGTCCGGGAAGATCCCACATGCCGTGGAGCGGCTGGGCCCGTGAGCCATGGCCACTGAGCCTGCGCGTCCGGAGCCTGTGCTCCGCAAGGGGAGAGGCCGCAACAGTGAGAGGTCCGCGTACCGCAAAAAAATAAAAAAATAAATAACCTTTAATATGATTTCACCGCAAAAATACGGAATAGAAAAAATGGTGTCACAAAAAGGTGTATTTTCTCCTTCTATTGCCAGTACCCTTATGGCACTAACTCCTCAGGCACTTGTCATTCAAGTTTACCGCATACTGTGTTCCCGACCCAAGCCATTCTGCAAAACTTTATGCAATTGATCTTCTTCAAAAAAAAAGCATTTTAAGAATAGCTCCTACCTAAAATACTCCAGCAATTTGTTCCAAGTCTAAAACACTGGAGGGAAATTAAAGACTCTCCATAACCTTAGCTTACTTTCTATTTCCAGTATCACTTCTCTGAAATGAGCACTTCACTCCTCCTAGTCATCACACATTCCTACTTCCATCCTTTATACCTAAAAAGCAGTTGCTACCTTTCCTTAAATAATACCTTTTACTGAGCATTTAGTTAACATGCCAGTTCCTTTATAAACCCTTCTCAAGCCTTACTTTTTGCCTCCTCCGTGTCTTAGGAATAAAGTATCTACCGCATATTTAAACACTTGTTTACTTAATGCTATGTTATATTAGTCCCTTTTCTTTGTTTTTTGGGTTTTGTTTTTTTTTTTTGGTACTTCTTTTCTTGAGACCAAGAAGTGGGTCTTATCACCCTTCTCTTGGGCATTCAAGAGCATACAACAACATTCAGTAATTAGAAAAGGATTAATAAATTCTGGTTGACTTACTGATTGGGATTAATGCTACCTTCTACAGCAGACATTTATTTTAAAACACAAAACGTTGACTTTTCAAAGATTTTATGAATTTTGTCTCAATTCAAATATTAGCATATTAGAAAATTTAAAAGACACTCAGGAATGAATAAACAGTGAGTTCCTAAGCTTGATAAGTTAGGTTTTGGATTGGTAAACATACACAGGAATTTCCTATCCAGACAACTTCTATGGTTAAAAGGAATTATATTTATATTTTAAATTCTGCATTCTTAATAAAATGAAACCTCAGTAATTTAGCTGGTGTTTGGATGGTGCTTAAACCAAACCTGAAATCCTATCATTAAATTATCCCAGAATCATACACTCTTAGAAACTTTATGTTACCATTTAAAGTAACTGTTAAAGATATTCACTGCATAATAAAGGCAAATGCTGTTCTTATATATTTAATTCTACTGAAGTTATTACAAAGTACTATTACAAAATTTAAGCATTTATTGCCAAATATTAGCACGCTATAGATATATATACATTGCAAGGTTTGCAAAACTATAAGAAAAGGAAATGAGCGTGTGAAAATATAAAAACATGAAAAATGAGCAAGAACAACTCTAGCTTTTCACAAATGTTACCAAAACCATCAAAACTTTATAACTTATTACCTGACTTTCTATTCTGGAGTACAAGTATTTTAATGGAATAATACATAAAACATGAAATAAATACCTAGCATTTATACAAGCAGATAGTTCAAATCTAATTTTACTGTTAACAGGTATGGACCTTGGACAAGTTCATTAACATCACTGAATTTACAGTTTCTTCTTCATCTGAAAAAACCAAATAATAATTTTTATCTGTAATTATGATGAGAAATAAATGTCACAATGTATGTAAACTGGAATAGTGAATTGATGCACATGAATCATTAATCTTTTCACTGCCTTTACCTGATCAATGAGATTCTGGAATAACCAGTGACCCAGAACTGACGTTGACTTTTAACTCCTCAGTCTTCCCTTTCATATATTTTTATACACTTCCCTGACCTTATTGTTCCACTCTGGATGCTTACCTAGGCCCCACAAGAAGCATGAATATTTCTTAGTGGTAAGAACACGGCCTCTGTTTCCAGGTTATCCTTCATCTGTCTAAGTCAACCTTCTCGCTTATTAGTATGGCTTCCTCGCCCACTACCTCCTTACTAGCCCCTGGGTTCTTCAGTGCTTAACTCTCCTGTTTCCCCGAACTCTATTTGTTTGTTTGTATTTGTTTTCTCAGTAGTTGTGGCTCACAGGCTGTAGAGCACAGGCTCAGCAGTTGTGGCACACCTGCTTAGTTGCTCCGCGGCATGTGGGATCATCCCGGACCAGGGCTCAAACCCATGTCCCCTGCATTGGCAGGCAGATTCTTAACCGCTGCACCACCAGGGAAGCCCCCCTTTTTTTTTTTTCCCTTTCTTTCTTTATTTTTGGCTGCATTGGGTCTTCATCATTGGGTTGATATAGGATAAGGTATCTCCCTGTATCCCCACTTGGATTCCTTAGAACAAGAACCCAACTTGACCTTTATCCACAGAATACTTTATCCACACAAATACCAAGTTTTATGATCTGCACTGCAATTTACCCCTTTTTAAGTGACCAGTTCAATATAATTTAGAGCTCCTTTTCTCTCTTATCTACCATGGCATGGCTGCAGGGATTAACAGGCAAAGTAAGAGTGACCAGATTCTATAGGTATCTAGGAGGTTGAATACATTATTTATGCCTTAGAGGTGCAATCGTTCTATCTCTGTTCTACTTAAAAACTACACAGTCACTTCAGTATAAGAAATATCACTTTAACGACTAGAATAGATAAAAGAATCTAAACCATATCACAGTGAACATTAGATTCACCTAGGGAGATTTTATAAAATGCTTCTGCTTGATCCTAGCCCAAATCAGTTAAATAAGAATGAGTTGGGACCCAGTGTTCTAAATAACACACGAACATGTGCATTTGCTCACTGAGGCTTTCATGCACTCTTACCGACATGGCCACCTGCCTGGCTTCCATCTGAGCAGACTAAGGTTTCAGGTCCTTGGTATCTTAACAGACTTAAAAGTTCCTGGGCAATGCCATTATATATGCCTGTTTTCTGTGCTATGAAGAAAACTTGGCAATGGCTGTGCCAGATGCTAGGACAACAGATAATGTAAAACTCTGCAAGTTTGACTGACTTTTATTTCAAGACAAAGTGACTCAAGAAAATGCATTTTGGAAGATTAATCCATGTTTTTGTTCACTGTGATAATAAAACTTTATCTGAGAATTGCTGTGAAACTTTTGTGGGTCCCTCTGACCATTTTGAAACTTCAGTAAAGTAGAAAATGACACCACTTATTTACCAAAGTGATAAAACATGCAGGCTTCACATGTAGTCTCTATATAGTTTTTCTTTAAACAACCTAATGGTTTCTTTAAGGTTCAATTTAAGGAACTGATATCAATTCACATTACTTGAGCTGTGTTTACATTAAGATTTAGCTTCCTTTCTTAAGTACTTTAAACATAGTAGGTTCAGTGATGCTCAGTGCATCCAGACACTCAATAAATGCTTTTTGATGATGATAATGATGAAGTTGATTTTAACATGGGTGTTCTTTCCCTTTACTTACACTGAATGTCTTACTGAAGTTCAGACCACAGGTTGTCTTATCAAATGTTTTTCCTTAAAATTATGTAATGTGGTTGGTATGTAAGTCTTTTTCCTCTTGGCTTCATTTTCTTAACGTAATTTTTTTTTTTTTACTAAAAAAAGACTGTATTCTCTTAAACCAAGCTGGGGTCTTCTATAAGTAAAACAGGTAATACAGAGAAACTTCACCATGCCGTTTTATGTTCTATGCCTTGTTTTTCTTTGCCTCACTCCCCTCATTTTCCTAAATAGTTGCTCTTCTAGTTGAGACAGTGTTCCCACAGGTAGTGCTATGAAGTGGGAGTTTAGGATCAGAGGTCAACAGGCTTGCTTTCATGTATGTAGCTCTAACTGTAACCCAATGCATCCCTTTCCCCTGAGCAAAGCATTTGTCTTCTCAGCATGAATTGTCTACACGCAGAGCAGGGTAGGACCCTGCAGACTGTTTGAGGATGGACCTTTGGAGAGTTAAAACTCACACTTGAGGTTTAATTGTAATACAGTTGATGAGAAAACAAATATTGAACCAAAGCTCACACCTCATTATACTTTGAAAATCTGAAAATACTGTCTTAATTTCCCAAAAGTAGATCTCAAACATCTTACTTGACTATAGATTTGCATGAGAGAACGAGTCGTGCAAAGCTATTTGTTGCAGTGGCTTCCCTATAAAACAAAGAATAGCCAAAAACACTACACAGACCCCTTCCAATCAAAGAGTCTGAGCTTTAAAAGTTAACTTTACTGCCTGATTCTGAAGTTTTCATTTTCCTTGCCAGACAGGTTCAAAAAGAATGTCTGTTTTCATTTCATCAAGCTTAATCCATACATAACATCCTTTCCCACTATTTACTAGACTACGGCTATCAAATGAAGATATGATGTCTGTGTTTGGGTTAGTTACTTTAAATTCTAATGACCATGATGTAATCACTGTAATCAAGAAAAGCTTGTCTGTCTTTAGATTTAGGTCCTTTGCCATTGGCCTGGCACACTTTCGAGTCTTTTCATTAAGCTAACCACAATTCTGCCTAATTCGTAATTATCAGTGAGTCAGCTTTACACAGTCTTGTGGTCCCAAATTAAAGCTTATTCCATTGGTTTTTGTTGTGGTGGTTGTTATTATTCTGGCAAAACAGTTTACAAATATTTGGATAAGAAAATTTTACCGGCAATACATTTTTTACTCTACTGATGTGTTTGTGGATTTGAGTGTTTTTTTTTCAAACTATGCATTTTTTTACATTTATATCTAGAGATTCTCCTCTGCCCTAGTAAATGTTTAGGGAAACTTGGAAGTTTAGAAAGAATTAAGTTAAAAAAAAAAAGAGGAAAATTGTAAGGAGTATACATAATACATGCAGATGTAAAATGTTTCTCTTAAAATCTTAATTTCTTTGTGTTTTGTAAACAATAAAAGTTTTCATAAATAAAATGGAAATCATACACATTTTCCTTTTTTGAGTTAAGTTTAGCGCTTGTAAAAAAAAAAATCCCACTATGTTCCTATTCTAGGTAACAACTTTTAAGAATTTCAGGATTATCCTTTTTAGTTGTTCACTAAAAAGTAACCACAAGATTCTCTTTGTCTTTTTTTCCAGGGAAATATACTTTCTAATGAGTTTGGAAATCAAGGACCATTAAATAAATAATTTTTATAAAAATTACCATTCCAGTCGATAGAATTTTGCTACTAAAACTCACTTAACGCCCATTTCATCACAGTTACCCTGGGTAGCATTCAAATTTAGCTACCCTCCTGACATGTCTCTAAACCTATGAAAATCTTGTGAATCTGGATGTCCCTACGCTTAATATGCACATATGGGATATTTTTTTTTCAGTCTTTCAGGTTGCAAGGTGAGTAGACCAAAGGGGAAAGGAGTGAATGATTTAGTTGCTAAGCAACAGACTGGTAAGGATCAGGGATTTTTCAGCTAAAGTCTGATAAGCTTTCAGTAGTGTCTTGGGAAAGTGATAGAGAAAGGGAGCATTCTTGAACTCCTTCTGCCTATTTTTTCCACTTCTTTTAAACTGAGAGAGATGGTCTATTCAGATAGGAACATGAATAGCCTTTGCTTCCCAGTATGTAAATATGACTGTGGAAGACTCTAAACCTTCCAGTTCCTGGTAATGCCTTTATTCCTTTGCCTCAGCAATGGCAGATGTGTAGATGGATGGTCATAATTAACCCCCAGAGGATAGCTTCCAGTAAGATTAATTAATTAACCTACATTAATTATTCATTAGGTTGGCTGAAATAAATGGATTGTCATGTATACTTCAGCACAATAATCTTTTGGTAGATGCTCTTTCATTTTCACCAATTTAAGTAATTCGTTAAGACCAATAAAAAGAAAGATATCAGAGTTAATTCCACTTAAATAAAACTCTCTTTATATCTTATTACATGTAATTTTAATTAAATAATAATTTAAATGCCTGCTGTCATTATGACCAATAGAGAGAATTTCAGAATGACAATAGTGACTTAGTTCCAGGAATTTAAGGGAACAACAATTTTCCTAGGTGGAAAATGGAATAAAATACAACCAAATATGATATATAATAGGGTGTTTAGGCTAATAGGTATAATGCATGTCTATTTTAAAAAGCTGTTGTTGAAGCCATGCCTGTTAACCTTTAACCCTAGAGCCTTATTTAGCAGTTAACTTGCTTACCAGCAGGATATCTTTGTAACTTCTTTAACTAGGTCTAAGCATAGAGAAGTCCTGACAGTGTGACAGGAAGAAAACAATTCCTCATGTTTCCTAGAAAAATATATTCCTCATATTTCTTTTAGGAGAATTTTGATACACTGAGGAAAAAAATCATGATTTTAACTTTAATAAGTGATAAGAAAACTATATCTGTTTTAACATTATCAAGTTTTAAAATGCAAAAATTCTGAAGAACCATTGACCAAGAAATTCAAAGAACCATGAAATTTACATGCATGCTTTTAATCTTTATTAACTTCTAGTAAATGTTCATTATGTATTTTTATGTGTGTACACATTCATGAAACTGAGGTGGAAATTGATGTTAATTGCTTTAGTTCTTAGATTTTGTTTTCAATTTAAATGAATAATTTTTTAAATAGAGATTTTAGTGATACCCTTGAAATTAATGGAGTTACTCTCCGATGACACAAAACTAGGATTCTAATTCTGTATCCTAAAGAGATGCAGATGATGTGGGCGACTCATACAGATTCCAGTGGCACCACCGGTTATACTGTTACATCATATCTCTTATAACATTCTAGTGATCTGTTATTTAATGCTCCATATATTTAACTTAATTTTTAAGTGTTTATGTGTTATATGCCCAAAGATACTATAATGTCCTTATGGGACTGTATCCCAGCAGCATTCAACACAATGCCTCACATACAGTAGCATCTTAAGGAAATGTCTGTGGTCTTGGTTTGACTTAACTCTTTTACTCAGAAGGTTCAATTAGGCTAAAAAGAGACAGGGAGAGAGAGAGGAAGTGTTGGCAGTGGGGAGGGGTAGGGCTCGAACATCATGAGGAAGGGAATGGGGTAAGACAAACACAAGTGAAGAATTAGCAGCTGTGTTTGAAGAAGAGGAGACTTATAAGGAGATAATGAAAGGTGAGGCAAAATACAGGTTCAGTGACCACTGTGGTGGAGCTTGGGTATAGGATGAAAGCATACATTTATCCTTTGGATGCATCAGTCACAAAACCAATGTGACAGAGTTCCAGGGAGCAAAAGGTCATGAGTTAAGCTCACCTGGTGGAGACAGTAGTAGAACAGAGGCAAAGTGGAGCACATGGTCCATGAAATGGGCATGCCAATACTCAGCTCTAGCAATGAGTGACATTTAGGAATCCAGGCACCGTGCTGTCAGACCTTCAAATCTTTTCAATAGTAGGCAGAAATCTATTATTTTCTGAAATATCCTAATTTTAATTATAACCTTTATTGACAAAAAACATTGTATAGGTCAAATAAAACATATATACAAGCTTGACATGACCCACAAACCATCAGTTTGTGACTTCTAGTACTTGCAAAGAGGAGTTATAGAAGATTTATTTTGTTTTTTAAAAGCACAAGAAGTGACATTTTTACTGCTGCTTTCCTATATAGTAAAAGACGTGATATGACATCACATGACACACTTGGGAATTCAGAAGTGGTGATGCTGGCTCAATGAACAACCAGCAATTTTAGCATTTGTACAGAGCATTGCCCAAACTATAGGTGGGTCAGTAATCCTTGAATATGCTGAGAAAATGTAGCTCCTTTATTCAACCTATAATTAAGCTGATTCTCTTCTTAAACTCCTACCTAATAGGTGGCTGGGAGGGAGGGGGGAGATCAAACTCTGGCTTTAACCGGTTTAAAACTCAGTCTGATGCACACATGAAAAAAGTCTCTAGGCAGTAAAGTATATGACTACCTTATATGACTCCTCGGCATGGCCCCTCCCAGCCCCTATGCCAACCCTCTCCCTAAACTGACATCCATACACACACTGGCTATATCTACTTGTTCCTAGCATAATGCCCCCAACCCACCTGGTTTCTGGGCACCCTGCTGGCTTCTGTTTCTAAACTCCACAGCTGACTAGCTCATTGCCCATTCTTTGGGCCAAGGGGATTTCCCCAGAACACATGGGCCACCTGATCTTTGCTGACCTTCCCCTCAGTTATAAAAGGTTTCACACTCAGGTCTCTGTGGGTCTCCAGCTGGCCCCTGGCTTGATGGTCCACTTCAGCCTCTGCTCTGGCTCACCCCACCCCACCCAACAGGCTCACTGGATCTCACCTCAGCAACCAGACCCATGGGTGGCTGGGAGGCACAGGTGGACCACCAGAACCATGTATGTTGCACTGCCCTCTTATGACCAAGTTGCCCCATGCTGGTGTGTCTCTTGCCTAGTGATCTCTTCGAAAAGGGGAACTGGGTGACAGCCTACTGTTCTCAGTGTCCCAGCCCAACTGTATAACACAACTCCTCTTCGGTCAGCAGACAGGTGAATTAGGGACACATATCTGACTACCTTTCTCTTCTCATTTTCCTCCATCTCCAATCCTTTCCACATTTCCCCAAGGCCAGAGGGTATTTTCTTCTGCTCTCTACAAGTCATATCTGTTTTCTATCAGGAAAGTGCCTTGCTTGGACAAGCAGAAGGGACGTCGTATCTACACCAAGGCCCAACTGTATGCATGGGTCCTCCAGGCTGGATCTTTGACATCTTAATGTTGAAGTGGAACAGAATACTACGATCCTTGCCACCTCCTTGGCCCCATCCTCAGCCTGACTTTTGTCTGTGGCAAAACTTTAGTCAAAGAAAAGCTGAATCAGAGAAATGAGAAAATGCAGAAACAAAGGAAAACAGTCCAACAAGACTAAATAATAATAGTTTAGTCCTTAAACCAAAGTCAAGGACCTTTATTTCCTCTTCGAGGGCTATCAATATTCTGAGCCATATCCTGTGAGCTGTCTTATAGATACTGAAACCCTCACAGGTTTAAGAAGCTAACTACATGATGACCAGACTGTAGCCATGACATAAGCTGCCACAATTCTGAAAATCAGCCTCAAAGAAATGCAAACAAAGAGACCCTGGAAGTGAAGACTAACTGTACCTAAAACAATCAAGATGACGCTGGTCAGACCATCACACGACCAATTTCAAGATGACTGCCAGAGCTGACTGTGCTGTTTCTACATGTAGCCCCCTCCCTCCAACTATAAAACTCTTGATCACTGGTTTTCAGTGGGGGGAGTCGACCTTTGGACAGGAGTCTGTCCTCCCTGCGCCCCCTCCCCAACTGGTTGCCGACATCTAAAGTAAAGCAAACTTTCCTTTCCACCAACCTTGCCTCTTTAATGGCTTTTGAGCAGCGAGCAGCCGTACCCACACTTTTGGTTACAATGTGAGCTGAAGAAATCAGGACAATCTTCTTTTCCCCCAAACTCGGCTCTCAAGAGTATTATCTTCTTGCAAAAGTGTAGCTAAATATTGCTTAAAGTCTCTCTCTCTCTTTAGAAATGTGTCTAATCTACATACCACCCTCCATCTCAAGCCCAATCTCAGAGACAGAGAAATGCTCAAATGTAGTATGCGTAAAAGTCATGTATCCAGAAATTTTAAAATATGACCTGTGTTACCTAACTTTTGTGGAGAACAACAGAAATCAAAATTAAGTGAAGCTACGTTATCTTCATCCCAAATTTACTAAACCTCTTTTGCAAATCCTGTTTCTCCACTTTAATTCCAAGGCAACTTTTAAACACTCAAGGCTTACACATTGCAGGTCTGATATAAATATGCCATGAACTTTTTCTGATACGAGGAACACAGATTCTGAGGCTTTCAGACATATTGAACAATTTATCTTTTCACTCTAACTAATTTCTACTCTCTGAATCTAGAAGGCCCTCAAAACACAAAATGATTTAATACAAATGATGTAATGCCATATATATATTTTAGGCTTTTCCTTGCCAAAGTTCCATTTAGAAAAAAAGGAAGAAGAAAGAAAAAGAAATTATTCTCAGAAGACACTGCACATGATGAAAGCTATTTACATCCCTCCACTCCTCCACTGCTCACAATGAAAACCTCCTCTTAAAAGCTTGTCAACAAATCTTTCAGTACGGTATAGTAAAGAATCCTTGTTTTTAATGTGTCACGGTTAATAACAATGCTTGAATTTACTGCCTTCATAAAAAACAAATATTCTTTGATTATGTAAACAAAATCAACATTTGAACCCCAGTGTTTTTATGTTGTTTCAGAAATATACAACAAACCAAGATTATATGTTGAAGGATTTGAAGTTAATGTACTTCATTCAAGTCCATTCACGTATAGATATTGATTAGGTAATTAGTGTATAATCTATACTAATTTAAAGATGTAGATTTATCTTCACAGTGCTATGTAAAATCAATTTTATTTTTAAAGGAGAAAAGAAAACACAATTTCTCTCAATATTCATCCCCCCAAACTTAACAAACTGTTGTTGAAATGAAAACTGTGATGTTATGAAGAACTGTAACTACTGAATGAACATAAAAATAGAAAATAGCAATGTTTAAGACGTTTGCTGTTCTTATTTTAGAAGATGACTACACAAAGCCAGCCTAAAGAGGGGGATAAGATTTCACATTTTATTGGCGTTTAGGGAAACTTTATACCCTGTCTCTGGAAAATCAGAAAGGGAAGTGGTTATAAGGAATCCACATAATAACGTATGGGAAAGCCAACTAGAATTTACAAGGGAGGGGACTCTGCTGGTGAATCAAAGAGCTGCCAAGTCACATGTTGCACAATTTATTAATCATGAGCTGCTCCACCAGCCAGCAGTTTTCTCCATGTTCTCCTCATTTATGACTCTATTCCCACTAAGCCACTAAATTATTTTTGGTGCAAAATATGTGTTATGAGTGAAAACACAACACAGGACAAAATGAGAAGAAAGTAAACATTTGGCAGCTTTCGAAAGCAGGTGGAATGGGTCCAGATTGTACACTGTCTACATTTTGAGACTTCGATTTTGTCCAGGGAGTATTATTTTGTTAAATGCTACACAAGTCTGGGTTTGGTCTTCAAGGAACATGGACTCAGCACCGTTTGAAGTCCAATTACTGGGGATCCACTGGCACTAAGAAATGGTATGTGCCCTTGACCCTGCTCCAGGTTCCCAGCTGTGACTCCAAGTAAAGGAAGTTATGGTAGTCACTGACAGAAAGGATTTTTCTAAAAGAGCTCTTAAAGACTTTACTCACTTTGAAAAAGGCTAAATGTTATATATTCTACCTGTGCATGAATTTCTAATTTTAAAAAGTATATAAAGTTACCTATATAATCTTCATCTTTGAGAAAAAAATATCTTTATGTATGGCCAATATTTTAAGATATTTAATCTCTTAAATGCATGAGAGTCTATAAATCTGGATAACAGAAGAGGTTTGGCTTGGGGTGTCTCACCCTGCATATTAAGATGCTGCTGACTATGGTAATTTGGGCTAAGCTGATGGCGGTGAGGAAAATCCTAATAACTTATCTATACCTGTTCCTCTAAATGAAATGCAATGGATCAAAGAAACATCATCTTCCTTCCAAGCAATATCAAACACCTTTTGCCCCATGACAAGCCTGCATGCCACTGTGTTTTTCAGTTTTAGTGAAGAGAGCTATGGAAAGAGATGTCCATCTCTCCCTACACTCACCAGAAAGAATATTTTTTAAACATTCTGAATTATCACTGTCTGCCTAAGTAAACACAGAATATAGAGAGTTCATGCAGGCAAAGACAAATGTAGACACAAAGTAATCTATGCCCTCACTGCTGCTTGGCAATTTTCACTGCATCTCCTCTTGCCATCACATTCCTTAGCAGTACTTGCAGATGTTATTCAGACCCCTCTAGTTCCCTCTCCATGTCCCTTCATTCCCAGAAAGGAAACCTCACTTGTTAGTTTACTGCAGTGTCTGAGCCCAATCAATTATACTACCTCAAATACCTTCTAAAACCCTCCTTATCTTTATCTATCTTCTCTTTCCTCACTGCTAATTACCATGCCAACCTACCATAGCAAATGTCCCCGTCTCTGGCTTAGCATGCATCCCTTCCTCCGTCTGGAGGAGTCCTGAACCATCTTCACTTCTGTTTTGCTTCATCACTATCTCTACTTCTGCTGACCAATGCCCTTTATTCACAAATGTAATCAAGCCATCTTTGTACACAACACCTCTATATACCCACTCCCTAATCTCTTGAGTTTTTAAGATTCATAGAATCTTAGACTTCAAGAACATTAGAGTTGGAAAGAAACCTGAAAATATGTGTTCTTAACTAAATCATGTTACAAGTAAAGGGAAAAGCTCATGTCCTTTTTCAGTCTTTCCTCTATGCACACAATTTTAATATATCCATTCATTCAAAAGTAATGAATGACTCAATTACTTTTTCTTAGTCTTTTATCTTTTTTGGCTTTGCTATTTTGGGTAACTATTCCTTCTCAGAGAAGTTATTTCCTCCCAATCACCTACAGCCATAAACTCATTCCAACACACAGACATCTAGGAACATCCCAGATCCACACAGCCTTCCCATCAAGGGTTTAATCCAAACTCCTAGAACTGTCCTTGACTCCGTCCTTCCTTTCATTTTTACTTTAAAAACAACCTGAAATTGCATACGTCTTCTTCCTTTTTTCTATTGCCCCTTTGTGGCTTTCATTTTCTCTTCATGAATTGCTACAATAGGCTCCAAAACAGGATCCTCAGTCATTTTCTATCCTCCCCAGTGAAATTCTGATATGGTCAGTTCACCCTTAAAACCATTCTTAAGCTTAGAGCTCCAATCCCTAATGCAGTTGCCAACCAAATAAACTACAATGCCTAGCATTCAAAGCCCCTTGGAATCTGGTCCCAATCTTTATTGCAAGTTCATCATTCACTACTCTTTTTTGGAACCCTATATTGTAGTCAAAATGAGGGCCGGGATGCTCTCTAAATATATTCCATGCTTCCTGCCTGTATACCATGACACACTTTGTTACGTTCATCTCTAGTTTCCTATACTTCCCTCCTTCACCAACATCTCTGTCAACTAAAAGACTCATGATCTGGCAAGGTGAACCTCAAGGAACATCACTCATGCAGTCCATCCTGAACAAATAGAAAAGGATTTCTCTATTCACTGTGTATTCTTGTTCAATGTCACCTAGGATATTCTGTCTCACCTTAGAGAGTCTTCAATCCTTGTATCATTCCTTCCCTGACAGTAAAATTTTGAGGCTCAGAAATGTTTAATTTTGATTCTTTCAGAACTCTTACCATAGTGGCTTTTTTTAAGGTATTCAGCTATAGATTTAGGTGTTGTCTTACAGGTTCTAGAAAACTCAACATGTTTTAGACTAAACTCTCCCCCTTTGCCCCAACCCCAACTCAGTCCCTCACTACACTTTCTCTATACAAAAAATTCCCTACACTGGGCTAATGGTCCAACTAGTGACTCAGTAATCTAATTCAAAAAGCTGCAAGTCTTAAATTTCTCACCTTTCAGTATAATTCCCACCAATCATTTACACTGGTAAACAAGTCTTATTGATGTTCTCTTCAAAATTCCTTATTAATCTCTCATTTCTTTCCATCAACTTGCCTCTGTCTCTCCTCCACATTTCTTACCTGGACCACTGCCATAGCCTGGAAACTATGTCTGACTTCTTTGTAACCTGTCCTCCACACTACCAGAGTAATTTCTCTGAATGACAAAACTGATCATTTTCTTCTCCTTCTCCTGCTTTTTTTTTTTTTTTTAAAAACCCACATTTGTTTATTTATTTATTTTTGGCTGTGCTGGGTCTTGGTTTCTGTGCGAGGGCTTTCTCTAGTTGTGGCAAGCAGGGGCCACTCTTCATCGTGGTGCACGGGCCTCTCACTATCGCGGCCTCTCGTTGCGGAGCACAGGCTCCAGACGCACAGGCTCAGTAGTTGCGGCTCACGGGCCTAGTTGCTCCCCGGCATGTGGGATCTTCCCAGACCAGGGCTCGAACCCGTGTCTCCTGCATTAGCAGGCAGATTCTCAACCACTGCGCCACCAGGGAAGCCCTCTCCTTCTTCTTTAAATTTTCCCAGACTCTCTAACCTACAGAGGCCCTAACCTACAGAGGAGTGTCCAAACTCTTTCTATGGCTTGCAAAGCCTTTCAAAATCTGGCCTCTAACTTCCTTTCCAGATTCATTTTATGCCACCAGTATACATAAATCACACAAACATAAAAAAAGCTTTGAATGCCATTCCCACTTGCTTAAGTAAAGTCTGTTCATTCTTCAAGGTTCAATTCAATCCTCCTCCTAGTACATATCATAAGGCATTTGGTGTCCTTTCTCTGTCAAATTATATAGTAACTATGAGTTTGTCTATTTTCACCAAAGAATGAGAAATCCCTCCCCAAACTGAAATACTGTTAGATTTTGGTTCATATTCATAGAGCCTAATGAACTACATGGACTAATATAATAGTTGTAGAATTAAAAATACATGAATTAATTACAAGCATACAATAATTTAGCTCTGATTTATATCAAAACACATGGTACTTACAATATCCCTTTTATAAATCCAAAAACAAATAAAGCTAAATAATATACTATTTAGGCTTACATATTTAAAAGTAAAAAATAAACAAGGATACATTAAACACAAATGTAAAGATAACTGTCAATTCCGGTGGGAGCACCAGGAGAGATGGGATAGAGGAGCAACACAGAAGTAGATATAACATACTGTTAACCTGCTTCTTTGGCTGCGTAGTAAGTTTACCAGTAAGTTTACTGATGTTCATTTCATGTTGATTAATTATGCTATTTAAAATGTGGCCATTCATAAATCAAGAATGACAGAGTGTCATTAACCAAGGATTGTGATTAATCTAATTTAATGGAGTGTCCAGAAACCACACTGGGCCTGATATTTATTTGGCTACTAATTAACAACAACAACAACAACAAAGCCTGCAACTGTTATTATTTAGATCTTAGTAATCATACTTTTATAAAAAGAGGCAGCTGGATCTTTCCACTATATTCTTTTTGATCTATAGTGCCATGGGGAAAAATATAAAAATATGACAGAACATACAGACCACTACAAATGTGAACAAGTAGGCAAATATATCTACCCTAATATTCAAATTTGTATGTGGAGCTTTAATTACAAAATGGATCATTTCCCTGAGGAAAAATAACTGCAGTAGAGAGAATAATCACAGAATACTCATTCTCCTTGATACACTGATAAGATTCACTCATTCAGTCATCAAGCATTTATTGAGAAACAACTTTATTCCAGGGTACACCAGACATGAGGGATACAGAGATAAATAAAACAAGGCTCCTGACAAGAAAAAACATACAGAGGCCAAGGCTTCCTCCTTGTGTCACACTTACACTTCGGAA
Source organism: Stenella coeruleoalba (assembly GCF_951394435.1). NCBI lineage: Eukaryota > Metazoa > Chordata > Mammalia > Artiodactyla > Delphinidae > Stenella > Stenella coeruleoalba. The sequence continues at coordinate 33,823,566 of NC_137155.1, forward strand.
AACTGACTTTTCAGCAACTTGATAGCGTGCAATTCACAGAAATAATTTACTCCTGAATCTAGTTCAAGGGGAATTGTGGAAAATTTCAGAAATATTTCTTTATATCAATTTTTTATATCAATTTTTTAAATGTATTGTTTATGACACCTTAATTCCCAAGAGATGAAATTCTTTTTTTATTCTCTAACACAAAGTTTGATCATTTTTAATCTATAGGTTGACTTCTTGGAAAATGAATACTAATTGCAACAGTAGCAATTATATTTTTAAAGTCTTATTATTCAGTAAATTATAAATGGGGTATTATATAATTTTATTTAAAATGAAATAATAACTTTGGTCCATTGTATAGTGATTTGGCAGATACTGTTTAATATCATGTGAATCAAACGTAAGTACTTACTCTTTGTTTCTGTAATTTTATAGTAAATGTTTATAGACCTTTTAGAGATATGCACTTTACACATCAATTAACTGTTTATGGGTCACACAGAAGAAACAAAAACAATTCAGATGACAGTGGCATAAAATATATGTACTTTTGAAGATCAGAAATGTGAAAAAGTATAAATAAAACTCATTATAGCTTTTATACAGAGCAATATTACCACTGGGTAATATGCATGTGGGAAATGTTGTAAGTTGTGTCTAGTATACTGAAGATTCAGCTCAGCGTTGTTTAATGGTAAGTAAAGAAATTGAAGGATACAGTGACAAAGTAGAAATTTGAGACTAAGGTAAATTTAAAATGCTGAGTCTTTTTACTTTCATTTTACTAGTATTCAACACATATTTCACAATTACCATATGATTCACAGGTGACATGTTTGGAGGGGGGAATCCATGCTTAATAGATGAAAAACTTCTATATATATAATACTACAAAATCTACTTATATATAACATTACTCTTTGAAGTGGAAAGTGTAGTCTAAGTCATCTAAGTCATCAAAGCTTCATAGAAGGAGAAGAAAAATAAAAAGAGGAAAGAAGGGAATGATAGTTTTGTTGTAAGGATAAGCTTATGAAATTTCAGTGATTTATCATAATGGAAAGGCAGTAAGTAAAGAGAGGAAAATGAGAGCTTTAGCAGAAAGTACTCAACATAAAACTTCAAAGAAACTTTCCATAATGTCTGTTATACTACTTATAAAGAAAAAAAAACAGAAAATAGCCACCCACTTAAATCTAAAACAAATGGTCATTTATATGGCATAAGTACCCTTCGTCCAGGCAGGAGGGTCAAACCTTACAAAAGAAAGAGGATAACAATTCCCTCTTTAGGACACAAGGAAAACTAGATTTCATGGTTACATTTTCTAATGTTAAAAATGGAATATCCGGGCTTCACTATTCTAAATTCTCAGGGTTTTTTTTTGTTTGCTTTTTTGTGGTACGCGGGCCTCTCGCTGTTGTGGCCTCTCCCGTTGCGGAGCACAGGCTCCAGATGCACAGGCTCAGCGGCCATGGCTCATGGGCCCAGCCGCTCTGCGGCATGTGGGATCTTCCCAGACCGGGGCACGAACCCGTGTCCCCTGCATCAGCAGGCAGACTCTCAACCACTGTGCCACCAGGGAAGCCCCCAATGTATGTAAATTATATGTCAATAAACCTGACTTTTAAATTTAGAAAAAAAAAGGGGGGCCAAATTCGCTATAGATTAAAGGCTGCTCTGGTCCTGCCTAACAAAGCTTAAACTCAATCCTTTGGAATATCAAATTATTTCTAAGTTCCTTAGAAGAATCCCAGAACCAAGCCCATACATATTTAAAAAAATACAAAAAAACCAAAATTAGGCTCTAATATAAAAGTATCAAAAATATAATGACTAGCATCCAATCAAAAATTTCTAAGCATTCTGATAAGCAGAAAAATATGACCAACAATAAGGAGAAAACCAGTCAATAGTGGTAGATCAAGAAATGACAGAGATGATGGAATTAGCAGATAAGGATATTGAAACAGCTGTTACAAATACATTCCATATCTTTAAGAAATTATGGTAGAGGAAAGCAAGAGCCTGATAAGGAAAGGTATGGACAATATAAAAATACCCAAATCAAACTTCTAGAGATAAAAATACAATGCCTCAGAAGAAAAATACACTGGATGGCATTAATAAAAAATTAAGTACTGTGCAAGAAAATGATAGTAAACTTGGAATTACAGTAAAAATACTAGAAGCTATCAAGATACATTTTATCTTATTTACTTCTCTTTGTGGGGAGGAATAAATTAGGAATTTGGGATTAATAAATACATACTACTATATATAAAACAGAGAAACATCAAGGACCTACTATAGCACAGGGAACTATACTCAATATCTTGTAATAACCAATAAAGGAAAAAAACCTAAAAAAGAATATATATACATACACACACACACACACACACACACACATACATATATATGCATGTATAATTGAATCATTTTGCTGCACAGCTGAAACACTGTAAATCAACTATACTTCAATAAAAATTAAAAAAAGAATATTATTTTAAATGTGAATTGGGCATTTTATGCATTGCTATTTCACCTTATTTTGTCAAAGCATATTATGCATATCAACTCATTTGATCATCTTGACAATGCAGTGATGTGCTTTGTTATATTACAAATAAAAGCACAATGACAAAAACATTAAATACCTGACCTAAGAACCCAAACATGTCAGAGACACAGCCTCTTCAATACTACTGAAGGTCTTCTAACTGTTATTTTAAATCTTTTTTAAGAAATTAATTATGCTGGTTTATGGAAGCTTAAGCTTTTGGAATCAGTAGACCCAAAAGTGTATGGCCATATGGAAGCCAGAATCTGGGCATCCCCACTTGCCACATTTTGAAAAGGCCTTAAAGTGTCTCCCATTACCATCAGGGAGAATTCAGATGAATTCATTCAGACTTTGATTACTAACACAGGAGACTTGCCTTGGGAGGTCACCTCTATCTTCATCTTGTGATTCAGTGTCATGTAACATCCAGGTCAACCTCTTAGTATTTGTGTTCTCCCTCATGCTAGCATCAGATGATCACACAACTACAAAAATTATGCAGACAGTACATACTGACTATAGAAACATGAAAATCAAAATAGATCAATCATGATGCTTAGGATATACAGCTGACCTTTGAACAATATGGAGGTTAGGGGCACTGACCCTCCACACTGTTGAAAAACCAAGTATAACTTTACAATCAGTCCCAACCTTAGATCCTGTAGTCCTGTAATACTGTTGTACGTATCTAATGAAAAAATCCATGTATTAAGTGGACTAGCCAGTTCAGACCTGTGTTGTTCAAGTATCAACTGTACCTTGAAAGCTTCACCATAAGCAAGATGGTATAATGTGCAAGTATTACTTAAGTTAAGCCAACTTCCAAGTGCCCACCAAGAAAGCATTTGTGAAAAGTGGTCAACCGACATGCTAATCAAGAATACCCAGTCTAACTATAAAACTCTTAGCGGAAAACACAGGCAGAACACTCTATGACATCAATCACAGCAAGATCCTTTTGGACCCACCTCCTAGAGAAATGGAAATAAAAACAATAAACAAATGGGACCTAATGAAACTTAAAAGCTTTTGCACAGCAAAGGAAACCATGAACAAGACAAAAAGACAACCCTCAGAATGGGAGAAAATATTTGCAAACGAAGCAGCTGAAAAAGGATTAATCTCCAAACTATACGAGCAGCACATGCAGCTCAATATCAAAAAAACAAACAACCCAATCCAAAATTGGGAGGAAGACCTAAATAGACATTTCTCCAAAGAAGATATACAGATCGCCAACAAACACATGAAAGTATGCTCACCATCACTAATCATTACAGAAATGCAAATCAAAACTACAATGAGGTATCACCTCACACCAGTCAGAATGGCCATTATCAAAAAATCTACAAACAATAAATGCTGGAGAGGGTGTGGAGAAAAAGGAACCCTCTTGCAGTGTTGGTGGGAATGTAAATTGGTACAGCTACTATGGAGAACAGTATGGAGGGTCCTTCAAAAACTAAAAATATAACTACCATATGACCCAGCAATCCCACTACTGGGCATATACCCTGAGAAAACCACAATTCAAAAAGAGTCATGTACCACAGTTCATTGCAGCTCTATTAACAATAGCCAGGAAATGGAAGCAACCTAAGTGTCCATCAACAGATGAATGGATAAAGAAGATGTGGCACATATATACAATGGAATATTACTCAGCCATATAAAGGAACAAAACTGAGTTATTTGTAGTGAGGTGGATGGACCTAGAGTCTGTCATACAGAGTTAAGTAAGTCAGAAAGAGAAAAACAAATACCGTATGCTAACATATATGGAATCTAAAAAAACAAAAAACAATAAAACAACGGTTCTGAAGAACCTAGGGGCAGGACAGGAATAAAGACGCAGACATAGAGAATGGACGTGAGGACACAGGGAGGGGGAAGGGGAAGCTGGGACGAACTGAGAGAGTGGCATGGGCATATATACACTACCAAATGTTAAATAGATAGCTAGTGGGAAGCAGCCGCATAGCACAGGGAGATCAGCTCGGTGCTTTGTGACCACCTAGAGGGGTGGGATAGGGAGGGTGGGAGGGAGATGCAAGAGGCGGGGGATATGGGGACATATGTATATGTATAGCTGATTCACTTTGCTATAAAGCAGAAACTAACACACCATTGTAAAGCAGTTATATTCCATAAAGATGTTAAAAAAAAAAGAAAAAAGAATACCCAGTCTAAATGCCTCAAAGATGCAGCATACTATCAGAATGGGCTAAACTTGAGAGGTGGCTACACAGCCTTCCTAAAATTTCTGTCTCTGACCGATAGCCAACATTTCACTAATTAGGTTACTGGATATTGAAAATGGGTTTTTATTGTTGAAACTAGTGACATAGCTTATTAATTTGATAAAATGGGCACTCACTGCTAAAATCAGAGGTAATCAAGATGTGTGAAGGTAAAAAAATATGTACGGAGACCGTAAAATAATTTACAACTCTGAGTAGCAAAGGTGTAAATTATTTTAGGGTCCAGCAACATCAACATCACCCAGAGGCTTATCAAAAATGTAAAATCTCAGGCTCCATTCCAGGCCTGCCATATCAGAATCTTCATTTTAACAAGATCTTCAGGTGATTCCCATGCACTACTTTAAAAACATTCCCCACCTTTTATGAGTCAGTTAAAAAGAACTCTAGCAAGGCCTGTAATTTATACCTTTAGGAATACTGTCTCAGGCTCAACTCTGTGGGGTCTGTCCAATCACAACTTTGGACTCTGTTGGCCAAAAGAATAACATAATTCTGCTCTGGAATTTTGCCTTTGCCTTAAGTAAATCTTTCATTCAAAATGCTGAACAGAGTACATAACAGGGCAAAAAGTTTTCATTATCCATCCAGGGCAGCCTTACTTTATGTCTGTTGTCCCCGTGTAATTACTAATAATGCCCCATTTCACTCTCAAAGGTGATAACTTATATGGTCACTCTAAGAACAGGTCATGTGAATTTTCACTTTTGTGCTTGCTTGCTTGCTAATAATAAACTTCCACATTGATGGTTTTTATAAGGATAAGAGATGGGGAACTTTTCCTTTTGGGAACCTCTAACATCTGTGATGTCTCATGGTTACCAGCTTATTCTGCCATCTTGATACTTCATCCTATCTAAAAGAATTATCAAAAACGGTGAAAACAGTATTTGTGGATTAAGAGATACAAGAGAAATCAAATGACTTTCAAACTTACAGTCTGCTACCCATTACTCTTTAAGTCAGTTCCTCTACAAAACGTTTTGTAATTTAAAAAATAAGGTACGATGGAAGATACTCCAGTTCTAAACAAAGTATTGTTGATGTGGAAGTAAATCAATATTAAATTTTAGAATGCCTTAACCCAAAAACTTAATCCAAAAAATCTTAATCCCCAAAAATCCAAAACACCTCATTTTTATCCAGTCACATCTATGCAAGTATTAAATCAAACACCAGAATCATATACATTTTAGCCAATATTAAATCTTAATGTTCTGAATCCCATCACAATTTTTTACACAATGAAAGTTAAAATGAGGGAATTTTAATGCTTTCTAAGTGCCAAAAATTGAACCATATCATCTAAACCAAAATGCATTTGTAATAACACAATTCAAGGCCATCATTCAGTCCTAAGTTACTGTTTTTTAAAAGTAAATAAAACAGTTTGGAGCTCTCGTTTAAACAGCTTCTAGATCTGTGGTACAGTTTTGGCAATGATGAGTTTTCTTGGTACATCAATGTTATTACCGTAATGGTTATGGAACTGATGAACATAGCATTTGTGGTAACCAGTTTACAATTGAGAATTCAAAGATGCATTTTCAGGATCATAAATAAAGCTAAATACCCTCTTATTCAAGAGAAGGAATATCCAAACCTAACCAATTGTACAAGGATCCCAATTAACTAAGACATTTCTTACTAGTGTGCAGGCCACTATGTGATTACCCTACAATTATGGAAGAGGATCACTGTGGACTTACTGTCTTACACAATACCCTTTAAATCACAGGGAGTTTCAACTATTCGTGCTTTAAACGTGGCAAATCACTTGAACATTAAGAAATAACCCATAAATTTACATATCAGGCAAGTCCAAGAACAAAATGTTAAACTGATTGAACTATTCGATTGATCACAGAAGTTTATTAAAAAGATGGAAGTTTCTGAGAGGCTAAGTAGTTATATTTTTCAATTCTTTATTGTCCATATTCCTTTCTTCCTACATTTTGGTATGACTTCTGAGTTGCTTAGATGGGTTATTTTTGCAGTGTTTCATGGCCAAAAGTTTCTTTGCCTTCCCAGGAATTAAAGCACAGTTTAAGAGTTTTAAAATGCAATTATACTCCAATAAAGATGTTAAAAAAAGAAAGACAATTTAATTCTCACCATTCCCATCATAACAGCCATATCAAATATATTGAAGACTAAGTTGCTAGGTAGGAGTGCCTTCCAAATCCCAAATCTGTGAAGTGCAAATGTTTTTTCTTTCCATTTAGCAAAATGAAAGTAATGGACATCAATAACCGATATGTGGTATCCACAATAAATTAATACCCTGTAAAGAGCACTGAATCAGGAGTTAGGAGACATCCTAGGAGTCTCATCTCTATTTAACTATTCTTGTTTTATTCTTAACCAGTGAGAGCCCATGATCTGAATATGTTCATATCCTAATTCAGCCACTTACTGGTCATGGTGAACTTGGGCAAGTTACTCACCCTTCCCTATCCCACAGCCTGCTCATCAGTTATATGGATATAACTTGTAATAGTTTTGTTTTGAATATTAGGCATGATCATTCATTCAAAGAGATTTAAAACAGTGTCTGGCACAGAAAGTATTCCATAAATACTTCAAGTGTTTTTTTACAAAGATTTTAAGACAAGTGCTTTTATAACAAGTTCTATACTAAGTTTTCCCTTTCCCCTACATCCTCACTTGAATAGATTTGATGATTTCTAGGGTCCTTAGACTTCTAAGAATGTGTACATTCTCCTAAACTTCTAAAAAATATGAATAACATGGCAGTCATCTTCAAACCTTTTATCTTAATATTGCATTGCTCAAGCAATCAAAAAGTACTCTTATCTAAACTTGTATTTTTCAAACAGGATATGTATCTATAAGGAAATAACAAGGGAATATATGAAGCCACAAAATAGCTGTCACACATCTATCTAAAAGTATAATCATAGAAAAAATTGAGGAGAAATGGAAAACCAAATGAATAATTAAACAATTTGAACAAAGTTATGAAGTAGAAAGCAGAAGTCACTACATTTTATTTTTTCAACCTCTTTTTAAAAAATTTTTATTGGAGTATAGTTGCTTTACAATGTTTTTGTTAGTTTCTGCTGTACAGCAAAGTGAATCAGCTATATGTATACATACACCCCCTCCTTTTTGGATTTCCTTCCCATTTAGGTCACCACAGAGTATTTAGTAGAGTTCCCTGTGCTATACAGTAGGTTCTCATCAGTTATCTATTTTATACATAGTAATGTATATATGTCAGTCCCAGTCTCCCAATTCATCACACCCCCACACACACTTCACCGCTTGGTGTCCATATGTTTGTTCTCTACATCTGTGTCTCCATTTCTGCTTTGCAAATAGGTTCATCGGTACCATTTTTCTAGATACTACATATATGTGTTAATATGCTATATTTGTTTTTCTCTTTCTGGCTTAACTTCACTCTGTATGACAGACTCAAGGGTCCATCCACATCTCTGCAAATGGCACAATTTTGTTCCTTCTCATGGCTGAGTAATATTCCACATCTTCTTTATCCATGCATCTGTACATGGACATTTAGGTTGCTTCCATGTCCTGGCTATTGCAAATAGTGCTGACACTGGGGTGCATGTGTCTTTTTGAATTATGGTTTTCTTACGGTATATGCCCAGGAGTGGGACTGCTGGGTCATATGGTAGTTCTATTTTTAGTTTTTTAAGGAGCCCCTATACTGTTCTCCATAGTGGCTGTATCAATTTACATTCCCACCAACAATGTAAGGGGTTCCCTTTTCTCCACACCCTCTCCAGCATTTATTGTTTGTAGATTTTTTGATGATGGCCATTCTGACCAATGTGAGGTGATACTTCATTGTAGTTTTGATTTGTGTTTCTCTAATAATTAGTGATGTTGAGCTTGGCCATCTGTATGTCTTCTTTGGAAAAATGTCTATTTAGGTCTTCCTCCCATTTTTTGATTGGGCTGTTTGTTTTTTTGATATTGAGCTGCATAAGCTGTTTGTATATTTTGGAGATTAACCCCTTGTCAGTTGCTTTGTTTGCAAATATTTTCTCCCATTCTGAGGGTTGTCACTACATTTTAAAGTAAAGCATGAAGAGAGATACTTCTGTAGAATAATTTGAGAATCTCTGCTCAAAATGATAAAGAAGTGTGCCTTTTTAAACATTTATCTCTCTATGATTCGTGCAAATAAACTTAAGACTATGGATTCTACCACTGACATGGCTGTTGACTTGATTTCAGCAACTCTGCCACTGGAGGCTGAGAAATTCCAGCTGTCATTCTTGACAAACTGCTTCTTTTGTTGACAGGTTCTTCTTTAAGGTTGCCTTTAGATACTGAAGACATACCAATTTATTATGACCAAAGACTGAAGCACACAGGTTTCTATAAAGCCATCTGAAAGTTGCATTTATAAGCTTTATTTTTGGGAAAAAATTACTACTAAAACTATGTATTTTTATAAGTGCAGGGTGGTTCAAGGGAAAACACTGTTTTTGTCACCACACAAAGCAAAAGTACCTTTAAAAAAACTTGAAACAAAAAGTCATCCATCAAATTCATCTCACTTATACAGAAACCAGAGAGAGTTGTTTGGCAGGGTGAAAACCTGAACACAGGTGAGTTTTTCTCATGCTATAACACATAAGAATTTTGTATAAAATGTAATCATATTAAAACAAGCACATGGTGGGCCTTTTAAAAAAAAAGGGAAATCCTGGTTTCCAGAATTATAGAGATAAATCAAACCTAGAGTGGTAAGCAGAAGAGAGAGCTCATGGGAGTTTCAACCCATGTGTACGTTCAAGGGTGTGATGCTTGGGATCCTACTGCTTGTATAGATAAAGGAGATGAGAAACATGGCAAGCAGAGCATCTTTAATGGAGTCTGAAAATGTACTTTCTCCTTGAAAAGGAAACACGATCATTGACCCACAGCTAGGAAGGGATTCTAAAAACTACAGTAAACTAAAATAAAAAACAGAGAAATCAAAATTCCAGGAAGGAGTCAAACAATTATAAAAGAATAGCAAATAACAGGGACAAATACTAAGCCACTCCAAGAGCAAAGGCTCTGGAACATGCAGGAGAACAGTTCCACATAAAGCAAAAGAACACTAAAGTCAAGTTAATTTGTTATTTTCTACGAGGTTATTAAGATGACACAAAGCAGACAAAAATTTTCAGCATGATAAATCACTCAAGTGATTTTGTTAACAATAAAAGCAAAAAATTCTCCATATATATATATATATATATATATATTTACTTACTTACATTTATGTATGTGTATTTGAGTCAGAGTTGGTTTATTTTGATCACCCTTGTAAACTCAGATCAGATATGTCTATCATTTGCCTATATGTATTCATAAATATTTGCTGAATGAAAAAATAAATAATTGCTATAATTTTTAAGAATAAGTAAATATAAGGGGGAACTAATATACTTGACAAAAATAATGGGAAAAATAAGATTGAGGAAAGCAGAGTTAAGGCATTCTTGAGTTACTTTATGGTTCCAGAGAAAGGATCAAAAGGGTAATTAAATTTAGGCTTCTTAATTCAAATACAAATGCTTAACTCCCATACCACTAGAGAGAAATTAAAGGCAGGAAGACATGACAAGAGGGGCAGGAAAATAGAGACTGCAAAATAAAATGGTTGAAACTATTCCAAATACATCAGTAATTAAAATAAGTATTAAAAAATCAATCTTACCTATTGAAATATACATAGTTTCAGCCTGGATTTCAAAAAAAAAGTAAAATCCACACACACATATCATGTTGAATAGAGTATTCCAAAAATGAATAGGAAACACTTATAATTAAACTAGGGCAAGGAAATTAAATAGAAACTATAAGAAAATGGAAAAGAGAAAACTAAATTGTTACTTTACATAGAAAATAATTTTCTGAATAAATAATGAATAGCTATCTACACAAAAGGGCAAAGTTAACCAAGAAAGGCAAAAATAGCCAAGAAAAGTTTAAAGAAGTAAAATAAGAGTGACTTGCCCTACCAAGTATCAAATCTCATCGTGAAGCAAAAGTAAAATTTAAAAGCATGGTAATAATTCATGTTTTCAACAAACAGGTCAGAATAGGGAACGCAGAAAGATACACATACATTCATAAGAACTTGTTATGTCACAGAGGTAGCATTATAAATCAGCCAGAAAATGACAGGATAGAAAATAAATAACAGTGGGGAAGTTAACTAACTATAGGGAAAAAAGTTGGATCCCTACTGCATACCATCCATAAAAGTAAACTCCAGAGGATCTAAATACAAATGTAAATAAGAAACATAGAACATTAAAGAATTTTTAAGAAAATGTAAGAGAATACATTTATTACCTCAGTATGGGAAGTATTTCTTTAATGCCACAAAAATTAAAATTCATAAACAAACATTTTGAAAATTATAATGTCTAATATATACTGGGCACCTTCTCCATACTGCTATACCAAAACCTTTGAAGTAGCTGTTATTGTTATACCCACTGTACAAATGAGGCCCAGGGAGGCTAATGGAGTCGCCCAAGGTCTTAGAACTTACATGTAACCAGGACTTGATCCAAAGCCCATGTTCTTGACAATCATTTTATTTTCCTCATTCGACTCCATAAAATGAACATCTTCAGTGTGTACTACAAACTGAATCTAAACACAAGCCAGAAACTGAGAAAATACTGTCAGACCCAACCCACGTATGATAATTTTTGAAAAACACTAAAAATCAATTAAAAAAAAACCTCCTGTAAAGGTAGTAAGATAACAGCAATAGTAAACAAAGACACAAGAATTAAAGCTATATATACCCATTTACAAAGCTATATATACCCATTTACATCCACTGGATTGGCAAAAAATTTAAAGTATGCAAACCTAAGCATTTGTGAAAAAGTAAAGAAACAGACACTTTTAAAATTCCATTTTCAATGTGTGAGTGGTGGAATAATGATTTTATCCTTCTCTGAAAAAATCTATATGCCTGAATTATTTCATACTTAATTTAGTTTTTTGTTTCTGGGGTGTTTTTAACTTTTTCTTTTATACTGGAGTATAGTTGATTAACAATGTTGTGTGGGGACTTCCCTGGTGGCACAGTGGTTGGGAATCCGCCTGTGTCCCTGCAGGGTACACAGGTTCCAGCAAAAAAACAAAAACAATGTTGTGTTAGTTTCAGGTGTACAGCAAAGTGATTCAGTTATATATATATACATGTATCTATTCTTTTTCAAATTCTTTTCCCATTTAGGTTGTTACATCATATTGAGCAGAGTTCCTGATGCTATCCAGTAGGTCCTTGTTGCTTATCCATTTTAAATATAGCAGTGTGTACATGTCAATCCCAAACTCCCAATTTAGTTTTAAAAGGAAAAGTCAGAAAGAAAAAGAGAAAACAGTAAGCTCCAGTAAGAGGGAATAAAATTGAAGCAACTCTTCTGAAGTAATGTGGCATGTAGTAACAGTGAAGATCCAGCTATTTACAGCCTTCAGAAATTTAGGGTATTTCTTACTCAAGGAGATGTATACAAGGATTTTTATTAGATCTAGATCACTAATAATATCAAAATTTTTGAAAGTTAAAAGTCCATCAACACAAGAAAAGATTAAAAATTTGGTTTATTACACAATGGAATGCTATATACATGACAGTTAAAAAGAATGCATAGGGACTTCCCTGGTGGCGCAGTGGTTGAGAGTCCGCCTGCCGATGCAAGGGACGTGGGTTCGTGCCCCGGTCCGGGAAGATGCCACATGCCGCGGAGCGGCTGGGCCCATGAGCCATGGCCGCTGAGCCTGTGCGTCCGGAGCCTGTGCTCCTCAACGAGAGAGGCCACAACAGTGAGAGGCCCGCGTACCACAAAAAAAAAAAAAAAAAAAAAAGAATGCATAATTTTCACCATAAGTTCATCTAGAGCATATAATGTTGAGTGAAAAGACTGCAGGAAAACAAGTACACTATATCTGCATTAGTTCTTTGTAAAAATTAAAATACACTAAATATACTCCATATTTGTAAATACACACTTTTACGATAAAAAATATAATAACTAAAGACACGGTTGGGAGAAAGACAAGCAACTTCAGGATGGTCATTACATCTGAGAAGACAGGGCAAGACATGGGTCCAGGACTCCTACTTTATCTCTGATGCTTCATCCTTTAAGCACAAAAGGTCTGAAGCAAATATGACCCACAATGTTAGCATTTAAGAAATGTCTAGTAGTGGAATAATGATCTTGTCATTCTCTGAAATGTCTAAACTATTTCACAATTAATTAAACTTAGTTTTCAAAAATAAAAGGTACAGAAGGGAAAAGAGAAAATAGTAAGCTCCAATAAGAGCGCTGTATGAAATGATTTTTAAAAGTCACAAGAGGGCTTCCCTGGTGGCGCAGTGGTTGAGAGTCCGCCTGCCGATGCAGGGGACACGGGTTCGTGCCCCGGTCCACGAAGATCCCACATGCCACGGAGCGGCTGGGCCCGTGAGCCATGGCCACTGAGCCTGTGCGTCCGGAGCCTGTGCTCCGCAACGGAAGAGGCCAAAACAGTGAGAAGCCCGCGTACCGCAAAAAAAAAAAAAAAAAAAAAGTCACAAGAAAGAGACATTTAAACCACCTAGGAACTTAGTAAAGGAAAATGAACAAATGTCATGTCCTTCAGGTAATTCTCCATAAATGTAAGTTTTATTTTTCTTAAAAGGGAGCTTTTTTTTTTTTTTTTTTTTTTGCGGTACGCGGGCCTCTCACTGTTGTGGCCTCTCCTGTTGCGGAGCACAGGCTCCGGACGCACAGGCTCAGTGGCCATGGCTCACGGGCCCAGCCGCTCCGTGGCATGTGGGATCTTCCCGGACCAGGGCACGAACCCGTGTCCCCTGCATCGGCAGGCGGACTCTCAACCACTGCACCACCAGGGAAGCCCAAAAGGGAGCTTTTGATTAATATTAGACATCAGGGATCCCAAAGTTTTACTTTCTGACAAATAAGTATAGATGTTGCCAGTTAAAGGGAGATTCCTAATCTTAAAAGGAGAGCAAGTTGATATTCTCTCATAAAATAAAGACTAAAAGGTACATAGCCTTCCATCCTCATCAAAGATAACACTCTTAGAAAATAATCTGAAGTTAATTTTAAGCCATGGAACAATGGAGAATAAAGTATCCAATGTTTTATCCCACAAAATATAGATACATTAATTTTAGCATATATAATTCCATAATTCCATAGAAATCAATGTTATCAAACTATCATTGGAGCCATTCTTTTAAATTAGCAGTCTGAATAAAATTTCATTAAAGAAATCTGAAAGTAATAATTACTTTAAAATATTTTTTAAATATGGGAACAGAATTAGTATTTTATTCTAGAATATCTGCCTTTAAACAATTTTAAGTCCTCAGATACTCCTTCACACAAATTAACTGTAAAAATATATTCTTAGATATAAAAAATATCTAGTAAGTCTATTAGTAGCCAATTAATTTTTTAAGGATATATACTATGATGGTTTAGGTTTATGCTTTAGAATAGCTGATCTTAAGGTATCATTAATTTATTTTTTAAGTTACTCCAGGTTCATGTTAATAAATGCTTGTTATCAATGTATATTAGGAAAAGTCCCTCTTGGCTTCTAAATAGTGGAAAAGGAAGAGAGGAGGAAAGCTTCCATTCAGTTCAACTGCAAGCTGGAGCAAGTCATTTAGGCAAAAGAGAAGTGGAACTACAACACAGACATGTTTTATCCCACTGGAAAATACTGCCTTGTTCATCAAAGGACCCTTCCAACCTATATTGCCAATCACTGTAGCAGGATGGTGCAGGTTATTTTAAGAATCACTAACCATTGTCTGTAAAGCTCAGAAAGTCTAGCTTAGTGTTTCTCAAAGTGTCCTAGGATCACAAGCACCAGAAAGATCTGGGGAGCTTGTCAAAAATGCTGATTCCTTGGCATAACACCAACTCTATTGAATAAGAATCTCTACAGAGCTTGGGGGAACCTGCATTTTTAATATGCCTTTCAAATGAGTTTTATGGAAAAAAAAACACACCAGAATTTACGAAATGATTCTAATCTGTAATCAGTATCTTTTAAAATTTGACATTCACTACGTTAATCAAAGTCTTCAAAGTAAAGTAAGACACAGAGTCTGTGTTAGGAGGACAGAAATTTCTCCATTTAAGAAACCCTTAATTTATGAAAGTATTGTTGCTTTTGTCTGAGCAATAAAAGTATTTTTCTATGTGTAAATATAAGCATATTTTAAAAAACAAAATTCTTTATATTTGCAACTATGAAACCATTCCTCTAGGGTCCTATAAGATGACAATTTTGTAATTGTGAAGAGTATTTTGTATTATCACTTCTGTAATAATACAAGATAATTATTTTTACATTATGTGTCCCGACATAATTTAGATATTAGCGTCACAGGCTTCTAAGAGAAGAAAGAAGTAATTAAGGTCTAGGCCAGTTATCTAAATCAGATCAGTAAAAGCAAAAGAAAAATGAAAGACAAACTCGCAGACCTGGACCCCTAACTTTGACCTGTGTCTTGAAAATACACTTCCCTGGTTGAAAAGTGATTTGGAAGAAGCCTGAATGGCTAAATATAAATACCAAGAAGTAAACTCAAACTGCACACTAGGCTAAAAGAATAATATAAGTATTAAAATTCAGTCAGTCTAGGAAAGAAAGTTATCAGAAACAGGACAGAACTTTTTATCAAAATAAGCTAAAAAATCATTAGCCTTTAAAATGTGAAGTTGTAGTACATGGAATTCCACGTGATCAGAGTGGTATAAAAGTAATGACATTTATTTTCAAAACATACAAACAACAAAACAAAACCTGCATATGTTTTTTGAACTTACTGAAATAATTTAACCACTATTCACAATGCTATGCTTCATATTTTCCATTTAGCAAACAATGGAATTTCATTCAAAGGCACAGTACCTTCAGATATGGGCAGAAAATAGAAACAAGAAGAGATACTTTTATTAAAAGAAAAAATTTCATGGAACATCTCCCAACCTCATTATAAGAAAAAGAGGACAAACATAAAGATGGGAAATATGGAAGGAAATATGTAGCCACAGAAAACAGAACAAAGAAAAGAATAATACATCAAAGTAATGAGTAATAAAAAATTAGTAAATAGGAGGTTATAAAGACACAGCATATCTTCTATCATTTTATATTTAAGGAAGGTTCTCTGGGAAAAGCATATAGTTGTGTCTTGCTATATTATCCAATTTGGCAATCTCTGTCTTAAATGTAGTACTTAGAATATTTACATTTAGTGTGTTTATTGCTTTGTTTGGAATACTACTATTTGTTTTATATTTGTCCCACCTACTCTTTGTTCTTCTTTTCCTTCTTTTCCTGTATTCTTTTGGATTAACTGAAATTTTTAGGTGTGATTCCATTTTATCATCACCATTTGCTTATTATCTAAATTATTTTGGTCCTTTATTGGTTGCTTTAACGATTACATCACACACATTTAACATGTCAAAGTCTTTCATTAAACAATATAACACTTCACAACATTAAAAGAACCTTAAAACAATATACTTCATTTACTTCCTCCCATTCTTTGTGCTATTACTGCTATATATTTCACTTTTACATGTTATAATTTTTAAAATATATTATTACTAGTTTTGCTTTAAGTAGTCAGTTATATTTTAAAGACTTTTTAAAATATGTGGCCAAAATCTTTTATATTTAATGACTCATTTATCATTTCCAGTGATCCTTAGTCCTATATGATGATCCAAATTTCAATCTGTTATCATATTTTGCCTGAAGAACTGCCTTAAACATCTCTTATAGTGCAGGACTGCTGACAATGACTTCCCACTTTTTTTATTTGACTGAGTTTTTACTTTTTCTTAATTTTTGAAAGATATTTTGCTGCATATACAATTCTAAGATGACAGAGATTTTTTGTTCATTCAATGCCTTAAGATGTTGCTCTACTGTCTTCACTTGCATAGTTCATGACAAGAAGTCTGCTGTCATATTGATATATATATATATTTAACAACTTTATTGGAGTATAATTGCTTTAAAATGGTGTGTTAGTTTCTGCTTTATAACAAAGTGAATCAGCTATACATATACATATATCCCCATATCTCTTCCCTCTTGCATCTCCCTCCCACCCTCCCTATCCCACCCCTCTAGGTAGTCACAAGGCACCAAGCTGATCTCCCTGTGCTATGCAGCTGCTTCCCACTAGCTATCTATTTGACATTTGGCAGTGTACATATGTCCATGCCACTCTCTCACTTCGTCCCAGCTTACCCTTCTCCCTCCCCATGTCCTCAAGTCCATTCTCTATGTCTGCATCTTTATTCCTGTCCTGCACCTAGGTTCTTCAGAACATTTTTTTTTTTTTTTAGATTCCATATATATGTGTTAGCATATGGTATTTGTTTTTCTCTTTCTGACTTACTTAACTCTGTATGACAGACTCTAGGTCCATCCACCTCACTACAAATAACTCAATTTTGTTTCTTTTTATGGCTGAGTAATATTCCATTGTATATATGTGCCACATCATCTTGATCCATTCATCTGTCGATGGACACTTAGGTTGCTTCCATTTCCTGGCTATTGTAAACAGAGCTGTAATGAACATTTTGGTACATGACTCTTTTTGAATCATGGTTTTCTCAGGGTACATGACCAGTAGTAGGATTGCTGGGTTGTATGGTAGTTCTATTTTTAGTGTTTTAAGGAACCTCCATACTGTTCACCATAGTGGCTGTATCAATTTACATTCTCACCAACAGTGCAAGAGGGTTCCCTTTTCTCCACACCCTCTCCAGCATTTATTGTTTGTAGATTTTTTGATAATGGCCATTCTGACCAATGTGAGGTGATACCTCATTGTAGTTTTGCTTTGCATTTCTCTAATGATTAGTGATGTTGAGCATACTTTCATGTGTTTGTGGGCAATCTGTATATCTTCTTTGGAGAAATGACTATTTACATCTTCGGCCTATTTTTTGATTGGGTTGTTTGTTATTTTGATATTGAGCTGCTTGTAAATTTTGGAGATTAATCCTCTATCCGTTGATTCATATGGGAGAAATATTTTCTCCCATTCTGAGGGTTGCCTATTCATCTTATTTATGGTCTCCTTTGCTGTGCAAAAGCTTTTAAGTTTAGGTCTCATTTGTTTATTTTTGTTTTTATTTCCATTTCTCTAGGAGGTGGGTCAAAAAGGATCTTGCTGTGATTTATGTCATAGAGTGTTCTGCCTATGTTTTCCTCTAAGAGTTTTATAGTGTGTGGCTTTACATTTAGGCCTTTAATCCATTTTGAGTTTATGTTTGTGTATTGTGTTAGGCAGTGTTCTACTTTCATTCTTTTACATGTAGCTGTCCAGTTTTCCCAGCACCACTTACTGAGGAAGCTGTCTTTTCTCCATTGTATATTCTTGCCTCCTTTATCAAAAATAAGGTGACCATATGTGTGTGGGTTTATCTCTGGGCTTTCTATCCTGTTCCATTGATCTATATTTCTGTTTTTGTGCCAGTACCATACTGTCTTGATTACCGTAGCTTTGTAGTATAGTCTGAAGTCATGAAGCCCGATTCCTCCAACTCCATTTTTCTTTCTCAAGATTGCTTTGGCTATTCGGGGTCTTTTGTGTTTCCATACAAACTGTGAAATTATTTTTCTAGTTCTGTGAAAAATGCCATTGGTAATTTCATACGGATTGCACTGAATCTGTAGATTGCTTGGGAAGTGTAGTCATTTTCACAATATTGATTCTTCCAATCCAAGAACATGGTATATCTCTCCATCTGTTTCATTCATCTTTAATTTCTTTCATCAGTGTCTTATACCTTTCGACATACAGGTTTTTGTCTCCTTACGTAGGTTTATTCCTGGTATTTTATTATTTTTGTTGCAATGGTAAATGGGAGTGTTTCCTTAACTTCTCTTCAGATTTTTCATCATTAGTGTATAGGAATGCAAGAGATTTCTGTGCATTAATTTTGTATCCTGCTACTTTACCAAATTCATTGATTAGCTCTAGTAGTTTGCTGGTAGTATGTCTAGGATTCTCTATGTATAGTATCATGTCATCTGTAAACAGTGACAGTTTTACTTCTTCTTTTCCAATTTGGATTGCTTTTATTTCTTTTTCTTCTCTGATTGCTGTGGCTAAAAATTCCAAAACTTTGCTGAACAATAGTGGTGAGAAAAAAAAAAAACAGTGGTGAGAGAGGACCACCTTGTCTTGTTCCTGATCTTAGAGGAAATGCTTTCCGTTTTTCACCAATGAAAACAATGCTGGCTGTGGGTTTGTCATATATGGCCTTGATTATGTTGAGGGAAGTTCCCTCTATGCCTACTTTCTGGAGCGTTTTTATCATAAATGGGTGTTGAATATTGTTGAAAACTTTTTCTGCGTCTATTCAGATGATCATATGGTTTTTCTCCCTCAATTTGTTAATGTGGTTTATCACACTGATTTGCATATATTGAAGAATCTTTGCATTCCTGGGATAAACCCCATATGATCACGCTGTATGATCCTTTTAATGTATTGTTGGATTCTGTTTGCTAGTATTTTGTTGAGGATTTTTGCATCTATGTTCATCAGTGATATGGGCCTGTAGTTTTCTTTCTTTGTGATATCTTTGTCTGTTTTTGGTATCAGAGTGATGGTGGCCTCATAGAATGAACTTGGGAGTGTTCCTCCCTCTGCTGTATTTTGGAAGAGTTTGAGAAGGATAGGTGTTAGATCTTCTCTAAATGTTTTATAGAATTTGCCTGTGAAGCCATCTGGTCCTGGGCTTTTGTTTGTTGGAAGATTTTTTTTTTTTTTTTGCGGTAGGCAGGCCTCTCACTGTTGTGGCCTCTCCCGTTGCGGAGCACAGGCTCCAGTCGTGCAGGATCCGGTCGTGCAGGCTCAGCGGCCATGGCTCACGGGCCTAACTGCTCCGCGGCATGTGGGATCTTCCCGGACCGGGGCACGAACCCATGTCCCCTGCATCAGCAGGCGGACTCTCAACCACTGCACAACCAGGGAAGCCCTGTTGGAAGATTTTTAATCACAGTTTCAATTTCAGTGCTTGGTCTGTTCATATATTCTACTTCTTCCTGGTTCAGTCTCGGAAGGTTGTGCATTTCTAAGAATTTGTCCATTTCTTCCAGGTTTTTCCATTTTATTGGCATATAGTTGCTTGTAGTAATCTCTCATGATCCTTTGTGTTTCTGCAATGTCAGTTGTTACTTCTCCTTTTCATTTCTAATTCTACTGATTTGGGTCTTCTCCCTTTTTTTCTTGATGAGTCTGGCTAGTGGTTTATCAATTTTGTTTATCTTCTCAAAGAACCAGCTTTTAGTTTTATTGATCTTTGCTATCATTTCCTTCATTTCTTTTTCTTTTAATTCTGATCTGATCTGTATGATTTCTATCCTTCTGCTAACTTTGGGGTTTTTTTACACTTCATTCTCTAATTGCTTTAGGTGTTAGGTTAGGTTGTTTGAGATGTTTCTTGTTCTTGAGGTAGGCTTGTATTGCTATAAATTTCCTTCTTAGAACTGCTTTTGCTGCATCCCATAGGTTTTGAGCTGTCGTGTTTTCATTGTCATTTGTTTCTAGGTATTTTTTGATTTCCTCTTTGATTTCTTCAGTGATCTCTTGGTTATTAAGTAGTGCATTGTTTAGCCTTCATGTGTTTGTATTTTTTACAGATTTTTCCTGTAATTGATATCTACTCTCATAGGATTGTGGTCGGAAAAGATACTTGATATGATTTCAATTTTTTTAATTTGCCACAGCTTGATTTGTGACCCAAGATATGATCTATCCTGCAGAATGTTCCATGAGCACTTGAGAAGAAAGTGTATTCTTTTGTTTTTGGATGGAATGTCCTTTAA
Organism: Stenella coeruleoalba; assembly: GCF_951394435.1. Classification (NCBI taxonomy): domain Eukaryota; kingdom Metazoa; phylum Chordata; class Mammalia; order Artiodactyla; family Delphinidae; genus Stenella; species Stenella coeruleoalba. The sequence continues at coordinate 33,844,299 of NC_137155.1, forward strand.
ATATCAATTAAGTCCATCTTGTTTAATGTATTATTTAAAGCTTGTGTTTCCTTATTTATTTTCATTTTGGATGATCTGTCCATTGGTGAAAGTGGGGTGTTAAAGTTCCCTACTATGATTGTGTTACTGTCGATTTTCCCTTTTATGGCTGTTAGCATTTCCCTTATGTATTGAGGTGCTCCTATGTTGGGTACATAAATGTTTACAATTGTTATATCTTCTTCTTGGATTGATCCCTTGATCATTATGTAGTGTCCTTCTTTGTCTCTTGTAATAGTCTTTATTTTAAAGTCTATTTTATCTAATATGAGAATTGCTACTCCAGCTTTCCTTTGATTTCCATTTGCATGGAATATCTTTTTCCATCCCCTGACTTTCAGTCTGTATGTGTCTCTAGGTCTGAAGTGGGTCTCTTGTAGACAGCATATATACGGGTCTTGGTTTTGTATCCATTCAGCCAGTCTATGTCTTTTGGTGGGAGCATTTAATCCATTTATATTTAAGGTAATTATTGATATGTATGTTCCTGTAACCATTTTCTTAATTGTTTTGTGTTTGTTTTTGTAGGTCTTTTCCTTCTCTTGTGTTTCCCGCCTAGAGAAGTTCCTTTAGCATGTGTTGTAAAGCTGGTTTGGTGGTGCTGAATTCTCTTAGCTTTTGCTTGTCTGTAAAGGTTTTAATTTCTCTGTCAGATCTGAATGACATCCTTTTGGGTAGAGTAGTCTTGGTTGTAGGTTTTTCCCTTTCATCACTTTAAGTATGTCTTGCCACTCCGTTCTTGCTTGCAGAGTTTCCGTTGAAAGATCAGCTGTTAACCTTATGGGGATTCCCTTGTATGTTATTTGTCCTTTTTCCCTTGCTGCTTTTAATATTTTTTCTTTGTATTTAATTTTTGACAGTTTGATTAATATGTGTCTTGGTGTGTTTCTCCTTGGATTTATCCTGTATGGGACTCTCTGTGCTTCTTGGACTTGATTAACTATTGCCTTTCCCATATTAGGGAAGTTTTCAACTATAATCTCTTCAAATATTTTCTCAGTCCCTTTCTTTTTCTCTTCTTCTTCTGGGACTCCTATAATTCGAATGTTGGTGCATTTAATAGTGTCCCAGAGGTCTCTATGACTGTCCTCAATTCTTTTCATTCTTTTTTCTTTATTCTGCTCTGCAGTAGTTATTTCCACTATTTTATCTTCCAGTCACTTAACCATCCCTCTGCCTCAGTTAATCTGCTATTGATTCCTTCTAGAGAATTTTTAATTTCATTTATTGTGTTGTTCATCATTGTTTGTTTGCTCTTTAGTTCTTCTAGGTCCTTGTTAAACGTTTCTTGTATTTTCTCCATTCTATTTCCAAGATTTTGGATCATCTTTACTATCATTACTCTGAATTCTTGTTTAGGTAAACTGCTTATTTCCTCTTCATTTGTTTGGTGTGGTTGGTTTTTACCTTGCTCCTTCATCTGCTGTGCTTCTCTGTCATCTCATTTTGCTTAACTTACTCTGTTTGGGGTCACCTTTTCGCAGCCTGCAGGTTCGTAGTTCCAGTTGTTTCTGGTGTCTGCCCCCAGTGGCTAAGGTTGGTTCAGTGGGTTGTGTAGGTTTCCTGGTGGAGGGGCCTAGTGCCTGTGTTCTGGTGGATGCGGCTGAATCTTGTCTTTCTGGTGGGCAGGACCACGTCTGGTGGTGTATTGTGGGGTGTCTGTGGCCTTATTATGATTTTAGGCAGCCTCTCTGCTAATGGGTGGGGTTGTGTTCCTGTCTTGCTAGTTGTTTGGCATTGTTTTTCCAGCACTGTAGCTTGCTGGCTGTTGAGTGGAGCTGGGTCTTAGCATTGAGTTGGAAATCTCTGGGAGAGTTTTCGCCGTTTGATATTACATGGAGCCAGGAGGCCTCTGGTGGACCAATGTCCTGAACTTGGCTCTCCCACCTCAGAGGCACAGGCCTGACACCTGGCTGGAGTACCAAGACCCTGTCAGCCACACTGCTGTTATATCGAAGGCAACATGGGAGTGCCACAGAGTCCAGTATTTTTTCCATAAGCTTCTTTGTCATGTCATATTTATATTTGTTTTATGTGTATAACACCTTTTTTTCTTCTGCCTATTCATAATTTTTTCTCTTTATCACTGCTTTTTAGATATTTGTTTATAATATGATTTGGTGTGATTTTCTTCATATGTTTTTCTTCTTGGAGTTTATTGAGCTTTTTGGATCTATGGTTTTATAATTTTCAACAAGTTTGGAAAATTTTTGGCCATTATTTATTCCATTATCATTTATGTTCCCCTACTACTTCCTTCTGGGCCTTTAGAACACTTTAATACTACCCCACAAGTCAATTTGTACTATTTTTTTTCAGGTGTTTTCTTCTTGTAATTTATTTTGTATATTTTCCATTCCTATATCTTCAATTTCAAAGGACTCTTCTGCAATTTTGAACCAGTTATTCATTAAGGCATTTGAGGGTACTTTTATTTCAAATATAGCCTTCATCTCTAGAAATTCATTTCAGTCTTTTTCATATCTCTGTTTCTTGCTTCCTAATGTTTATTTTTCCTTCATCTTCTTGAACGTATGGAATATATAATAGCTGTTTTTACATCCTTTTCTGCAATTTCTGTCACCTGGGTCATTTCTGGGTCTACTTCTATTGATCAACTCTTCTCTCTCTTTTTTTTTTTCTTTTGTGGTACACAGGCCTCTCACTGTTATGGCCTCTCCCATGTGGAGCACAGGCTCTGGACGCGCAGGCTCAGTGGCCATGCCTCACGGGCCCAGCCGCTCCGCGGCATGTGGGATCTTCCCGGACCAGGGCACGAACCTGTGTCCCCTGCATTGGCAGGCGGACTCTCAACCACTGTGCCACCAGGGAAGCCCCAACTCTTCTAATTCTTATGGACCATATTTCCCAGTTTATTTGCATACCTATTTTTTATTGGGTTCCAGGAATTATGCATTTTATTTATTGGGATTTTGTTGTATTCCTTTAAATATTATGTGGCTTTATTTGGGGATGCAGCTAACGTCAACAGAATTCTATCTTTTGAGGCTTGCTTTTCAACTTTTTTTAGGAACAAGTACAGTGAAGCCTTTTATTGAGTATAATTTTGTTCCACCACTAAGGCAATACACTTTTGAGGATTCTACTCAATGTCCTATACATTAGATGTTTCCACTTTGGCTGGTGCCAACGTGGATTATACCCAGCCTCATGTGAGCTCCAAAAATTGCTCTACCTACTCTTTTCTGTTGGTTCATTTCTTAGTTTCATATACTTTCCTTATATGTATGTACAGAGCAGTACTCAGCTAGAGCCTCAAGTGGATTCCTTGCAGATATTTAGAGCTCCATGCCCGTGCTGTGCCCTCATATCCGGAATTTTGCTCTCAAATCTAGGCGACTTGGTCTCCTCAAACTCTGTCTTCTCAACTTCACAAGGCTTCTGAGCATTGCTGAGGTTTCTCTTAACTACACCACCTCTTGGAAACTCCAGGCCACGAGCTGGGGCAGTTGTAGGAATCACATAGTTTGTTTTCCTTCTCTCATGGATAAATATTCTGTGTTACCTTTTGGCCATTGCCTGAAATCTGGTGTTTCACAAATATCTTGTCTAGTTTTCTAGTAGTTTAATGTGAGACAGTAAATCTAGTTTCACTATTTTTCCATCATAGTGAAAAAAGGAAGTCTACACTGTTTCTTTTTCTATGAAGGTTACTGAAAGTTTGTCAAGAGTTTAACCTTAAATTTTAATTACTTTATTTCTATTTTAAGTTCCTTTAATATACAATGAATTTTCAAATAAAATCTGTTAGAAAAATAAGTGTATTTTGAAGGTTGTTGTCATTGTATATTTTCATCATGTCTTAATATGTAATCAAATCGCTACATAAAATTAGTTTTCTTTTGGAGTCAAAAGTGTTAAGTTCAATCGCATTTTTCATTTCCAATGAAAACTGAAAATTCCTAAGATATTTTCATTAATTTTATTTTCGTAAAAAGCAAGCAGAATTGGACATCATGCAGACTTTTACAAAAGAACTCCTCCATGTAGAATTACATTTTAAAACTTCCATAACTACTGGGGACTCTTCAAAGGTTTCATATTTGTTATTTCATTAATTATAGGACTTAAATAAACATGCAATGGCTCTATGTTGTGTCTCTCTGCTGTTGGTTCTTCATAAATAAGGGATAGTTTTCCATTCATCTCAGGGCTTGGGAGAAAGACAAGTTGAATGCCATGAAACGCAAGCCATAGCTTGAAAGGAGATGCTTTTGTGAAAACAGGTTTATTTCCAAATAAGACTATACATCTGCTTGGGACTTCTCTGTCAATAACCAGTGAGACTAAAGAGACAGCAACAGAATTTCCAATTTCTTTCAACAGAATATAAAATAAAAGCTACTTGTGGTATCATATTCAAAAGAGGATCATCTAATCATGCTTGCTTATTTCATTTTTTTTGTTTGTTTTCATTTGGGTTTTTTTTTTTTAAAGCAAGCATGAAAGATTTTCTTTGTCCAGAAAACTGGAATGAATCCACTGAGTCATCCAAAAAAGAACTGAACTGAGGTAGACCCAAGATGATTGATCCCTGGATTTTAAATCCCCACAGCTCAATCTAGGTCAGCTAAGCCTTAATCTTTCATTTACAGAGTAAGTGCTTTTGAAACACATGTACTAAGAAAAGATTCTCTGGCAAAGAATGGTGTGTTCAGTGGTTGGGTAATATGCTATAATGACATTTTGATAGTGTGCTACACAAAACTGTTATGTCATTATGAAAACACTAAGTAACATTTGTCAAATCTAAGAGAAGCAGAAATTTCAAAGTTGCACCTATAATTAGTGTAGCGTGAATTTTAAAATACTTTCATTTTTACTCCCAGAACCAGATTTTAGAAGTGGACAGAGTGTCCCCTCCAAGGTTTTGAATGAAATTACAGGGCACAAACATTTTTTTTCTTCCTCTTTAAATGAGAGAAAAGGGAACAACTTCTCAATTAGGACAGACCTTAGACACCGACTATTGACAACAGCTCCAAAACTGTTATTTATTACTCCCTGTGATTATCAAGTCCCTTGATATAGGTCTTAGCTAAAATTATAGTATGCTCATGGCATTTGAGTAATTGACATTTTCAATTTAAACTATTACTAAGAAATCTTAAAAACAATTCCTAAAATTCTATGTAACTAAAGTATATTTTTCTGAGTTACAAATTTGAATCATGTGGATTTAGAGGCTGGTGTAGTAGAGACTTGCTGTCCACCCAAAGTATCCATAGCTCACTTCTATGTGCTAACTTCAAAGTTTTGTTTGTCTCCTTCCCCCAATGTTTTAAATAAGTCTTGGGAAGTGAATAAAACATTGTCCCTGTGGAAAATCCCAAAGAATGCCAAGAGCTAGCCTTGTTGATAGAAATGAAAAGAAAATGGAACAGTTTTAAAAAGCAACAGTTCCTCAGCCAGAAAATAAAAGTTATAGATAAATTAGAGCACATAAATCAAATGTGATGGTTGTATAAATGAGTTCACCACACATTATGTACAAAAATAAGAAAATTTAATTAAGGAAACTACCTAGGCAATTACTTCTAGTACAAGAAGTGATTATTAAATTAGGTAAAACTTCAAAACTCATGGTGTGAGGTTACACATAGGCCACACATAATTCTAAATGTAAATGTAATTGAGGAAAAAGCCAGAAGCCCATATAAGCACCCTATAAAATAACAGGTGACACAGGCACTTCTATATTTCAGAGATAAAGAATTGGAGCCTGTTCAGCAAAGTCAAGATTAGCTGATGTAGAAATAAAATGTCTTTGCCACATAAATCTCTCCAGTGCTTCATCCATGATCCATCAGCACCATTCAGAGTTACTGTCTAATTATGCACATTCAGGTACATTCATGGTTAGTGTTTCATCAGAAATGATGTAGTGTGGGGTCTATTTTACTGACATTTATTATAAAAGCATTTATAAATGACTTCAGTACTTTATTTATAGAATCTTTATGCATGTGAGGAGGATCCTTATATTTTTCAGCTTTATATTGCTACTTTTCATGGAGGTAGTTATATACTAGATACTTTCAGATTTTTATTTCCTAAGGATGATGGGATAAGTTTTGTAGAAATAGCTGTCTTATGGCACACTTTTCTTAAAGCTTAAAAGTAATTTTTAAATAAAACTGGCAAATAAGATTTGAATATTTACAGCTATGACATACATCATGTATTCAAGTACTAAACTTTATATGGAGAGTAAGAAAAAATAATGTACATCAAGATTTCATTTTTATGATTAAATAAAACAGTTTTGAAGAAATATAGTAACAATCAAAATAAAGACAATTCCATTCAAATATGATCAGTCTTACAGAAAGTTGGGGGGAAAATGCTACCTGAGTCTAAATAACCAGAATGCATTAACACCTAGACAGCCGAGCATCAGTTGTGTAACACATGTAGGCCAGATGTCAACTGGCATCCACTTACATCTTAAGATCTCAACTACATTATCTGAACACTCACTCATTCCATGTCCTCTAGATGAGTAATACCTTCCCAAACCTCTGGCCTATCTGCGTAGCTGCTTCCACTAAATGAACTCAGTTTGGCATTATCGAACATTGAGTTCTCTGTCCCTGTCTACACTGCATCAACCCAGATGGGGTATTAGAACATTCTGTAATTTCTAACAAATCAAAACAAAAACCACTCATTAAAAATAACCACTCATGTACTATAGATTTTCCTGAAGACAGTGAAGGAGCTGCCTCAGAGGAGGTAAAAGTTTCTACTACAACCACACAGATAACTTCAAATAGAAGATTAGACACAACTATTTTTCAAATGGCCTATTTCTCAGAAACCATCCCATCAAATGCCTCTCTTCTAAACCATGGGAGATCTTGAAATTTAGAAATGTGGAAAGCGTTCAGCAGAGTGATTCTGACGTGGGCTGTGGTTTCAATCACATAGTAAATGGAATTGCAACAGGTGGGGACTAGCCATACACTTATGTGTCTTCATGTAGTCTCAAGAGTTTCTCCATGGGGTCTGTCCACATAGGCTAATGTGGACTTCCTCATAGCACGGCAGCCTCTGGGAAATAGAGCTGCTTACACAGTAGCTCAGGGTTTCTTTGTGAGTGGTTGAGGCTGTACCTTTTAGGACTAGCCTCAGAAGTCACAGAGTGTTGCTTCAGTGTAGTCACAAGTCTAGGTAGGTTCAAGGTGAAGGAATATAGACTCACTTCTCAAAATCATAGTGTAAAGCTAGAATATGGAACGGGAGATGTCATGGCCATCTTTGGAAAATACAATCTGCCACATATGTTTATCATATTTTTACCCATTTTTTCTTAACATAAACATCAGAAAGTAATAGATATAAATGCATTAATTTCACATTTTACTATTATGAATACAGTTTTTAGTCACTAATGGAATGTATAAAGATCTGTAAATCAAACACAGAAATGTATGTGTTTTACAAAATTAATAGCATCATTAACCTGTCTACCAAGTAAGATTCATACAGCTGCTGCAGCTTTAGTTAAAGACATGTCTATGCCACTGAGGGTATAGAATCTAGAAGGGAATCTACTGGAAGAAGATGATGACCTGAGTTCTATTGTGAGCACTGTGTCCTAAGAAAGACATTTAAACCTTCTGGGCCTTATGGTTTGATCCTCCATAAAATGTCTTTTTTAAATATTATAATGTTGTTTTCTTTTCCTTCGACTGCATGTTAGGTAGCATTACCTCTTTTATGGATGAGACAATAAAACTCAAGGAGATAAAGTATACATCAAAAGACTAAAATCGGTGTCAAAGTTAAGAACAAAACTCAGCTCCAAGTTCACTACTCTCCACCACATAAACTACTCTGTCAATACAACAAAATACCAACAGGCGAATGCATTATTTTATCTAGAATACACTTAGAGTGGCTACAAAACTGAATGCAAATTTCCATCTGCTCTACTGATAATCACTGATTACTATATTTCAACCATACAGAAGATACAATCAATCCAAGGCCTATCCTGCTCACCTGAGTTTGCCAGGATTCCTGTCTGAAGAACGCCAGAGGGCCCCTCTAGAAAGTTACATCTGTCTCTGGTTTACACAGGATATGCCAAACTAGACTGATACAGTCCGCCCTATTGTATATTTGGCACACTCCAGTAGGTGTTCTCCCTGAATATTTAATCTGTTCCCCACCACCCTGAAAATAAATGTACATATGGTTACAGAGTATGCTAACTGCACAGTTATTATGCTAACATATTTGGATGATAATATGCCAACAGGGATCTACCTCAATTATTATTGGCATTGTTTATTTTTTTAAAAAAATCAAGTTGCAATAACTTATAATGTAAAATTGTGCTCAAATGCCAAAAAGGTAACAAGGTTTGCACGCAGTTGGCAATTTTTGCATACATTGGCCTTCTTAAATCAAGAATGAAAAGGGAAATCCTTAGGCACATGATTTAACAATTGCATACTATTTCCTTTCTTCTCACCTAAAAAGAGAACTTTTGAGATTCATCTGTCACCTATGCACTTCACTCTAAGGGCAGAGCTATCTATTGAATACAATATCATGGCTTCTTCCTGAAATAAAAATTCAGAAGGACAATTCAATGTAATTACATAATTCTCAATTATATTGAGAATTTTGTAGGAGAAAAAAAGCAGTTATCAACATTAACCACCCCAAAAGCATTAGGAAACTTGAATAGGCCATTAACCATGGGGGAGGTTACAAAAATAATTGATTATTTTCACAAAAGACTCCAAAGACAGGGCTTCCCTGGTGGCACAGTGGTTGAGAGTCCGCTTGCCGATACAGGGGACACGGGTTCGTACCCCGGTCCGGGAAGATCCCACATGCCGCTGAGCGGCTGGGCCCGTGAGCCATGGCCTCTGAGCCTGCGCGTCCGGAGCCTGTGCTCCGCAACGGGAGAGGCCACAACAGTGAGAGGCCCGCGTACCGCAAAAAAAAAAAAAAAAAAAAAAAAGACTCCAAAGACAGAGTTTTACCAGTGACCACTTTAGAACAGTAAAAATCATTTGTTTTGTTATAAAACTCTCTTGTTTTCTCAGTATATAACCATACCTTCAAATAATAAATTGGCTTTCCTTTTTTAAAGAAGGTAGTCTAAATAATCATTACAAAAATTATTACTGGAGTCAGATTGACCTGTTTTTGCATGTTAGTTCCACCATTCATGAGATATGTAACCTTGGTCAAGTAATCTGATCTCCCTAAGCTGCAGTTTCTTCTTCAGCAGCAAAATTAGAAAAATAATAATAGTAGATAAGATAATTCACACAAATTTCTAACAGCACTTGACACATGGTGTCAGTCAATATCAGTTTTTATTCTTGCTCGTAACAACATCCATTAACATAATCATTGCTTTATTGGACATTCTGACTAATAATATAAGACATAAAGTGGAAATAAAAGGTATAATTAGAAGGAAAAAGATTAAATGACTATTATTATTAACAAGTATATAATTAATGTAACTCTAATTCTAAGAAAACCACAAATTTCTTATAATACCATAGATTAGAAAAGTGGCCAGGTATAGACAAAAGAATAAAAATAATAGCTTTCTTTAAGAAGTTAGAAGAGTTACTATAAAAATATTTCATTCCCATATGCAACAAAACTTTCCTGGAAAAATAAACGGAAGAATGCATGTATAACAAATTTGAAAAGAAAAAGAAGAAAGGGAAATTTATCTTACCATAAAGAATTGAAACAAAAATTGTTGTAAGAACTGACAAAGAGACCAACATATCAGAAAATCTTAGTTCAGAAATATGAACATTCATGCACACATATGAGTTTACTACATGACAAAGCAAACATTATAAATCAATAATGAGGCATAGAGCACCAATATTTGTTGTTAGAAAAGCTATTTAGGAAATAATCAAGTTAGGCCTTTATCTCTATAATGATCACTTGCCCTATTGTTTGTCTCCCCAGCTCAAAATATTTCCCCTTCCCTGGTAACTACCCTTCCCCTGATTCTTTGATATGGAATCTGATCCACAGAGAATGGACTCCTAGAAGCCAGAGTTCATCCAACGTGACCTTGTTTCAGGGCAACATGAAGCACCGTATCCAAATTAGAAAAACAGGGTCACTTTCCTGGGAATTTGGGTTGGGAGTGACAACCAGATTTAGTCTTTCTCTGGATGGTTAGATGGTTCCCACTGGGACAAGGAAGTAGGGAAAACAAATGAAAAGGATGAGGAAATGCACTGAGAGCAAAGGCGAGAGAAGAAAAACAGAGACACAGAATCCCAATGGCATGAGCACCCTAGTTCCCTGTCTCTCCCTGAAGCATGGCGGCATCCTGAATGTCCCACATTTCTTACCCACATTCAGGGTAAGAAACAGCCTACCTTTTAAGAGCTCCAGAATTCTTCTGACTAGCATTCAGAAAATTCCTAAATAAAATTACTTTATCTACCAAAATAAATTCCAAAAAAAGTACATGCTAAATTTTAAAATGAGGTAAAATGCAACTATTAAAATATTCATCTTGGGAAGGTAAAGAATATCCTAAAAGTAAAAACTCTATGACAAAAAAAGAGAACTACATACTTCGCATTTCATACATATGGAGCGTTAGTACCTTTCATAAACAAATAACAGAAAATATCCACAACAAATATGACACAAATATACGAAAGTTATTTGTATTTTTAATGCAAAAAGGGCTCTAAAAAAATGGAGAAATATGCTAACATCCCAAAGTACAGTAAAAGCAGGCAAATCACAGAAGAACAGACAAATCTGAGAAGAAATACATAAGGTCATTAAACGTGTAAAAAATAGTCTAGAAATGTAAAGGAATGTTTTCAAATTTAAAATATTGATACATAGTACCTGTCCCAATATTGGTACATAGAAATAGGTACTAAATGGTTGGTAGCACTGTCAGAAATTAATTTTGCGACACATATAAAGACCTTCGTATGTGGTCATACCTTTTTGAGCTACTGTACTAAATCAGCACTTCTGCTTACAAGTGCAGAAACACAATTCAAAATGCTGTAATGGGAAAAGGAATGGATTGGCTCAGAGAGGTGAAAATTCCAGCAGTGTTCATGTTGGATCCCAGTGCTCTAACTTGTGCTTATGCATCTCTCTCTCTCCATATCAGGTCTGCATTCAACTGTGATGGTTTTTTTTTCCCCTCAGGCAAGCTCTCCCTCAGGTGCACTTTAGGTTTCTGTTCTACCAACTTTACTAGCCAGCAGAATGACTAATAAGGACCTACTGTATAGCACAGGAAACTCTACTCAATACTGTGTAATGACCTCTATGGGAAAAGAATCTAAAGAAGAGTAGATATATGTACATGTATAACTGATACACTTTGCTGTACAGCAGAAACTAACACAACACTGTAAGTCAACTATACTCCAATAAAAATTTTAAAAAGAGGACCTCAAATTCCCAACGGCTTTTTCTAAAATCTCAGGATAACATCTCATTGTATCTTATTGGCATGACTTGGGTCACACTTGCTCCTCTCTGAAGCAATCACTATGGTCAGGGAATAGGTTCAGCTTCCTGGGATAGAAACAAGGTGTGGGGTTCATCATGCCTGAATCAGACCTTAAAACATAGGAATGGAGTTTAGGGTAAGTAGTTAACAAGAAAAAATCCAGGTGCTATTTCCAGGAGAAGGGAAATGGAAGCTGTGCACTTAAAGATAACAGATGTCCATCACACCCCTAGACCTAGTAATTTAATTTCTAGGACTCTGGTCTAAAAAAACAATTAGAAGGAAAGAAAAGATTATGGTAAACATTTAAAAACTGTATTTCTTAGAGTACAAAAATGAAAACAATAGTAGGGAAATGACTAAATAAACTATAAATTTATTATTGTAACACTACACACTGTTATATATATATTTATATATATAAATAAAATGTGACTATGGGGGTAAACACAATAGTATGTGAAAAAGTAGGATAAATATATAAAGTATAATCCCACTTTTGTACATATTTGTATTTGCCTAGAAAAATAAACTGAAAAAAGAAAAAACAGACCACAATGATAATCTAATGTGGTGGACTTTGGAGAGTTTTCTATAGGCATATGTATTAGTTTTTATCAGGTAAAAACTCTCTTAAAAAGTTACAAGAAGCAGAAATCTGGTAGATGATTATTACAGTGCTCAACACCTACTGTGCCCAGGCAGCCTGAAGTCAGGAAACACCTCCATGCTGGCCGATGTCTTTACTCCATAAACCTGAACATCACTTGAAATCTCTGAACTTTAGTATATACATCAGTAATATGGGAATAATAATGTCTGCTCTGCACACCACACATATAATTACTCTGAAAATCAAATAGCATAAGTAAAAAGCACTTTAAATTATAAAGTGCTATAAAAGCTGACAGCATCTTGAAATAAAGACGCCAAAGCAATCCTGTGCACCCTTCCCCACTAGCATATTAAAGACCCAAACATGAGTAACATAATATCTAACTAATGCCTCAGTTTCTTAGCTTCCTTTGGACTTCACTTTTTAAGTTTATAAATGGAGGTAATAATACCTATTTGTTTGGTCTTATGTGAGGTAAACCTTGTTTATATGAGGTGACAATGAATACTTAACAAAGGTAGATTATCTGCTCACTTTTCTTCTTATACCCTACCTATTCCTTCATCTGTAAAATGCGCATGGTATAAACGCTCAGGGCTGAGGAGAAGCAGGTAGCTGATGTCCAAAAATCCTTCCCACTTATAAGCTGGATTTTTCAACGAAAGCCAAATCTCTTTCACAGAGCAGGGTATTGAATTATGCAGTACAAATAGCCAAACCAGTGGCCTCACAGATTCAACAGCATCTCTACCTGGAGCCTGCTAGGCAGGTGTGAGAGCTCACAGTACTGCTCCACCTGTGTGTTCAGGGGTAGTTATTTTTACATAAAGGACCAATGTGATTTCAGAGCCTCCAACATACCTCTGCCCAGCTTCCTCCTCTAAGAAAACTCGGAAACTTAAACGTACATGGATTTCCTATGGAGTCACAGTGAGGGTGTAAATATCTGCTGCACTCCCCCAGTTTGCCCAATATCCAAGTTTAACTCAAAAAAGAGCGACTCAAGGAATGATAAAGGAAACTACTTCAGAAAGGCATAGGACCTTCTAAATTTAAGCACTGTGACTTTCCCTCTTCTCTCATAAAATTCAGACTAGCCCTACAACCCTGTCCCACTCCTCACCAGCTGAGCTCTGTCCCCTCCCTTCTCCTGCAGCCCCCAGGGAAAAGCGTGCAGAATGCAAGTTCACCAGTGCCCACACTTCCCTTGCTCTGGCCTTGACCCTTTGGCAATTCTTCAAGACTCAAGACAAGAGCTGGTTTCTTTACCCAAATTACTAGAGCCTGCTTAAAATCTGGGGCAGCTGAGAATGTAGCCTGTCCCCACAGGGTAGGAATGTATTAACCACCCTATAAAAGTTATTTTTAAAGTTTTATTTAAGGAACAGCAGCTGGAGAATAAAGGAAAGAAAGGCAAAACACAATTCTTTTATACCCACGCTGCAATCCCCCTCATACCAATCTCCCATGACTCACTGTGGGAATTGCATCCATGTAAATGTTTTAAGTCTGACCTACAAAGCTGGAAACTGAAGAATACAGAAATAAACAGGAAATACAAAACAACCTTGTTCAATCAGACCCTTCTAGTTGCCTTGCTTAGTTATATTAGGGAAGTTTGACAACAGACTTGGAATTCATTCACCGGATTTATTTTTTTGGAGGGAATTACTAAGAAAAATTAAAGAGACATTAAAATACCATCACATATAATGAGCTCACTGCCATTTGGAACTTGTTTCCAATCAACACACTGTAAATGTTAGCAATGGAAGGTTTTCCAGCAGTCCCTATCCTTTGGTTGGGAGAGTAATCAGAAAAGAAATTCAGCAAACTACAAAGCCATGACGTACATAAATATTAATGTAGTCTACATGTTATTAATCTCTAAGTTATAATGAAAATTAGTTCTGCATTTCATTGTTATCTTAGTAATACCACATTCAAAATATTTGTTTTTTTAAAAAAAGGCACTGCTCACTTGGAATTCACCTGAATTCAACAAGATTTATTGAGAGCACCTATTGTGTGTGCAAGACAGTATCTACCTCAAGGAGCTTATACTGTTGTATGAAGAAAATAGATATGTGCACGCAGAAAACTGAATACATGAGATGCAATGTGCTATGAGGCTGGGAAAGGAGAACACATCACATCCAGTCAAGGAGTTTCAGGAACAGTCCACCAGAGATCACCTTGAGGAATGTGTAGAATTCTGACAAAATAGGAGGGAACATCATATGCAAGGCAGCAAGTGGGAAAGCAGTGTGCATGTTCAGAAAACAGTCACTAATCTCTCAGCAGCATGAGAAAGTGTGAAAAGATTTCAGGGGATAAGAGGCTCCAAACCTGGATCTATACTTTCTAGCTGTTTGACCTTTGGCAAGTTGCACAACTTCTCTAAGCCTCTCTTTCCTCCTGTTTAAAACTGAGTTACTAACAAGTGTACAGTGAGAGTATGACCATGCATGTGAAGTACCTATCACAGTGACTAGCATATAGTGAATGCTCAGTGAATGTTTAAAACAAAAGAGAAGAGAGGGAAGGAGGAAGAGCATAAAGAAAGGAGGGAGGGAGTGAGAGAAGAACGAAAGGAAAGAGATGGGAAGGGAGGGAGGGAAGTTGGGGGTTTTGACAGGTTTGGGCTTAAGATGTATATTTTGGAGCCATTTGCATATAAGCCCAAGACATTGAGGACAAACATCACAAACTAAGGCAGCGGACACAACTTCAGGGACACCTATATTTTGTGAGTGGGAAGAGGAAAAGGCATATGAGGTCACGATACAATGGAATAAAGATAGGACATGGGTTCAGATTTGGGTTCCACCAAAGTCTGTGTGATTTTGAAAAAATCTCTAAAACTTTAGTGGAAAAATATCTTCCTCACAGAATTATTCTGAAAAGTAAAAGGGATGAGATATATAAAATCACATAACACCACGCCTTGTATATAGGTAACCATCAATAATTATTAGGCCCCTCCTCACTTTCTTGCTTGTCTCCCTTAGAGAGAGGAAAAGGAGCAGTGAATGTAAAGGGAAAGAAGCCTGATATAAGCACATGACAGTAGCTATAACAGAATAGAAGAAGATAGGGAATAAGCCAGAAATTCTGTGAGCGTTGTTGTATAGAGTTATCATGCATCTTTTTTTTTTTTTTTTTTTTTTTTTTTTTTGCGGTATGCGGGCCTCTCACTGTTGTGGCCTCTCCCGTTGCGGAGCACAGGCTCCGGACGCACAGGCTCCGGACGCGCAGGCTCAGCGGCCATGGCTCACGGCCGCAGCCGCTCCATGGCATGTGGGATCTTCCCGGACCGGGGCACCCGTACCCGTGTCCCCTGCACCGGCAGGCGGACTCTCAACCACTGCGCCACCAGGGAAGCCCTCATTCATCTTTAAGATTCAGTTTTAGTAGAAGGTTTGGTGCGAAAAGCTAGATTATAAATTGAAATTATTGAACAAGTAGTGAGGTTCTGGAGCAACCATTTAGTGTGTTCCTACCTGATATCTGGGCACGAAGCAAAGAATTAAGAAAAAATAGTAATATTCATGGATGGTGTTAAAAAAGGGACAACAGGCCCCAAGTGGAGTCACTTGTGCTAAGTCCATGTCATCAGCCCAAGGCTTAATACCTAACCTAATCACCGTTACAACCTCCCTCAGGAATGCAGTTTAAACCAGTCAGTCTGGATTTTTTTGGTCAGCACCAATGAGGGAATCTGCCACATAGGTAGGCCCTTTCCATCCCCCAAAGGAAGATGTGGTAATCCTCTCTCTGCCTATAAAAGCCTTCCATTTTGTACAGTTCCTTGGAGTTTCTTTCTATTTGCTAGATGGGATGCTGCCTACTTCATGAATCGTTTAATAAAGCCAGTTAGATCTTCAGACTTTCTCAGTTGAACTTTTGTTATTCAACAGTGTTAGGGTTAAGTGAGTTTTATTTAAGTTATTTAGGTTATTTATTTTCAGGGCTTGGATAACAGGAAACCAAAAAGAAAACAAAAGGAAAGAAGAGATTAAGAATGAAGGCAAACGAAAGGGCATGTCTTGGTAGAGATAAATTGAATCTAGAACCTGGGTAAACTTTAGTAAACAAAGAGATATAACTCCTTTTGAGTCAAAGGTATTTGTGGTTGGTAGAGATACCTAAATATCTTGAGAGGAAGAAGATAATGGCTGAGAGAAATCATGCCAGAAAGCATCCATCTTCTGAGCAGGGTTCTATAAGTGATTCCTGTTAGTGGGAGTGTTGCCAATAGCTAAGGATTCCCAAGTACTAGTGAAAGCCCTGTGAAAATGGCTGATCACGTCATCTCAACAAAGCACATGGAGACAAAACAAGGGTGACAGACCAGGAGAATTTTAAGTATGTGGAATAAAGCCTTGAAAGATCCATGACTTTAACAGACAAGAACAAACCTGACTCCATATTGGATCTATTCCTTTAGCTCTAACCTTTGTGCTCTGTATAGGTAGACTGGCAAGTCAATGGGTCTAGAAAGTAAAAGATCCCACAAGAATATTACTAAAAAACAAGGTTGATGAGTTCTAATCCAATGGCAGAGATTATTTCCCTCTTGATCTGTTTTATCTTGTCATATAACAAGGTGGTGATGTAGCCACAAAGATACCAGAATACACAGGCAAAACCTGGCTCCAGTTTGGACATATTTCCAAGTAATATGAAGATATTCCCAGGTACCAACAGAATTCCAATATTCAAATCAATAGGAGGTCTCTTTTTGGGCCTCTTTCAACTTTAGGGGCACCACTCTCTACATTTCTTCACACTAGTCTGACCTATTTTTCAAATTCTCCTTCCCTGGTTCTTCTACTTTCGGCTCCAATTATACTGATAACCCCTATGTCTTGTCCATATTTTCTCTTTTTATTCATTCAACACATTTATTAAGCTGCCATTATGTAACAGAAATTGGTGAAGGCACAAACATGAACAAAACATATTTAAGCGCTGTTGTCATTGACTTGACATTCTAATGGGGGAAGACTAAAAATTAACCAATAAATAAATTCACACTAAGTTAATGCAGTGGGTCAATATGTGTCCCCCCTCCGCAGAAAAAAAAGAAAAATGATATGTCCAAGTCCTAATCCCCAATATCTATGAATGTGACCTTATTTGAAAAAAAGAAAAAGCCTTTGCAGATATACTTAAGAATCTCGAGATGAGGTCATCATAGATTGTAGGGGAAGCTCTCAATCCAGTGACAGGTGTCTTTATAAAAAGGGAAGATACAGAGACACAGAAAGAAGGCCATGTAAAGAGGGAGGTAGAGATAAGAGTTATACAGCCCTAAACCAAGGAATGCCGACAGCTTGGAGGAAGGCTAGGAGAAGCTAGCCACCAAAAGCTAGGAGAGAGGCATGAAACAGATCCTCCCTCAGGGCCTCCAAAGGGAACTAATCTGGCAATACCTTGATTTTGGACTTACGGCTTCCAGATTTGTGAAAAACTAATTTTCTGTTGTTTCTAGGCATCAAATTTGTGGTAATTTGTTATGGCAGCCTAGAAAACTAATACAGTCAAAAGATGCTGAGAAGTACTATTGGAAGAAGTTAGAGATGTAAGGCTATGTTAAGAAATCACAAATTTAGACATGTGAGTGAATATATGACATTTGGTCCAAGATCTGAAAGAAGTAGAAATCCATGTAGAAATCTAGGGGAAGACATTTTCAAATACAAAGAACAAGGGTACAGAACATGACTATGCATTAAAGGAGCAGCAAAGACAGTGTGGGCAAGCTAGTACAAGTGAGGAAAGACAGAAGAAAATAGGTCAGGAATAGAGCCTGAGGCTGTTTCATAGGGTCTCTTGTAGGTAATGTTATATACAATGAAATGTAAGTTATTGGAAGGTTATGTGCAAAGAAGTGATGTGTTATGACTTAGGTGCTGTGTTGTGAATATTCTAGTTTGAAAGGGGGGGGGTAAATACAGTAGTAGGGAAAATAGTTAAAAGCCTATTACGATCACCTAATGAGAATAATGGTGCCTTGGGACAGAGTGATAGGACCAGGATAGTAGCAGTGGAGGTGATGAGAGGGGTCAATTCTAAGATGTATTTCGTTTATTCAGTATTATTAAGGTGTATTTGACAAACAAAGCTGTGATATAAAGCAACGGTCCCCAACCTTTTTGGCACCAGGGACCAGTTTTGTGGAAGACAATTTTTCCACGGACAGGGCCTGGGGGGAGATGGTTCAGGCTGTAATGCGAGCGATGGGGAGCGGCAGATGAAGCTTTGCTCGCTCGCCAGCCGCTCACCTCCTGCTGTGCAGCCCGGTTCCTAACAGGCCGCAGACCAGTACTGGTCTGTGGACCGGGGGTTGGGGACCCCTGATATAAAGTGTACAACATGCTGATTTGATAAACAAATACATTATGAAAGAATTCCTACAATCAAGTTAATTAAATCCATCACCTCACATATTCCCCTATTCTTTTTTCTTTTTGGGGAGAACATTTAAGTTTTACTCTCTTAGCAAATTTCAATTATACAATACAGTGTTATCAACTATAGTCACCATGCTATATACATTAGATCCTAAGACCTATTCACCTTATAAGTGAAAGTTTGTATCCTTTTACCAGCCTCTCCCTATTTCCCCCAACCCCTGCCACCACCATTCTACTCTGTTTCTAGGTCCTCAATTTTTTTTTTAGGTTCCACATATAAATGATACCATGTAGTATTTGGTCTTTCTCTGCCTGGCTTATTTCACTTAGCATAATGCCCTCCAGATTCATCTGATTGCTTTTTAAATTGTCCTCATCTCTCTTCGTTTTTGATCACTCAAACTGCGTATTACAAAAAGTGGCTCTTGACAGACGTATATATTTGTTAGGTTGAATGTAATATTTACTAAAATCAATACTGAGAGCATAAATTTCAATCCACAATTCTGGTGTGCACAAAATGAAATTATTTTATTTCTCTATAATTTTATCATCTATTTTAAGCCCAATTCTACCTTAAAATATTTGCTCAGTTCCAGATAATCTCAGTTATTTCAAGTTCTTCCATCTCCCTTGCCACCTTCTACAAGGTTTTATATAAATATCAGAGATTTTTAAATACCTGGAGCTGGAGAAGCTTTACAGTGTAGCACACAGACAATGATGTGACAGCAACCTCGTTAGATCAATGAGTGAGCTGCCCTCTGTCTACCTTCTGTCCAAAGTTGTACTGTGCCTTTTCTTGTCTTTACTCTTATGCGTCTATCACAAGTTCTCTTCAGGGCCTGATTTCCATCAGATACTTCTGAATCTCTCTTGGGCAAATTAAAAATATTTTTCTCTTCCCATTGTGTATTAGTTTGCTAGGGCTGCCATAATAAAGTACCACAAACTGGGAGGCTTGAACAATAGAAGTTGATTGTCTCACAGTTCTGGAGGCTAGACGTCCAAGATCAAGTTGTCAGCAGGGTTGGTCCTTCTGAAGGCTATAAGGAAAAATCTGTTCCATGCATCTCCCCTAGCTTCTGGTGGTTTCTTGGAAATTTTTGGTGTTCTTTGGCTTGTAGACACATCACCCTGATCTCTGTCTTACTGTTCATATGGCATTCTCCCTGTGTGTATGTTTGTTGTCAAAGTTCCTCCTCATATAAGGACAGGAGTCATGTTGGATTCGGGCCCACCCTAATGACCTCATTTTAACTTGATATCTCTGTAATGACTCTATTTCTAAAGAAAGCAAGTTACCCTGCTTGAATAAGAAGCTCAGGTACTTGGCAATTAGGACTTTAACATATGAATTTGGGGAGAAGGATGCACAATTCAACTCATAATACTTTGCCATATTGTACACAGAAAATTACGAGGTCATTTCATGACCACATACCTAGAAATCCACCCATAACCATATTTACTCTTCCACTCCCACCTCATTGCTGGATGCGAGGCTTACTACAGGGCTTGGTTACTCCCTAGTGTCACCCCAGCAGTTCTTGCTACTTTCAAATCCCAAAACGCTTCTGGAGTTTATATCTCCCAATAGCACTCAATCAGGAAGCAGGTCCCCTTCTCACAGACATACACTGCATCAAATCATTTTGCCTTCCAGGTAAGGAATCTTTATATACTCAGAGGAGGAAAAATTGACTCTTAACAGCAATGTCCAGCCTTTCCAGCCTCCTATCATAGTATAAATCAGAAACACTGATGTTTTCAGGACTAAGCACTGCCAACTTAAAAGCTTTAACTTCTAAAATTGAAAAATCTTTGTCTTCATTTCTGACATTATCATCTCTCCCTGGTGGCAGTGAATAACTAGTTCAAATACAGGCAAATCCCTGGAATAAAAAGAACTACCAGGAATGAAACTCACACCATTTAACATATGAAAATATCATCCAACTGCATCAACATTCCCCAAAGTGTGATTCTCAAACACTTGTTTCTCAGGGTCAATATCAGGTTATCAGAAATTGAAAAAAAAATAGAAAAGGGAAAGTTTCATAGTCAAATAAATTTTGGAAATGCTGACTTAAACAAAAAAATAGATGTCTAGAAACATGGAAATGTAGACAGGAAAGGGACTTGAGGTTTGGTTTAATTCAATTTTTGATAGATGAAGAATCTAGTCCCACAGGAGAGAAATAACTTATCCAAGACTGCACAGCTACTAATCTCAGTATTTGGACACTCAATGAAAAGTGTTTTTCATCTTTCTGTACTAAATTACCTATTTTATACAAGGAGGGTGGGGAACAGAGAGAAGAAGGGAGAAAAGACATAATAGAAAAATAATAACCTAAGTAATCCAATTTAATTCCACTAACAACCTTGGGCACCTACCATGTACTAGTAATATCGTACGATAATAGCAAAGGAAAAAACATGACCATTGTTTTTAAGAAACTCAACAAGTGGATGTAGTTTAACCCTACATCCCATATGGGTGCCAACAGTAACCTCTGCACGTTAAAAGAAGGACACAGCTATGTTATAGGATAGAAAGCATTTTCCATTCTCTACACAGTATCTATTATGATGAATCGCAACTCAAGCAAATTAAATACACTCTATAATGTGAAAGGAACATAATTCTGGTCAGTGGAAATTACACTTGATTAATCTACTAATGAGTTTATAAAAATTCTTAGAAAAGATGCCAATCCAAATGACATTTATAAGAAACTTCATTCTCACTGATATGGAATTGTTTTAAAAAAGAGGAAAAAAGGTCAGAATAAATAGGCATTTCTCTATTTAAATACACAGAAATAATTTTTCAGACAACTTACAATTCCAGTTTTGAGGAAACCATACACTTTCAGGGCTGGATGGCATCTTAGGCATTAACTAGTCCACTCAACTCTTTTATTGAGGATAAAAAGAAGGTGAGAGGAATTAAACTACTTACACGTTTATAATTTTATTGAGAGAGAGCAAGAGTAAATAGTAAGTAGCAAGAGTAAATCTCCAAGTCTGCAGATAAAACCGTATAGTAAAACAGAATAGCAGGAGGATGAGGAATAAACTCAAGGAAGGATTTAGTGATGCTGCAAGTAAGGCGAAGAGTAACAAACGTATTTCAATGTGATCACATTAGCGCGTTTAAGACCATTAACCCAAACTATTACTATAAAGTGTTTGATTGTAAAATACTGCTTGTGACTTGAAATAAAATCTAGAAGACATTCTAGTCTCTTCTTTACAGAAGTTAACAACATACCATTGCAGAAGAAAAGGCCTATTAAAGCCAATCAACAAGATGGGTGAAAAACAAAAGTTTATCATTCTTACATAATCTTTTATCAACCCATATCAGACATCTTCACCTATATATTGTTTTATGCAATTCTGGGTGAAATTCAAGACAATTCAAAAAAAGATAAAAATCAACCCCAAAATTACATATGAAAAATAGAAGAAAAATCAAGAAAGGAAAAAACTGATAACAAATATCATGTAAGAGTATTTTTTCATTTGTATAATGGATTAGCATGTGTCGACCTGTTTAAATGGTGACATGATGAAAACAAAGAAACTCTGCAACTTGATCAATGTAATTATGAGATAAATAAAAGAAAGTTCTCTGTTCAACAACTAGCAATATATGAGGTCAATTATTATAAGGTACAATCAGTATGATGATGCTCAGACTGACTCAGTAGATTGTTTAGGGGGAGAGTTAAAACATGATATTTTATGACATGACTATTAAAAAATGTTGACACCTAAATATTTGCCACTATGCCATGGCACTTAAAGCTTTTAACCACAAAGATGCAGTCCACGAGTAAGACATAGTAAAAAAAAAATCTCATACTACTTTATAAGATTTCAAAAAAACCTATCATACATAATTCAAAGGTTTAGAATACATGGATCTCTGAAAAGATAATAAAAGGACAAAATTCAAAAAACCTTGTTTTCCCTCATACGTACTAAATGAAGGGGCCATGGCCTGAAATGGCGGGGCAATCAAGACCACCACAGGATTGGTTTGAAGGCAACTTCTGCCACCATGAAAAAGGGAGGAATAACTTACCCTCTGTGCTGTGGTCTGCTTGGGCACACATCTAGATGTGGTAATAAGAGTCATTATTTCCAGGAACAACAGTCTTTAAAGTTGCACCAGAGATTCTGGTAAATTCATAGTATAGCTAGATTTGTGGACACCATTTCTTTGTAATTGACTGAAAAACAGTGAGAGATTTTAATTTAAAAAAAACCGTCTCCTCAGCCAAAATGAAATGAAAATTACATTGATGATATGGAATTAGGCCACAAGTCAGATGCCATTATTTTTTAACTAAATAAGAGAAAATGAACATTCAAGAGAAATGAATATAAATAAGAGATACTACTGCCACAAAATCTCACCTTTGGCTCTAAAGCCACTGGCACAGAGTCCAAGAATTTAGGACTTCATCTTTCAGTTTGAGTGCTCTATTTTATGTCTTCAAGACTTCTATAACTGAATTTAGTTTTACTCTCAATCTCAAATGTTATTTTAAGAACTACTGAAATTAAAAATAGTGGAAAGCTGATGGAAACTCTCCATGGATAAAACATGTAGTTTTATTAAGCTACTTTACTCCTGGCAACTGTTTTCGTGGTACGGTGGTGGTAGCATTCTTTAAATGCCAACATTCCACTGGTGCTGAAAGTCGGCACTTTTTGCAAATAACTGAGACCTCTGAAGATTAATCCATGTGAATTTCCCACCTCATGCCTGGTAGATGCATAACATGAGGGTAAGCTGAATAAAATGATAGGACTTCATAACGAATATTGATTTAGACGTAGATTATCCATTTTTAACAAGTTCCAGGGATGACTCTTACACACATTTGTGACTGGGACACTCTAAGATTTGGTTTCTCACAAAAGGCTATGGAGATTTTCCCTTTTCTGGAAAATTGGCAAAAGCTGGAACTCTACCAATCTGTACTGATTGAATTTTTGGTAGCTTGCTTGTCAGAGATCAGAGAAAAGAGATATATATTTTGGATTCTAAATAGTAATTGAAAGAACATTAAAAGGCAAAACTAATTATGTCTAAAAATCCCTGATTCATTGTCCCTTGGCATGCAGCAAATCTGTTATCACTAATGAGTCATCACCTATGTAATTATATTTCACTAATTATGAAGACTCTCCTTGAAGTTATTGATAATTTAAGACTTTATGAACATAAAATTTATCAAATTCATATACTGACTGGCAAATAAAATATCTACTTGCATGTTTGCAGGTAACAGAAGGCTTTAGCAACTTTACCTTAATTTTTGACATACCTGCCTGCACTCACAACTAACTTACACATTTTTTGTCCTTACTCTTCATGCTTCCTCTACCATCATTTTTCAGTATACTAAGCTCTAGTTTAATTATTTACTTTTGACCTGAAAAGACACCCATCAGCGTGTCTCCCCAGAATTCAGTTGTAATTTATTTACTCTTAGGAAGAAATATTTATTCCTTACTATTTACATTTCCCTAAGGTGAGATTTTCCCCTGAACACTTCTTTTTTTTTGCGGTATGCGGGCCTCTCACTGTTGTGGCCTCCCCCCGTTGCAGAACACAGGCTCTGGACACGCAGGCTCAGCGGCCATGCCTCACAGGCCCAGCCGCTCCACGGCATGTGGGATCTTCCCGGACCGGGGCACGAACCCGTGTCCCCTGCATCGGCAGGCAGACTCTCAACCACTGCACCACCAGGGAAGCCCTCTCCTGAACACTTCTTATTGACAAGATGTGGAACAAGAATCTGACCCTGCAGAGTTCAGTTTACTAACTTTTCCTCCTTTTGAGAATCTCCTTGCCTGCAGTGAGTATGCACTTTGGTTTGCTCCTCCAAGCCATACATTTTACAAGAACTCCCATGTGGGAACATCTGTGACCATTTACAGTTGTCTGTAACTTGGTGGGTAAGCATAATTCTGAGGTTCAGTACTAGGTAACTTATCATTGCCACATCCTGTAATACATCATTTACCTGCATTAATCTTATACTTTGCTATCTAGCCACTTGAGTGTTTTTTTCCCCTCTAAACTGGTTTCAAACTCAGAAGGAAAAGAAGAGCAACATTTATTGTACTCCTTCAAACCCCAACCCATTATATAAGTTAAGTAAATATATGTTTAATGCGTAACATATGGCCACTCTCCTTGGATTTTCTTCATACTCCTCTTTATCGACCTTCAAAGTAGACTCTGTGTTTATATTTAAGAAAAGCAACGAGGGGTCTGCAAATAGTACCCAAAGTATTCCAGAATAAAAGGAGTAAAACAAATTGGAAGGTTAAATGAACAACATGATAAGATTTTTTTTTTAATCTTAGTGTAGTATTATTGGTAATAATCCTTAGGAGAGAAATCCCATTCCCCAGTCCTTCTGTTTCTCTATGAAGGACTTTCCACTACAGTAAAATCCCTTCCTCTGTCTAGAGGATGGTGCTGTGAGGGGGAACCTGAGAATACATGGCCCAGCCTTCTCAATCCTCTTTGGGACATTCCTACCTCAGAGAACATATGTACTGGTGGTTCCCTGATAAGAAGCATTTTGGGGTGATTGCCTGTGCCTTTCAAGAACTTCTTGTGCCCATGCAAATAATTCAGCTTAAGATTAAGTACAGTGATATAAAGTCCATCATTTCCACCAAACTGAGCCATATTCTCCAAAAGGTTTTGTCGGTAACTTAGGACACATTTTAACCTCAAATTTTCTTGACTCCTGTGCCTTTCAGTTGTTTTCAAATCAATTAGGGTTGAAGGGGGTGTTATTTATTAAGTGCCCTCAGACCTCAACAATAATATACCTTCCATTTGATGAGGGACTTTATTTTTTTCATTCCTATAGCATCAGCACCTAGAATATTGCTTATTGCATATTGGACACTCAACAAATATTTGCTGGATCTGTTGAAAGAATTGGAATTTTATCATTTTCATGCTTTGCCTAAGGCAGTAACAGTGATATATGGCTTCAGTTTTTCAGGGAAAGACTCAGAAAACATGAGGAACTGAAATTCTGCTTTAGATATTTATATAACCCCTGCAACTTAAAGCCTTTTTAGGTTCCTTCCATCTCTAAAATCCTGTAAAACATAATGAACACCTATAAAAATGCCTGAAATAAAAATATAATGACCACACTAAATGCTAGTGAGGATGCAGAGAAACAAGATTACTCACATATTGCTGGTAAGAATGGCAGTTAAAAAAAAAAAAAACAGGCAACTAACATACAACCCAAAATTGGACTCCTGGGCATTCATCAGAGAAAAATGAAAATTTGCGTTCACACAGAAACTTACACGTGAATGTACACAGATGCTTTACTCACACAGGCATGAACTGGAAACAACCCAGGAGTCCTTCAGTGGGTGAATGGTTAAAAAACTGGCAATATCCATACCATGGAATATGACTCAACAATACAAAGGACGGAATTACTGACACAATCGACAACTTTGATGAATCTCAAGGGACTAATACTGAGTAAAAAAGGCCAGTCCCAAAAGGTTGCATGTGTTATGCCATTTAAACAACATTCTTAAAATGACAAAACTACAGAAATAAATGACAGAATATTAGTTGCTGTGGATTAGAGGCAAGGTGGAGGAAGAAGGTAGATGTAGACATAAAAGAAGGATCCTTGTGGTGCTGGAACTGTTCTGTATCTTGACCGCATTGGTGGCTACATAAACCTTCATAAGTGATAAAACTGCTTACAGCTAAATATACCCACTCACACAGGAGTACATGTAAAGCTGGGAACTCTGAATAAGATCTGTGGTCTTAATATCTTGGTATAATACTGTACTACAGTTTTTATAAGATGTTATCAATGGAAGAAACGGGGTAAAGAGTTCACAGAATTTCGGAATTATTTCTTACAACTGCATGTGGATCTGTATTTATCTCAATTAAAAACTTAATTTAAAAAGTCTAATTCTTGGGGAGGGGTAGTTAACAGCAACAATCAGATAATAAGCATTTTTTTCCTAAAATAAGTGATCTACACTAACTTCTTTATTTTTTCTTTACATTTTTTCAAGTTTTTTCTAATTACACAATCATGCACATATAAGTCAATAAAGAAGTGTGTAAAGACTATGTTTATAATCTCTTTCTCCCTCTCTCCCATCTCACTGTCTGTGAAGTAACAGATGTTAACACTTTTACATATATCCTTCAACACAATTTTCTATGCTCATACAAGCACGGATACACATATGTATGTATATGTAGCTTTTTATGTACAGATTAGGTTATATAACACTTCATAATAGAGCTATATCATTTTAATCAATCAGTAATAGAAATTCAAGTTTTTCCCACTTTCATGTGGGTTTTGGTATCAAAAATAAGCTGTAATAAATATCCTTTTATATTTATCTTTACATCCTAGATTGTTCAGTCAATATACACACTTTATTTTGAAGGATACTGTCCATATTTTGAAAAGCTACTCAACACTGAACATTACTTAAGGGGATTTACCTCTTCTACTTGAGGTCTTTATAACTATCTAAAGAATTACGAGATGACCAACTACAGATTGGTAACTGTATGTGTAATTTTTCTCCACACAGAGGAAAACAACCAGAATTTCAGCATTTTAACTAGATATTTCTTTAAAAATACTTACACTTACTTTTTATTCTTTGCAAGGTTGCACTTTTTAAAATTATTGGTTTTCTTTACATCTTATATTTCAGGCTTCAATTTTTCTTATGAAAACTTACAAATTTAATATTTTGATAAAATTAAATTTTAAATTATAAGTGCTCCAAAAATCTAAGAAATTTGTGCATGGTACACTATTTCCATTATTATTATGTTTTCAAATATTATTAACTTGAAATGTCAACCTAAAATATCCTTACTGATAATATCCAGCACTTGTTAAACTGCAAGAAAATTCACTGCTTCATAAATCCTTCTGGAAAATAATTATTAAACATTAACAAATAGCTGTACAAATATTCATACACTTTGAGCACCTGCACTTCTGAAAATTTTGATAAGCAAATAATCACAATGTAAAAATAAATTTTCAGAAAAAATATTTAATAAGATAGGAAAATGTCAATAATATATTGCTAAATGAAACAGCAGTTTGTAGAAATAATATACTAATTAAGGTTTTTTTGATATTAAAAAAAATGGAACACACCCCAGGTCAATTATGCAAAAAAGAAAATGCACCATGAACACCAAAGACAGGAATTTAGCGAAACCTTGGAAATACACTAACCATGGCCTTCACGGTAATTGCCACCCTCTCCCCGCTTCTGGATTCTGCCCCTTTCTGTTGGCCTGTCTTATTCTCTTATCCTGGTGCCACCTGACTTCCTCTGCCTTCTGGTCTATATGTCAGAAAACATTTGGTTTTCCTCTATTCAATAGACTAAGAAGTATGAGGATGGAATCTGTTCATTCCAATTCCAGATCCGTTAGAGAAAGATTTTGTTGGCCCTGATTGGGCCATTTACCCACCCTAGTCCAATCAGCTGTGTGATGTTGTTGGTAGTGGAAAGGAGAGGAACAGAGAAAAGTCATGTTATATGAATACAGACGCAGGTAGTCTTGCCCGCAAGATTCATGTGAATAGGAAAAATATATGTATATATTTGTATAGTTAGATGTCTAGCAATTTCATACCCGTAATACATATAGATGAAAAGATATATATAAAGCCATGTATATTAATAAGATTACCCTATTTATGAATATACGTAAAACACATCTAAATTCTAACCAAATATTATGTGGTAATTAAAGTGATAAATGATTTTTATTTATTCTTTATCCTTCTATACATTTTTTCACTTTATCAATAAATATTAACTACTTTTATAATAAAGGCAGATATATTAAAATAAATGTGTCAGATAAAATTGAATAATAAAAAATCATAGAATATTCACAATGCTAACCTTCACTTATTGTTTCATCAGCTGATCTTCTTAAGATGTGCATGCAAATTTTAAACTAAACCAATTCAAAATATAGAAGAATTTTTGGAGAAGATATTTGCAAACAAAGTGACCAACAAGAGATTAATCTCCAAAATATACAAATAGCTCATGTAGCTCTATGTCAAAAAAACAAACAGCCCAATTAAAAATGGGTGGAAGATCTAAACAGACATTTGTCCAAAGAAGACATACAGACGGCCAAGAGGCACATGAAAAGATGCTCAACATTGCTAATTATTAGGGAAATGCAATTCAAAACTACAGTTGAGGTATTACCTCACACCAGTCAGAATGGCCATCATCAAAAAGTCTACAAACAACAAATGCTGGAGAGAGTGTGGAGAGAAGGGAACCCTCCTACACTGTTGGTGGGAATGTAAATTGGTACAGCCACTCGGGAGAACAGTATGGAGCTGCCTTAAAAAACTAAAAATAGAACTAACATATGATCCAGCAATCCCACTCCTGGGCATATATCCAGAGAAAACCGTAATTCGAAAGGATACATGCATCCCAATGTTCACTGCAGCACGATTTACAATAGCCAAGACAGAGAAGCAACCTAAATGTCCATCGACAGAGGAATGGATAAAGAAGATGTGGTACATATATACAATGGAATATTACTCCACCATAAAAAAAGAATGAAATAATGCCATTTACATGGGTGGACCTACAGATTATCATACCAAGTGAAGTAAGTTAGACAGAGAAAGACAAATATCATATGATGTCACTATATGAGAAATCGAAAAAAAATTATACAAATGAACTTATTTACAAAACAGAAACCGACTCACAGACTTTGAAAACAAACCTATGGTTACCAAAGAGGAAACGTGGTGGGGAGGGATAAATAAGGAGGTTGGGATTAACATATACACACTACTATATAAAAAACAGATAATCAATGGGGATCTACTGTATAGCACAGGGAACTCTACTCAATATTCTGTAATGACCTATATGGGAAGGGAAATCTGAGGGAGAATGGATATGTGTATATGTATGACTGAATCACTCTGCTGTACACCTGAAACCAACACAACGTTGTATCAACTATACTCCAAAATAAAATAACAACTAAATTAAAAAATATATAGGAGAATTTTTGCAAAGTGAGTGCAAATTCAGTGAAATATTAAGTTTGGTACATATAAAGGATTGATACATATTGCAGAACTAGAATGTTAACATTCACTTTGCTACCTTGTGGTGATAAGACAGAGTTTTAATACTGAGAATAATTACTAAACCATGCTCAAAAAGAAACTTAGTGAATAAAGCATTTTACAGACCTAAGTGCTAAATATTTTTCTAGAATTATAATAATTATAATGTCTAGAAAATTAATGGGATAATCATTTTTAGGCTTATTTTTACCAACATTTTTTAAACAAATCATAATATTGCCTTTAAAATCATTGAAAAGGTCTTAAAAGTCAGTAAAGGTACAGTAAATACAGACAATTATCTGAAAAATTTGTGCATGGCACTCTGGCTAGTTTTGTGCATTTTTAATAAATCTCCTTTAAGCTTGAACTAAATGTTCTGTGACTGAATATTAGTACATAGAATTGAGGCCAGAAGTCTGCTAAAATAAGAAGTCTGATTCCCAGAATGGGAAACTAGTCAGGCTCTTTAGCTCCAGATAATTTCAGCTGTTTAACATTACTTTAATAATCTTTATTGATTTCAAAAATATAAAACATTATTTCATATATCCATACCAACATATTGCAACAAGAAATATAAATGTAAATTTGATTTCTTGATAGACAGAATCATAATTGAATTACACGCAGTGAATTTGCCATCTTGATGCTAGTTATTGTGGCTTCCCTGTTGATAAAATGGAGATTCTACCTCTTAGTCATCCATGTAATTTTAACAATAAGTTGCTCCTAGAGCCTGTGATTGCATCCAGAACCTGTGCCAAGCAGGTTTGATAAGGCTCCCACTATAAAGGGATAGGTTATGTTTTGCCAGGTATAACCTGCATCCCAGAGTAAAGAACTGCACAATTAAGTCTTGGAGTCAGCAGGGATCATACAAATGTTTGAACAGTTTTGAGATCATCTAAGGACTGTGATCGTCTCAGAAAAGTACTTCAGTTGTTTTGACTAAAGTAAATCCTATAAAATTTCTCCTGGGACACTTGAAGTTAGTGGCAGACTCTGAAAATACAACTCCCCCAATGGAATACCATGTAGAGAATACAGAGAATTCCCCACTCCACCCTCCAGTCGCCATCACGGTGTGTACCCACGCTAGCATTCAAATATAACATCCCAAAGAAATGTGATAGAGCCTGGAGCTGGATAAAATCAGCTATGTACACTATGAAATATATGTCATGGTTCTATTTGTTATGTCTGTGCTATGTTGTTTGGTTTTCTTCAAATTAGAAACCAAAACAAATTACGAACTCTAGCTCATGGAAAGACATACTATTACCACATTCAATTGTGTTTTCCAAACTCTACTGCAACCATTTTTTTAAGCTATACTATGTCTCTCCCCCAGAGACTTCTTTATTTCTGTAAACTAAAGAGCTGGAGAGCAGGGATGAGATGTGTGATGGCCCTTACACCTTTACACCTCACTAGTGGAGGGACCTAGAAGTGCCAAAAGCTGTCACTTTGAGATGTGAATGACAAGAAAAGCTGGAAAGTTACAGAGGGACATGTGAAGCTAGAGGAAAGGATTACATAGATGTTGAATTCAGATTTTTATTCCCTACTCCAAAAGACAGACTGATGGAAGAGGCCCAGGAATCACTGGCCTTGAGCCCAGAGCTGAGCTTAGTTAAAGGGTCCATCAGTGACCTTGAATACAGATCTAAAATCATGTGGGCTCGGGAATGGGAAAACAAGGAAATCTCCTCACCAAGGCCTTATTTTTTTCACAAACTCCTAATAGTTTCAGTTTCTCTTCCTGTCAGCTGCAAATTTCAGGCAGATGTGATCGTTAGACAATTTCTTTCAAGGAGTCTATCAAAGAAATAACATTACTTTATATGTCAATTCTGGAAAGAGAATAAATATATGCCATTACCCAACATCAGTTTAAAAATTAAAAATAACTCAATAAGATGGAAATGCTAGAAATATAAAACCATTCTATGAAGTTTTATGCCTGCCATGTTTAAAATTACACATTAATCCAATTTGCAGAGTTGGTAATCTGATAAAAATAAACAAAGCTCATATTTAGATATGAACTAAAACTCCCCTATCTGCCAGAAAGCAACTACCATTTAAGCTGCTTTTTCATTGAAATGTGTCTATTTCAGGTCTTGTAACCACTAATGTGCTTGAATCGTAAAATGAAAAAGCTTAAAATTTCATGTAAGATAACCTTTCCTCAACATTCAAAATACTTTGCAATGTGATCCTCTTCTTAGCTTAAAAATTAAACTTTGGTCTACATCAAAAGCAGTATGAATAATGAAATTGCTGTATGGTAAGCTTGGAAACAGGTCAGAACAGAAGTGGGAGAAGTGGATGGAGGGGTGCCCTAACTAGACTGCTTCAATCTTGTTTCACCGAGTTGAGCTTCATTAGTATTATAGTCCCGTGCATCAAGACCACAGAAGGCATCCTTCCCTCCCCGACTCCTGGTCTTTACTTCTATCTTTTTCACCCAGATGCAGTAAAAATAACTAAAAATCACTTAGTGATTGTTTCATGCTAATCGTTATGTTAAATACTAATCAACTAATTTGATTTTCACAAAAAACTCATGAGGTAGGTGCAATATCTGGACTTTAAAGATCAGAAAACTGACAGAGCCAGGTTTCCAACAGCATTACTCACAATAGCCAAAAGGTAGAAGCAACCAGAGTCCACTCACAGACGAAAGGGATAAACAAAATGTGGTATACACATACAACAGAGTATTATTCAGCTTAAAAAGGAAAGAAATTCTGACACGTGGTACAATGTATATGAGTCTTTAGAATACTCTGGGGAGTGAAATAAGCCAGTCACAAAAGATAAATACTGTATGATTCCACTTATATGAGGTGCCTAACATAGTCAAGTTCAAATAGATAGAAAGTAGAATGGTTGTCAGGGAAAGGGGGAGAGGCAGAGTTGTTGTTCAGGGGTATACAGTGTTAGTTTGGCAAGATGAAAAGAGTTCTGGAGACTGGCTGCACAACAACATGAAGGCACTCAACATTATTAAACTGTACACTTAAAATGGTTATGATGGTAAATTTTGTGTGATGTTTATTTTCCCATGATTTTTTAAACATTTTTAAAAGACAGGCAAACTGAGACACAGAGAGGTCAAATATACTCAGAAGTTTTGTTTCTGCAACTGCCATACTAAAATAATTTTAATATTTTAAAACATTAATTTTTTTAATGTAAAGGAAATATGTTTGAACAAAGAATCACTCCTGCAGGATATATACCCTTCCATTCAGATACCCAAGCCATAATCTGGGCATTATCCTAATGTCACACATTATTCCCTCTCCTTCTTGTCCAACATCCAGTCAGTCACTAAATCTTACCGATTCAACCAATAAAACATCCCTTATTTCTATCTCTTCCTTCCTTATCATGACTGCCACTGCTTTATTCAAGGCTGTCATTACAGGGACCTTGCAATCACTTCCTGCCTCATATCCTTGTATCCAAGAAGACTGTTCATTCTGGACTGATCATTGGTGCCTAGACTAAAATCCTTCAAAACCAAACCCTTCAAAGCTTAAAGTCTTTCACATGACATACATGGTGCTGCCAAGCATTGCTTTCATCTCCTATCTCATCTCACACTATCTCTGATCCATAAGCTCCAGACATAACCACCACTTTGGAGGTCCCTAATATGCCAGGTCACTATTAAACTCCTCTGCTCTGAAATATTTTGTTCTCACTCTACCTGCAATTCCCTCCTTCCCTTCTCACTGAAAAACATTCCCATTCATCCATGAAGAATTATTTCACAAGTATCTACTCTGGGAAGGCATTCTTGATACCCAAGGCTGCAAAGGACTCCCTCAAAATGATTTATTTGTATTAAAAGAATGTCATAATTATTAGTTTATGTATTTGTCTCTTGAAATCAGGGCCTCTCTTCACAGTGGTCAAAATGTCTTTCTGTCATGACTGCCACCTTCTAGCACAGTGACTGCCTTATTGAAATATTCAGTGAATGTCTGAATGCATGAGTGAATAAGTGATGAATGAATTAGTAAATTGGTGCTTGTTAAGCATGAGTCCCAGCAATACAGCTGCCAAGAGAACCACATCTTGCTGCTTGAAGATGGGTCCCTAATCATGTAGGCTCGTCTATGCATTGCAGAGGAAAGTAAATGAATTTGAAAAATGCTTCTGTGTACTCCATCTCATTAAGGAGACCGAAGACTTGCTAAACAGCACAGAAGAATTACTTAGACCAAAAAAACATTAAAGAAACAGATTCTAGAAAGAGATAATTCAAAGCCAGTCTCAAGCATTAGTCAACAGAGAAAATAATAGCTTGACAGAGACTGGAAAAAGACAAACACGTCTATCCTGTACTGCTGTAGCAGCACAACACATCTGAGACTCTTTCCATAGAAGCTACACTTAGATTTTTTGCAATAGGACAAATGACACCCCATTTTTCAAGAAATGATTAAAAAATGCTGAGCCCTTGAAAACTCTGAGGACCATTATCAGTCTCAAAAAGTAGAGATGTACATTAGCAATTAACAGCTTCCTGCTGAAAAACACAAGGTCAGCATGATGAAGAACTGCTATGGCTAATCAGATATGTTTCTAGACCATGTATACGAGATGTGAATAAAAGTCAATCTTTAGTTAATCAAACCTACCAACTGCTATCAATTGCTGCTGATGCCTGACCCACATAGGAAGGCTTAGCACAAAAGAAATGGGAGACGCATTTCTGATGATTTTAAAGTCCTTGTTTAAAAAACTGGAGCACTTGAGGGCATAAGTGGCATCTTCTTATCTTTCAGTTGAAGGTCATGAATTTAGACAGAAAATAATAATGAGGTTGAGAAGTAGCTTGAGTCAGATCACAGAGCAAAGAATTCTGACAGATTTGGAATATACCCAATAAGCAATTAGGAGCCATTGAAGTTCTTTGCAGAGGGAAGTAAATTTACATTCTAACTCATAAGTTAGACTCATGTAAATTGAATTTATGGAATCAATTAAGTGTGACATAAATGCCTCTAGAATATACTAAAACTAAAACATTTTATAAGGCTTGAAAGACAGAGTACTAAATCTTAAGCGGCAATAACCCTACTAAGCTTTATCAGGCCTTGAAATCACTGGCCAAATATTCTTCAGTCCCCTATATATAACCTCTTTATTTTTTTAATCTGAAATGCCTAAGGGTACTTTTGAACAGTGTACATCAAATTACTTGTGTCTTGCAAGAGTGTGAGAATGGTGCCCACCCCCCATCTATAGAGCTACATCCAAACCTCCAATCCATTGTTCCGGGCTTCCAGTGCCCATTGAAGCCAAGGAACCAGAAGGCCCAGGATTGTGGTATTAAATTAACTGTTTGGAGGACTTCCCTGGTGGTCCAGTGGTTAAGAATCCACCTTACAATGCAGGGGACACGGGTTCAATCCCTTGTTGGGGAACTAAGATCCCAGATGCCGTGGGGCAACTAAACCCGCGTGCCACAACTAGAAAGAAGCCCCTGCACCACAACGAAAAACCCTGCATGCCGCAACAAAGATCCCGCATGCCTCAACAAAGACCCCATGCAGCCAAATAAATAAATAAATAAATATTTTTTAAAGTAAATGAAAACATTATTAAAATAAACAAACTGTTTGACAGCAGAAATATTACTGGCCCAACTTTCATCATAATACCTCCTCAAACATATATAGCCCTTGCTGTATGCCAGATACTATTCCTATATATATATATATATATATATAAAGAGAGAGACAGAGAGAAATAGACAGACATATATTCACTTCATCTCCACTTACAGCAAACACACTCTTCATAACATCCTGTAAACTAGGTACTCATTACCCACGTTTTACAGAAAAGGAAACAGAGACATTAAATAACATAGCCAACATTGCTCAAGGAGGAAATGGCAAAATTGAGATTTAATCCTAGGAAGCCTGGCTCCAGAGTCCATTCTCAATCACCAAGTTTTCATACTGTTTCTATAAAGTTTTTATTCCATTTTACCCTCTTCTGTGCTTGTGTAGCACCCTATACATGCCTCTGTCGTGGTGCTTCTCAAATTATGCTAAAGCAGTATTTTATTATTTATATATTAATTATTATTATATATTTTATATAGAAATGTTTTATTTATATATTACTATACATAGTAATACTATATTATTATTAATACATAGGAATATAATGTTATATTATTATTACTATATCATTTATAGTAATATAATCCAAAATCCTCTGAGATCCTAGCTTGGGCAGGAAGGAAAATTATTTTATGGTAAACACAATAAATATGTGCTGATGAAAACCCACCAAACACCATGGCTATTCACCACTCTCGGATACCCCTGTCTGCTCAACTGGCATTTGTACTGTCTTTATGACAGCTGACTTTCACCTTCAACTTTTGAACCTTGACCCCTGAATTCCTTTCAGATCACTACCCCTGGAACAAAACCAATAACAATATAACATCTGCCACTACAAAAACAACAATGATAATAAGAACCACAATAAAGACAGGAGTTAGTATTTATTGAGTATCAGCTAAGATTTTAGTCTTTGTTACCCTGGGCTGTCATAGTGGCTGGGCTCTATGCAATACAGAAAGAATTTTGCACTAAGACTACTCTGCATGGACCATGCAATTGTCCAAAGAGCACTCTAAAATGGAACACCTATTCAGTAAAAAAAAAAAAAAAAAAAAAACGAATCAAGAAACATCTGAGGAAAAACTGTAGTTTTTTGCTCTGTGAGGAAACCTACATCAACAACTTTTTTTTTAATCAAGCCACAAGTTTTTCTTCTGCATCACAGACTATCAGCTCTAGCCAGAGAATTCATTAAATCACAAGCAAAATTCTACTGCTTAGAATTTTAGCTAACATTTCAACCTACCTTAGGAATGCAATTAGAGGTTGTAACAATGAGTCACAATTTATCTCAGTACAACGACTTCTGGCTCTTACATAAAATTTTAAAAACTACCAGAGAATGAGAGCAAGAGCCTTCTTCTTCACAATTAATATTTACTAAGTCTCCAGGGCCGCTGGAGATTTGGCCCAAATTACCTCAGTCTTTTTCTTCAAGTCTACAATCACAGCTGCCGTTTTTTTTCCATTACTATAGCAACCACAGGAATGCAAGCATTGTGTTTCCTTCTCTGTCCAAAACATATAAAAGAGGCAAAGCAGCAACAACCACCAGGAGACAGATAAATACCCTAAAAATGGTCATAATTAAGAATTTACATTTATGGGAGTATTTTGAAAGCACATCTGACTTCAGAGTACTTAGATCATTCAACTATGACAAAATACATATTCATTCAAGTTTATTGAATCAAGATTCATTAGTTTCATTTACAGATACTTTCCACAAAGAAATCCTAAATTTACCAGTTGTCTTTTTGTCTAAACAAATGACAGAAAAAAAAATCTCCCCCATTAAGGTTATAGAGAACTCTGCAAACTACATAAAAACAATGTCTTATTTATACCCAAAAGGGAGCTAGAAAAGGACCAAAATGTAACAATTTAATGGTTTGATCCCCAGTTTTGTTGTTTATACTTCAAAATCATAGTAATAGTAAGGACATTCCTTCATGCCGACAGTTGCATCTTTACGTTCATTATAAAGTAACACAAGCACAGTATTTTAAAGAGAACTCAGCGGAACTTTCAAACATCTGACTCCTATTCTGTGTATCTATGGTTAGGTGACTTTAGAAGTCCTCAGCCCAATTTTGCTATAATAGAATGAATTTTAAGGTGAAAGATCTGTGGCATAAATAACTGCATTCTTCATTGTAAATACAGTGACTTAGGTTTTATACACAGACACATCTTCAAGGCTGGCTGATATATACTTATTCGTTGGGGGAAAAGTAAGAGGAAAAAGATTTTGAAGGATCTTCCTCCATCATCTATTCTGGCCTCTTTTTTCAGAAGAAAGAACTGATATAGAGATAAAATGATGTTAGACAGTTAGATAGCCCTCCCAGTTCTCACAAAAAAAGGTTCCTAACACTTAATTTTTCTCTTTTACATTTACAAGGAAGATATGTATCTTAATAATTTTCTAAAGAAATACATATTAAATTATTGCACTAGCCCTGCCAGATTATGTAGAGCTCTTCCTGGGAAGTTGGACTCCTATGACAATACGTATAATTTGCGGAGATAGGTGCAATAATAGATGCATTTACAAAGCATAATGGAAACTCACAGGATGGGTCCTAGTTTCCTTGGAGCAGCTTCACAGAGGTAGGATCATTTTCTGTTGGGTGCTAAACACACTGCACATTCACCAGATGATGGCACAATTTTAGGCACAGGGAGCAACACAGAGGAAATGTGCTGGAGTTTGGAAGCAGAAAGTGAGCATGAGGCCATTTTGCAAAGGGTCTTGGATGCCATCACAAAGAGTCTAGACTTGATCTTGTGGGGAACAGGAGAACTAGCTTTAAGAAAGTCAATGACAATGGAAAAAGAATAACTGGGGAGATGGGCTGCGGTGAGGAGAGACTCAAACAAGAAAGCTGTGCCAGTTAACTAAGGAAGAAGTTAAATAGACACGTTATGGTGAAATAGAGGAGACTGATTAGAAAGAGATTTAGAAGGGAGACTCCACATAACTTAATAACCTTGGATAAATCTAGGAGTCAGTAAAATAGACTAGTTGAAGATAACCATAACTTTTTTATTAATAACTGATTTATAACATTTTATTAAATTCAGATATACAACATAATGGATAGATATTTGTACATACAAGTATACCTCAAAGATATTGCAGGTTCAATTCCCAACCACTACACTAAAGCAAATGTCACAATAAAGTGAGTCACACAAATGTTTTGGTTTCCTGGTACGTATAAAAGTTATGTTTACAAAATATTATAGTCTATTCCGTGTGTAGTGGCATTATACCCCCAAAAGTACTTTAATTGAAAATACTTTATTGCTAAAAAATGCTAACCATCATCCGAGCCTTCAGAGTCACACTTTTTTGCTGGTCTTGTTTCAATATTGATGGCTGCTGACTGATCAGGATGGTGGTTGCTGAAGGTTGGGGTGGTTGTGGCAATTTCTTAAAATAAAACAACAATGAAGTTTGCTGCATCATGGACTCTTCCTTTCACGAATGATTCTCTGTAGCATGCAATGCTGTTTGATAGCATTTTACTCACAGAACTTCTTTCAAAATTGGAGTCAGTCCTCTGCCACTGCTTTATCAACTAAGTTTATGCAATATTCTAAGTCCTTTGTTGTCATTTCAAAAATCTTCATCCAGGAGTAGATTCCACCTCAGGAAACCACATTCTTTACTCAGCCATAAGAAGCAATTCCTCATCTGTTAAAGTTTTATCATGAGATTGCAGCAATTCAGTCACATCTTCAGGCTCCATTTCTAATTCTAGTGCTTTTGCTATTTCTACTACATCTGCAGTTGCTTCTTCCACTGAAATTTAAACCTCTCAAAGTCATCCATGAGGGTTAGAATCAACTTATCCAAATTCCTATTAATGTTGATATTCAGCTCTTTCCATGAATCATGAATGTTCTCATTGGCATCTAGAATGTAAATCCTTTTCAGAAGGATTTACTTTCAATTACTTTGCCCAGATCCATCAGAGGAATTACTATGGCAGCAATAGCCTTACGAAATGTATTTCTTAAACAGTAAGACTTAAAAGTCAAAACTTACTCCTGGGCTTCCCTGGTGGCGCAGTGGTTGAGAGTCCGCCTGCCGATGCAGGAGACGCGGGTTCGTGCCCCGGTCTGGGAAGATCCCACATGCCGCGGAGCGGCTAGGCCCGTGAGCCATGGCCGCTGAGCCTGCACGTCCGGAGCCTGTGCTCCGCAACGGGAGAGGCCACAACAGTGAGAGGCCCGCGTACCGCAAAAAAAAAAAAAAAAAAAAACTTACTCCTGATCCATGGGTTGCAGATTGTATGTTGTGTTAGCAGGCATGAAAACACCATTAATCTCACTGTACATCTCCATCAGAGCTCTTGGGTAACAAGGCGCATTGTCAATGAACAGTAATATTTGGAAAGAAATTTTTTTCTCTGAGCTGTAGGTGGGCTCAACATATTCAGTAAACCATTTTGTAAACAGATGTGCTGTCATCCAGGTTTTATTATTCCTTTTATAGAGCACAGGCAGAGAAGATTTAGCATAATTCTTAAGGGCCCTAGGATTTTCAGAATGGTAAATGAGAAGTGGCTTCAACTTAGTCACCAGCTGCACTAGCATCTAACAAGAGAGTCAGCCTGTCCTTTGAAGACAGGCATTGACTTCTCTTCTCTAGCTATGAAAATCACAGATAGCATTTTCTTCCACTACAAGGCTGTTTCATCTACACTGAAATTCTGTTGTTTAGTGTAGCCACCTTTACTAGTTATTTGAGCTAGATCTTCTAGATAACTTGCTGAAGCTTCTGCATCAGCATTTGCTGCTTCCCCTTGCAATTTTTATATTATAGAGATGGCTTCTTTCCTTAAATACCATGAACCAAACTGCTAGCTTCAAACTTTTCTTCTGCAGCTTCCTCAACTCTCTCAGCCTTCACAGAATTGAAGAGTTAGGGCCTTGCTCTGGGTTAGGCTTTGGCTTAAGAGGGTGTCGTGGCTGGTTTGATCTTCTATCCAGACCACTAAAATTTTCTCTGTATCAGCAATAAGGCTATTGCCCTTTCTTATCATTTCTGTGTTCACTGGAGTAGCACTTTTAATTTCCTTCAAGAACTTTTCCTTTGCATTCACAATTGGCTAATTGGTTGCAAGACGCCTAGCTTTTAGTTTGTCTTGGCTTTCAACAGGCCTTCCTCACTAAGCTTAATCATTTCTAGCTTTTGATTT
Source organism: Stenella coeruleoalba (assembly GCF_951394435.1). Lineage (NCBI taxonomy): Eukaryota > Metazoa > Chordata > Mammalia > Artiodactyla > Delphinidae > Stenella > Stenella coeruleoalba. Next base: position 33,884,989 of record NC_137155.1, read on the forward strand.
AAAGTGAGACACACGTAACTCTTCCTTCCACCTGAATGCTTAGAGGCCATTATAAGGTTATTAATTGTCCTAATTTCAATCCTACTGTTTCTCAGGGAGTAGAGAGGCCCAAGGACAGGCAAAGAGATAACGGAACAGCCAGTTGGTGAAGCAGTCAGAACACACACATTTATTGATTAACTTTGATTAAGTCTTACATGGCTGTGGTTCATGGTGACCCAAAATGATTACAATAGAAAATAATACTGTTTTATTTTTATTAATTATTAATAAATTTATTATTAAATTAAACAATTTATTAAAATAAATTTATTAATAATTTATTGAAATTAGATAAATTATTTGTTTATTAATTGATAATTATTTGTTGTTAATAATTATTAATTATTATTTAATACACAGAAAATAATAATAATGGAAATTTTTGAAATATTGTGAGAATTACAAAAAATGTGACACTAAGACACAAAGTGAGCAAATGTTGTTGGGAAAATGATGCCAACAGACTTGCTTGACACAGGGTGCCCTAAGCCTTCAATTCGTAAAAAACACATTATCTGCGAAGTGCAATAAAGTGAAGCATAATAAAACAAGGTATGCCTATATTGCAAAATAATCTCCACAGTAAGTCTAGTTAACATCTGTCACCACACATAAATGCATTTTTTTTTTTTTTTTGGTGAGAACTTTTAAGATATACTCTCTTAGCAACTCTCAAATATACAATACAGTATTATTATAGTCGCCATGTTGTTTAGCTTGTCCCCAGGGCTTACTTATTTATAACTGGATATTTATACCTTTTGACCACGTTCACCCACGATAACTTCCAACTGGAGCAACGTGAAGGGCAGAAACAGTGAATCATATATAAACTTCTAGATTTGTCAACAAAATTAAATGTCAGCTTCTCTGCTTTGCGATCTCCTCTACTCTCTATGCTCTATCTTTGCCACCCAGTTTACCATTATAATAGTTAAAAACAGTTTAGGGCTTCCCTGGTGGCGCAGTGGTTGAGAGGCCGCCTGCCAATGCAGGGGACACGGGTTCGTGTCCCGGTCCTGGAAGATCCTACATGCCGCGGAGCGGCTGGGCCCGTGAGCCACGGCAGCTGAGCCCTTGCGTCCGGAGCCTGTGCTCCGCAACGGGAGGGGCCACAACAGTGAGAGGCCCGCGTACCGCAAAAAAAAAAAAAAACAGTTTAACACCTTCTCTAAATGACATTTTAACAGAAAGTGGAAAACATTTACCAAAGTAATCCACGTAAAAATACCATGAAAAAGAAAAGAATCGATCTCTTGGTTTCTTAAATAAATCAAGAAGTTAAAATATTTTATAATTATTTTTCCTTAACTCTTTGCCCTCCATATCTTCTCAGAGAGAAGAAAAATGCTTTAAAAATGTAGCAATCCAACAAATATAGTTTTAACTATTAAGAAAAGCTTTTCACAGTCATATACTGTAGGGGGGATATCTATCTTACTTTCTTTTAATAAACTTATTTTAATATCTAGCTCTTCAAGAAACAATTATAGCTTTGGAACACGTTACATAACAATGTAACACTACTACAGGAGCTTCCACTTTGCCAGCAGGATAATATAAAACTGTAATCATATTACCTCACTGCCATTAAGCATGAGAAAGAAAAGGGCGTATTAGAAAGTGTAAGTATATATTGCATTCTATTTCTTACTTTTTTTACTCAATATATGTTTTTATGATTTATTTATGTTGTTGTATGTCATTCAGTCCCTTTGCTTCTAACTGCTGCATTGTAATAATTTGCATCCATCCCATTTCTTATATAGTTTGCTTGCATTAGACATCTAGGCTTCCTTCGTCTCCCTGGTACCACAAATAATACTGTAAGAAGTAGACTTCATTTTGCTAAGTACTATAAGATTTCTTTCCAGAATGACCACTTTGGTCTACACTTGGACTAGCAGTGCACAAAAATTATGCCCTCCCACGTTCGCCAATAATTAATAATACCCTCTTTCTATAGCAGAGGGAACTCTGCTCAATATTATGTAACAACCTAAATGGGGAAAGAATTTGAAAAAGAATAGATACATATATATGTATACCTGAATCACTCTGCTGTACACCTGAAACTATCACAGCACTGTTAATCAACTATACTCCAATATAAAATAAAAAGTTAAAAAAATACCCTCTTCCTTAATTTTTGCCATTCTGATTGAAGTGAATGATGATTACTGATATAATAATTTGCATCTCTTACATTACTAGTGAGTTTGAGCATTTCTTCACACTTGAAAGCCACTCATAGTTCCCCTTCTGTGAACTGCCCAGTCATGCTAGTTACCCATTTTGCTATTTTGCTTCCTGTTTTACTCATTATATAAATTAAAGTCACATATGCACATAAATTTCATGTTTTACATGGATAACTAATCATTTTAAGTATCTGACTATGTATGTGTCTATACAAAGAACCTGCCTGAAAAATAGGCTTATAAAAGTATTTTTTTCTTTCTAATTTAACCTGACAATTGTAAAGCATTATTTATCAGAAACTCTATTTTTAAATATTCATATTGCCTGAGAATTTACCCTAAGTGAAAAATTCAACCGAAATGAGAATCTATATGTAGAACGATTGGTAATCTCCAAAATTTCCACAATAGCAGAATAGTAAAGCAAATTCTAGTAGAAGAATATGGTAGAATATAATGTTGCCCATGAAATTATAGTTTAAAAGGTTGTATAATAATTCATTCCAGAAACATTTATTGAGTGCTTATGGAGTACCAAGGACCCCATTAGGTGCAAGGAATATAGGCATTACATTTCAGGCTCCACACAAAGAGCTCATCATCGAGTTAGGAAAAAAACACATGCAAACAATTATTACAGATTACTTGCGTACTGTATAGATATGCTTACAAGCAATGTGCTGTGAGAGCTCAAATAACAGGAAACCTCTGCCAGGTGAAAGGGAAATGCTTTGAAGAGGAGTCTAATGTTAAGCTGCACTGTAAGGAATAAACATTTGACAAATACCTCAGTGGGGGAGGGAGACTGCCTTCTAGGAAGACAAGGAGAGCATACTCAAAGGCACTGAAGTGTGAAAAAGCATTGGCCATTTGGGAAATACCCCACTGTTCTTTACTACTGCACTCCTGGATATGTGTCCAAGTCTTGCTAGAATGAGTATGGAGGCTGGAGAGATATGCAAGAGGCATGTGATAATAAATATTTATGCCCTTCTTTGGAGGCCTCCAGATGCTTGATATACAACTACCAAAGGCACAGATATCAGGCACTGGCCTGGGGGTTGGGGATGTGAGGATGAACAAGACAGACAAGCCTCTTTTGAAGGGTGTGAAGTGAAGAACTGACAACCCTATCTTAGGTTTTCAGTGGCTTAGTCTAGATGCAGTGTGGAATAAAGAGCAGGAATCGAGGCACACAGAGGCTAGTTACCTTGCTATTGCAATAACACAGACCTGAACTAAAGCAGGAAGTATTTATGGTATATTCATGAGAAGTAAAACACACAGATACAAAGTTATGATAATTAGCATAATCATCTTTTGAAGAATACTTCACAGTATAAAAACTTTCAAGAGCTGGTCTAATGAACTCTTTTGGTAGTCTCTAAGAATAATATCACTGCCTCCATTTTATAGATGGATACTCAGTATCATGCCAAAGGAAAACAGTCAGGGAATGTAAGAAATAGGAATACTATCACAGTTCACTTGACTCGAAAGTCATTCGTTTACTCACATTCAATGATTAACTTATATGTACCAGACATCATTCTATGAGCTGGGGGTAAAAATTCCAACAAAATAAAGCCTTCTTCCTGCAAGAGTTTGCAGTCTAGAAGGAGACACCAGTAAGCAAATAGCCAATTACAACGCAGTGCAACTGGTATTCTAATAAGGGCTAAGCCAGAACTGCCTGTCCACTCGTTAAGTGTACGAAGTACAATGAAGACAAAAAGTTAAACCAGAAAAGAAAACCCATTGTATGAAGGGTGGAAGGACGGAAATTTATGTGTTTTCTTAAAAGTCAGTTAATGTTATCATGGCACTTTTATAATTTAAAAGGCTAAAGGCAGATAAAGAAAAGAGAATAAGGGTCAAACCCAGAGCACACATGACTTCAAGGCAGCCATTTCATTTCTTTCTATTAACATAACTCTTAGAAACAACACAGGTGTTAATTCACAGGCAAATGTTTGAAAGGTATGAGATAGCTAAACAGAATCTCCCCCAATTTAAAGAGCTCAAGTGTTTAATAGTCAATGCCAGCAAACAGAATGAAAAGGTGAAGCACAGTAAAATATCAAGAACTAAGGAAACTGGATCAGATAACATTGCTTGCACTGAATGATAAACATTGACTCAAATTAGACTTAATTACCAATGATGCTTACAGTTTTGCCAGCTGTATTATAATTCAAATCACTCCTCCACTTCTTTGCCAAAATGTGTTTGAGAATTTGTTTTGTTATATATGAGAACATCATGTAAAAAAGTACCAATTCTAGACTGAGTTAAAAATAAAAGCCACAAATTCATAATGCATGAGCAAATAAAAATGTTCAAGTAAATTAAGAACCGTGTTTGCCTATTAAAGATAAATAGAAAGTTTGGGGTTGGGGAAGTGGAGGTAGAGGTGGTTTGGGAAGACTGTCTGGAGATCAAATCATTATTTTATCATTAACTTCACTATGTAGGTTTTGTGTTAGTATAATACATGTTGATCATAAGGCTCATCAGACAGAAGTCTGAGGGATAATGTCTTTTTGTCTTTGATGAAGCTGTGGTGGATTTTGGAAAGGGCACTGGATTTGAAGCTGGAATATTTTGATCTACCGCTTACCAGCTGTGTGTCCTTGGGCAAGACACTTAATCACTCTGAAATCCAAGTTCTTCAAGAAATTTCACACAAAGTTTTTGTGATGCTTAAGTGTGATAACATGTGCTAGAATTTGCAAAATAATAAAATGCCACATAAATATCAGTTATTTATGACTCTAGGTATTTTAAAGAACATTATTAAACTCTAACCAAAACCAAAACAGAGTTAATGTTAAAATATTCTTGACTAGAAGGCTTTATCTGCTTTTATTACCTTGTCACCGCATAATATTCATTTTGAAGTTTTTTTTTTTTTTTTTTTTTTTAAGATGTGGCGTCGGGCTTCCCTGGTGGCACAGTGGTTGAGAGTGTGCCTGCCGATGCAGGGGACACGGGTTCGTGCCCTGGTCCGGGAAGATCCCACATGCCGCGGATTGGCTGGGCCCATGAGCCATGGCCGCTGAGCCTGCGCGTCCGGAGCCTGTGCTCCGCAACGGGAGAGGCCACAACAGTGAGAGGCCCGCGTACCGCAAAAAAAAAAAAAAAAAAAAAAAAAAAAAGTGGCGTCATAATTGATGGGGTCCACTAGAACACAATCCAGAACTTTGGAAAACAAGGAAAAGATTAACATTTTTTCAAATACTATGGGGGAAAAAATAAAGAATACATTTTCTGAGAATCTTGACACTCAAAATCCTTATATATCAACATTCCTCTGTCCCTTCTTGGTTTGGTTTAGTAATATTATCCTCTTCTTTACGGAGAAGAAACAAAGGTTAAGTGACAGATACAAAGCTCAAGCTAGTAGCAATCCTCAGATCTTCAGACTCTGAATCCAGGCCTGTGTTAGCTGTGTCACTAATAAACCTTTCAAGTTGCCACTGACTCAAATAAAACCTTCACACCATTGTTCCTTTATCTGTTGTACCTACTTGAAATATTACCTTCCTTTATAAAGCAGGCGCATATTCCTTACATTACCATTTCTGTACTTTGAGAGATACAATCCACATCTAAAAAGCCTCAATGAGAAAACTTCCTGTGAAGAAAAATGACAAAGTACTTCTAATCATCATACAGAAGAAAAAGTTTAGGTGAAAGTTTTTTTTACAATTATATAGTCTTATAAATGGCAAGTGGAAGTTTTGGCAGTGGAAACACTAATTGCTTCCTTGAGTTCTTCTATGACAAGGCTATTTTACGGGAAAATACATTTTCTCTGGTTACTACATCAGTAGTTCCACTATAGCTTCAAAGAGATTAAAAAGAGCAACAGTGATAATACCTGACAATTACACAGCACTTCCTGTGTATCACAGACTGTTCTATGTACTTTATATATTAACTCATTGTCCCTACATATTCCCAAAACTATTTCCAGGGGACAAAAATGTAGCCAATATTTATCCCGCTGTTACCCTTTAGGTAACAACAATAATCTTTAGGAAATTCTGAAGCAGTCTGTAATAAACAGTTTCCTGACAGAGATACTCACAAGCCCCACCCTCCTAGCAAAACTGCTGCCTAGAAAGCAAGTGAAACAATTTTAATCCCTTCTGCTGCAGCTTGGTGGATTTGGTAACAAGAGGTAGGAAACGTTCCAAGAAACAAAAATTTGCAAGGAATACAAGAAAAAAATTGTCATCCAGGTAACATGCAAGTTAGAACCAAACTTTTCTCTGCCTAAATTGAAGGAGGTCAACAAAGTCCCACTTACCCCAAGTGAAGAAGGCCTTTTTTTTTTTGAAGAACTGGATTTATGTATTTATTTATTTATTTATGGTTGCACTGCGTCTTCGTTGATGCGTGCAGGCTTTCTCTAGTTGCGTCGAGCGGGGGCTACTCTTCGTTGCGGTGTGCAGGCTTCTCATTGCGGTGGCTTCTCTTGTTGCAGACCACGGACTCTAGGTGCACAGGCTTCAGTAGTTGTGGCACATAGGCTCAGTAGTTGTGGCTCGTGGGCTCTAGAGCGCAGGCTCAGTAGTTGTGGCACACGGGCTTAGTTGCTCCACAGCATGTGGGATCTTCACGGACCAGGGACCGAACCCGGGTCTCCTGCACTGGCAGGCGGATTCTTAACCACTGCGCCACCAGGGAAGTCTCAGAAGGCCTTTTGTTGCAAGTAAATTTTTGCTAAGTGTGATCAAAATCATTCACAATGCAAAAACATCTGTTTCCCAAAAGTTACACATAGAAAATAGGAAGAGAAATAACTGGAGCCAGCAGAACTACAGGCACAACAGCTCGATGCTTCACAGATGGCATTTGAGCCAACTGCAGACATAAACAAAGCACTCTGCAATGAGGATAATGGGCTGGGGTTCAAGGAAGTGATCAGTAGGATACAGGTCTGTGAGCTGTGTGGGCCAGTACAGATGGTGGAAGTGAAGACCCAAAACCGGGCTGGTGACTGGAGGAGGGTGTGGGACCATGTGTGCCACAAATATTCCAGTGAGTGCACAGGTAGTCAACACCAGACTGTTTGCTGTTTTGTTTGAATTCAATTCATCTTAAACTAGTCTTTTTGTTCAATTTATAAAATCTACTATCAAGTGTTGCCTTCACGTCTTGTTAGGGAAAAGAATTCCTCAGCCTGTTGTGACCAACCAAAACTGTGGCCACTATCTTGAGACGCCCACATGGATGGGGCAGAGCAGGCAGCAGCCTTTTGAAAAAATGCTTTCCTTGAATCAGCACACACCCTGCTCGTTTATATCCTAAGCACAGAGCATAAAGAGAGAGAGGGAAGGATTACATATACTAACCCCACAACCCTTTACTGAGTAAGAAGCAGAAATTACTGCACAAAAACCAATGCACAATAGCTTGACCTAATTCTGAAGCAGTTTTAATTTTTAAAGTACTTATAAACTAAATTTGAAATAGCACCCAACCTTAACAGAATTATAACTCAATGCTTTTTTATCCCACAACACTGTGTTGAATCCAGAAACAAAAGGATAGAAGCACAGTTTGTCTTTTGACTAGCTAAATACTGATGATAAGAGAGTAAAATCATTCCAAAATAGTAATGATAAGTCTTTTGTAATTATTAAAGGCTATATCAGAGCACAAAAGCCCCAGCTACTTAATCCTATTAAATATCTACTTCATAACGCTAAATGCAGGTGAAGCACATTACTGCTGCTGGATAAAATAAGATGAAATGTTAAGCTCTTTAGAGAATATAAAACAGTGGAGCCAGATTTTCATACTTAACAACTCAGTATGACTATTTCTATAGAATAAGAATCTGGCTTAAGTTGTGTAATCATTTAAGAGGTCCCAAAGTCTCCTTCCTGGCTCTCTTCTCACCTCTCAAATGTCAAAAACACATTTCCTGACACAGCTGAGATGCGTGCCAGCTCCCTGTCAATGAAAAGTAAGAATGAGAACTTTGACACAATGGCCATCAACAACTCTCCTCGGACCGCCACTGTTTGGAACCTGTATCTCTCTCTGGTGATGAACCATCTTCTTGGTCCAGCACCTCTACTCTCAGTTCTACATTATTTTCAAGCAATAGTTTCTTTGTGGGACTTTTCAAGACTCCAAATAAGCCATGCTATTGGTCTCCACTCTTGGCCAAACTTGGCTTTGGAACACAAAATCATTTCTTAACATGATCAGGCACCAAAATAATCAAACCCTTAATTGCCTAGCATTCCTGTAATTCTCCAGTGACTAGAAACTTAAAAGAAAATACATACCCAAGACTGTGTAAATGTTAAGCTTAATGAAAGTTTAGAAATACAATGAAAAATAATGGAAAAGTGTATTAGGAAAAAAATAATGTCAGAGATAAGTAGGGCTGTACCATTTTGCCTTGTCATTTTAGTTCGTGAACTCAACATTTATTTACATATGATAACTAGCATATACGTATTCGATAAATACTTGCTGTTGGCCTTTATGATAACGATTGGAGGGGTTGTGTATCTATAAATAAGAGTGAAAACAGAAACAAAGAAAGGGAAAATATATAATATTAACTTAAATAATGAGGGCAGAATAATAGTTATTACCAGGAGATATTCCTAAGAAAAAAAATACATTGTCAATGGAGAACATCATGTACAAGAGAATGCCATGGAGAACAGACTCTGCCTTCTTCTTCTCTGCTTAAGTCTGAGTAAATGGGAACACTGCCTGCCATACTGAAGACACTAAAAAATATTTCTTGAATGAATGAATGAATGAATGCAATCACTCATACTATAACTCCTTTGTGGAAAACCACAACACACATGAACTAACCAAGGGCCCTGAGAAATCCTGAGGTAAAAGAAACCTACTTACTTTCTTTTTTAACCTAGGATTTTTTAAACTGAAGTTTTTAAAGAGTTTGTAAGTTTAGTCACCAGTTAGTATAGACTGCCACTCAAAAAAGGACAAAAAGCTGGTTAATTATTTTGTGTTTCTTTGCTCATGTTATACACAATATTGTTCCAAAAAATAATTCAGGAAAGCTTACAAAAACACATATTCTCCATCATGAATAGCTGTTCAGAGGTGAAGCTGAGATTAAAAGTCAGAGGCATTCTAACTGCCAAGGACTCTTCTCATGCTTATAAAAAGATGTAGCATGTCCCAATCATATGCAATCTCTGAAAGTGTTACTCCATCTTTTTTTTTTTAATATCAGTTTTGAAAACCCTAATGGAACAGCATCTCACTCTATAAAAAGGAATCAGGACTTAGACTTGCCTAGAGGTGTGAAGCCGAATTCTGGGCCTAGAAGTAAACACATGAATGGGTAATAATGAAAAATGCCAATTATGAAGCCCATACAGCTTACAAAATACGTCCTGTTTATTACCTCATATTGTCCTCAAAAGTCCCCTACAAGATAGAAGAAAACTAACATTTGTTCATCTAATAAGCACCTATATTCTAGATGGAATGCTTGAACCTGTACATCCATGATATCATGTAGTCGCCCAACAATATTTAGAAGTCCATATGATATCTTTATTAAAAATATAATCATTGGAGGCCTGGAGAACAGGGTGACCATTTCTGAATCTCCTCCTCACTCTTCCAAAACAATAAAATCAACAAGAATAAGAATAAACCCACACAGGACCTATGGCTTCAGCATTAGATAGACAAGACTCCAAACTCAAATTATCCATAAGTAGAAGAAAGAAAAAAACATTCCAACAGAGCTTCCACCACTTGTCTACTCTTGCAACCAGCCTGTGGATACAAAGAGCAATGGAGGGGGAATTGAAAAGGCTCTCTGAAAGAACACAGGGTATACAGTCTAGGGGAAATACAAGCAAAACACTCCCAGAAAAAGAAAGTGAAACAATAAATGCAAAAGTGAGGTCAACAGGTCTGGACTTGGTAGTTCATAGCCCTGGCAATGGGAAAGGAGGTTGGAAAATGTGGGGGACCAGAAGTGGTGAAACTGTTATATAGTGACATTTCTGATAGTCCTTAGGGGGGAGATAAGGATGATATCGAAGGATGGCGAGTTTGAGCTTTGTTAAACTGAATAACATAATTTGTTTCATGAGACCATCCAAAGAAGGATGTAGTTTCACCTCTGGCCCCAATCAGGAGAAATAGAACATTCTGACTCCGGACTCTTTCCAATGACCAGAGGTGTTAAGCAGAGAACACTGATGCTCGGGTTAGAAAGTTGACCTATGGTGCTGAACAAACTGAGCAAAGTAAATGCTGGAGTAATAAATGACTCGGGATGTTCTGCAGGATTTACTGAGGGAAGAACAAAAACACTTCCACAGTAATGGTATTAATCAATATTTACAGATCTTAGAGCAATTACAGTAGTATAAAGAATTTTCTGCAGATAGAAACAGGGTCGATGAAACAGACAAACAAAAGATACAACCAGGCATACAAGAACAGAAGATAAGCAAGGTGGGAACACAGAGGAAAAGATCATAAATACCTGTGAAAGACCCAAACTGAACAATTAATTCTTTTATCCATACTTTCTCTTAGTCGTACCCATTTTAACCAGTTACTGAATAAAATGATGTGAGATCTGCAGCATTTCCTCTGTAACTTGTTATATAATAATATTTAGGTTAACTGAATAGAAATCTATATCACTTATACTATAATGACAAATGGTCATTCTCACCAATTAAGCATACCACCTTCATCAGTTCTGGATTAAAAAACACTTCCAAGTATTTATGTTCAGATGTCTGGAGTTGTATTAATGCTACCTAATTACTATAGTCATATTTTGGAGCCCAAGGTAAGCCAAACCAGTTAATTTACATCCTTTAAAAATATACCTTAGCCACATTTATTTGTTTCCATGTGCTACATGTGACACCTTAACTTGTTAAGAATTTTAACTGAAATGGAGAGCAGCTAGTTTTGCAGAAAAACGAGTAATGATGTGAACAAATTCATTTCCCTGTATTTATTATGTATCCAATTACAGACACCTATATGAAGTTCATGAGATAAAGATATTCCTTTGTTTTCATCCAATAAAGTTTCATGCCAGGGACTGAATGAAGGGTCTCTTTCCAGGAGACTGTTTTTGCCATTGAAAACTCTGTCTTCTTCAGGCATTTGCTGAATGATGCATTAGCAGGAGCTACAAGGATCACATTGTTTCACACCAAATAGCCTCTACACTTTGATTCATATATCACACATGTTCTGTTTCTTACATTTCTGTTTTCACACCCACTACCTAAGTGTAAAGGGATTTGAAGACAAGTACCACAGTTTTCTAACTTTCAGCTGCTTTAGTTGTATTGATGGAGGAAGTTAAGGAACATGTAGAAAACAGAATCAAAATTAAGGAGATCATATTTCTGTTTTACACCCTGTGATACAGTGAAGTTCACTAAGTAACAATTACTCAAAACATTCATTTTAGATCACTTAGCTTCACTTAAAATGCCTTAAATTGGCTAATACAATTTTAAAAGATTATTTAGTGTAGAGAAGAGAGAGCCAGAGGTGTGAATTCATAGAATGTGAAGAAGGCTATCGATAATAATAAATCATTGTTATATAAAAGAAATTGACATATAACTCTTCTTATCTTTTGAGAAATTCAAAAAACAAGTGAGTTTAAATGACTCTAAGAAAGCTTGTTTCTTGTAGATACTGAGATATAACAATGAGAATAATTTCATACTTTTCTCAATGGTGTTTAAAAACACATACATTCTATTAATGCGTCCTGGAATTTTCAGTAGTCATATTGCATGGCAATTCCAGGATTCTTAAAAATTAATTAAACAGATATCCTTAGGGAGTCCTGTCTGATAAATTAATTTACAAAATGTGAACTAATAGTAAGTTCCTAATCCACCAAATAATTACGTTAGTAGTAGATGTTCAACTCCCTAAGGTTGTATTCTAAAATAACAGAATAAATTTTACAATGGAAGGGACCCTACTGACCATTTAACTAAACCTTTACATTTTCTTTTTTATGTTTTTGTGTTTTTTTTGGCTGTGTCGGTCTTCGTTGCGGCACATGGGCTCTTTTGTCGTGGCGCACGGGCTTATTTGCCCTGCAGCATGTGGGATCATAGTTCCCGGGCCAAGGATCAAACAGTCATCCCCTGCATTGCAAGACCAATTCTTCACCACTGGACCACCAGGGAAGTCCCAACCTTTGCATTTTATAGAGGATGGAAGTGAGGCTAGAAAATATTACAGACTTTTTCAATACCACACAGTGGTAACATCCAATTCTATACATCTCAGGAATCCCGCTTTCCAAGTCAATGTTTTTGCCATTATATCTCATTGTCACTTTATCTGAAACTCTGCACATTTATTATATGGACATACTGCTATTCCTCAGATCTACCTTCTAGACAACTTTCCTAACCTCCAGATTGCCTGAAAGGAGACTTAAATACCTGTTCTCCCACCACCGCACAAAGTTTCTGCATAATTTCTTAATGACCACTATGGAGCAGGTTGAGTAAAACAACAAAAGCAGTACCATGTCAAAGTTAACAAAATGAGAATGAGGAGAATCGAACAAACGAATCAAGTGCGTGAAGGAAGAAGTGAGACAGTGATTGTTGCTGACCAGAGAGCACCATGCCTAAAGTATAGGAAGCTATTTTAAATAAATTAAGAGAGAGATACAGAGGTATCCATAAAGGATAAATGTGCATCCTTGTCAACCTCCTTTTATCCTTCTATCCTAATTCACAATTCCTCCTCAGCAACAGTTTGCCATCCACTAAATATTTATCTGCCTACCATGTATAACAGATGTTCTCTGCTCCAGAAGATTCTGTTTTCGTTTCCCCTCCTTAGAAGAAATACCCATGGAATACAGCTTAGCACTATTATCCTTATCTAATTGCATTCTATTTTTCAACTTTATCAAAAGCCTAAAGAACCTCTTAGAAGCACTGTCTAGTAGACCCTAAGACAGTTAAGGTGTCCAATGGAAAAAATGTCTTGAAATCATACTTACTACAATGTAGAAAAACACACACACACATCTAGCCAAGAAAAGTAGATAGAGAATAAATATAATATTATTTTGCACATAATACCCCTTAACATATTTAAACATATATTAACATAAAAACAAAAATTCTGGGCTTCCCTGGTGGCGCAGTGGTTGAGAGTCCGCCTGCCGATGCAGGGGACACAGGTTCGTGCCCCGGTCCGGGAGGATCCCACATGCCACGGAGCAGCTAGGCCCGTGAGTCATGGCCACTGAGCCTGTGCGTCCGGAGCTTGTGCTCCGCAACGGGAGAGGTCGCAACAGTGAGAGGCCCGCATACCACAAATAAATAAATAAATAAATAATTCTAATTTTTCCAAGCAAGGATTTAATTAAGAAAGAAATTTAGTTTTCAAAAGTCACTAGCAGTATACACCAAGGATTTTGAAGGCTGGAACATATTTCCTTTAAAGAAGTAGAAAGTCTACACAGAAACCTCAGTTTGTCAAAGATCCCACTATTACGATTCATGAAATCCTCAAAGCTTTTACTAAACTTTACAGGTATAGATACCCCTGGTGCTCTGCTCAAGTAATCACTGACCACTAAGCCACTTGAAAAAGGAGGAAGACAATCACTCTTAAAAAGTAAAAGACCTGGTTGCAAAGGGAAGGCAACTGAGAGCTCCAAAAGAAGGGAAAAGACTTGACATAAGCAAGGCTATGTCTAGAAGGCAACTCCATCAGTGTGGACCTACCTAAGATAATCTGATTCAAATGAGTTACATTGTTGGCACCCTTCTTTGGCCTCTTATATATTATTAAAACAAAATTCTGAAATTGAATTTTAATGTTGTTCAGAAAAACAGAGCACAGTGCAGTGGTCTTTGGCACCTCCCCACAAACAAACTCAGGGTCCAGAGCAGCCTCTGCAGTTGCCCAACACAAGAGTCGAACCTAGACATCAGCAACTACCTACAAAGAAAGGGTCTTCAATGTTAGGTCATCTTGGGTAACACATGTCTTTGGAGGGAATGAATAGTATCTTCTCTTGTGAATAGTGGCTAGGGAGTCTAAGCAAATCTTAAGTTGTCTAGCCTCTTTAGATTTATTTATTTTAATTAAGGAGAGATTTATTGGCTTCTAAGTCATTTGTATTAATTCATATACACCTCTATATATTTATGTTTAACCAAAAAGGCACATAGGTACAAAGAAAATTCATTCCTGTCACTTGAAAAACCTGAAACCATTTGGTTAGGGCCATAAATTTACTTTATATGGGGCTCTATTCAAAATTAACATTTGATGAAGACTTATAAGGAGACATATTTAGTCTGAAAGGTAACTTTGCTGTGGTCTTTCCACATTTCATATGTCACCACCATTTTTCCTTATCATAAAATTCTTTTATTGATTTGGAAAAAAATGGTCCAATTCTCATTGAAAAAAAAAAGCAGTCCAACCTAAAACAATGTAGAGATTCCTTATATTAGAAGCTGTGTGATTCATTAGGTCCAAGTAACTTCCAACAAATACACATACCAGCTGAACATCTGATAGACAACATTACCTAGGCTCTATCAAGGGGCTCCTAATTGATTTTTAAAAGGTATGTTCCCGAACCATCTCACAGGTAATCTCCTGCAAAACAGACACAGAAAATCTTGCTAAATCCTACCTTTAAATCAAATATTTGCATTTGGCACACATGTTCTTGTCAATGAATTTTCGGTTCTAAGAAACATAATCTAAATGGAATTCAGACACCTGACGACATATGCTTATGAGGAAACCTGTGTAAATTCAGAGGACTTAACAGCAACGCCTTAGAAACCACCTTAATGTAATCACTGGAATTAATATCCTTTTGCTTTAATAACACATATGAGTTTTTAAAAAATCAGTGGAAGATAATTCATATACAAGATGTATTCTAATGTCCCTCAGTTGTGTGTGACAGCCAATCCTCAAGAGAGTTGACAAAATGAGAAGAACTGACAGAATCAAGAAAATATGAGGTCTTATTTCTTTCACTCTGGAATCTAGGATCTTATTTGGTTTCACATCCTCCAAAGGATGGACTTTCCAAAAAAAAAAGGAATTTGTATGTTTTCTCTATATCCAGGCAGAAAATTATGATGTTACCATGTGATTTAATTAGGTTTGCCCTTGATTTGAAGATATCTGGAATAAACTGCATAATACTAAAAACATATATATGCTTTTGAATTTTCTACTGTATTTTTTAATAACAAGAAACTAACATTTTTGTTTTCTTATTCACACGTGAGGAGTTAGCTACAGCTACACAGACCTCACAGTCCCTCATAGCAGCAAACAGAGTTGAGGCACAAGCTGCACCTTTTAAAAAGAACAAGTGCCTCCTTAATCCAAGATTTCAAAAATCTTGCTTAAAAATATGTAATTACAAATAGGACATGTTTATCCTTTCCTCTTGGTCTTTAGTGTGTGACCTCAACAGAGAGGCATTAGTGTGTGACTTCAACAGGAGGAAAATGAATTTTTTAATAAAATAAAATAATCTAGATTCTAGCAGATACATAAGAAACTGGTGGGAGGATTGTAACCTAAAGGCAAGAGGGTAACATTTTATCATTGATGAACTCCCTGAAGCCACATCCAATTTTATATGCCTGCTTCTTCTCTACCCACCCTTATTCTATTATCATAATTTTAATACCTTTAGGGAAAGCATACGGCATAGCTCCAACCATAGCTCAGTAGCCACCTCTCTTTTATTGGGTCTTTTAACCCCATTTCGTATCTCTATCCTGCTTTCTAATCTACTTGTGCTTTCATTCCCTACCTGCTCCCTCTTTACTAGTTTTCATTTATCTTTAAAGTGAATAAAAAGAATTAATCTAGAAAGAATGTGAAAAGTGATACTGATGTAATGTTCATCCCTATTGCAATTTTGAATGTGCTGTTATGGTTTCCTTTATTTTAGCCATTTCACACACAAAGAAATTTTAAGTAACTACATGGAAGGATGCAAGGGAAAAAATGAACCCCAAAATATGACACAGAGCAATTTACACAAGACTTTATGCTAAAGCAAACAGAGAGTTATGTTCTCAACCCTTTAAAAAAAATAAAGAGTAATCAGATTCTGATGGAATACATATCTGAATGTGAAGTGCAAATAAAATAAACTGGGAGGATCAACACATGTTGGGAACAGTATAAAATGCAGCTTGAACTAATAAGGGTTTGGATCTATTTAGTTATGCCAAATTGAAATATATCTACAAAGTGAACTCTGGTTTCCTAAGACTATGGTTTACATGTACTGAATTTTAAGCAGATCTCACACTTTAATCACTTTAAATCATGCTTTTGTGGATTAAGGGTACTGATGCTCTTGTGCACATGCACAAAACATTGAAGTTAAGAATAATACATGTACATTTAAATTTTAAATCAGTTTAAACTTGTGAGGAGTAATTTTTCTGTTAATTTTTCCTGTAATTGTCTATCTTTTTCTGTTGTTGCTAGTCTCTCTCTCTAAATCATGTAAATTTCAGTGCATTTTGTGTGTACAATTCATTGCCAACTTAAGGCATAGAAGCAAACCTGATTATCAGACCAACAGTGTAGACTAAGGTCACCAAAATATTGTTTATAAATATGTATTATCCTAAGAGTGACTGAGTTTGCTTTTGTGCACATCACAACCTGTAACATGCTCACCTTTCTGGAGGCATGTGTTTGGGGTGGAAAGTCCTCACAGGTTATTTCCCCGAACAATCACTTATATTTTAGTTTACTTAAGAGCACTAACATTTGTTTTACAGACCTTTTCTTTTACCAGCTCAACTTCAAGCTGAATGTTTTTCTTTTAGAAAATGCTAAATTTCCTCAGAGAGACCCAGTGGTTACATATGAGGTTGTTCCTGCAGCCAGAATGATGTGTGGTGTGATTCTCTCGCATGCCACGTCACAGCACTACACAAGCAACCAGCACTCACTGTTGTCCCTAGAAAACCACAGTATTTGGAAGAACTGCCTTCGTGGCTGTGCCAGAATGAGTTCCTGTTATTGGTTCCTGCCTCAGATATTCATTCATGAGCCGTAACTTCACTCCTTGAATATAAGCTTCCTTGTAGTGTGATGACTACAAAGAAGAAAGTAACTGTCCCCAAATAAATGTCATCCTGAGCTTACATACAAACATTTCTCCAGTTATCAGAGCTTGTTATTCACACTGGGATAACTTCTCTTACCCCTAACATTTCACAAGCACTCGCTGAAAGGTTGATAAACTGAAAAGATGGCATCTCCTTCTCTGTGTAGTCCTTTGCCAGCCTCCCCAGGATTGCCATGCTATATTATATAATACTTCCTTAGCCAGATTCCAAGAATTCTATAGGCTGTAATTTAATCCTAGGAAAACCAGAGGATATTAAATGATCTAAACTGTCTTAGCCAGTAATCTCTGATTTGGCTGTCCTTTGAAGTTATATCTGAAACTTTTTGATGTCTTAATATTGTTTTAGAAATTAGGGGGGAGAGTTGACTTTGTAAATCATTTTAGGATTGCAAAAATGACATTATGATGATGAATGGCACAAGGCTTTAAAAAAATGTTTCTCTGAATATTAAATTAATCACAAACCAAGGCTGTCTAACATTAGCTCCTGATAACTTAGAGATCCTGTAGCATTCCAGATGCTCTATGAAACAGAAATATTGTCTTTATTATAAGCACCTTTCCACATCTGCAATTTTGTTATACAATAAAGTCTTGTTCTTTTGTTGCAAGATTGCCCTGGTTCATTTTTTTATTATTAATTTAAACCATGTGGGCAAAGGGTAATCCAGTAAGCCATAGGATTTCAGATCAGAGCTTTCATACAATCACATGTAACATCAAACATCTGGATATGTAGATGAATAGGGATAGGAGGAAAGTTGACAAGACCTAAAGCATTACCTGAATGAATAGATTTTATTTGTATATAATATTATTCACTTTTAATATAATATTTTCTTAACATACCTTCTCTAAACAATGGCCAGGTTAGAATAGAAATAAAAATTCATAACCCAATTGCATCAGTCACATGTAAATGCATAATAACCAAACAGCTTTCAGTTAGAAAGACCTTAAAGTTATTACTATAAATTGCTTGAGTAACCTACAATCGCTCTTATTATATATAAGTTTAACAATCCACTTAAAGAGAACATGATCTACAAGTTTTCCTGAAGCACTGTCACAATGTTGTCCGTTTAACATAAAATGTGAACCAGGAACATTTTGCCTCTAAGGCACATTACTCAATTATACACAACAATTAATATTTGCCTTCCTCTGTTTTTGCCAGCCCCTGCACTTTTCTAACCCTACTTCCATTAAACTTTTGGGGGGAAAAAGTCATAATCGTATACAGTTGGGAAAAAAAATCTGTTGGCTTGTTTCAAATTTTTACATTTTTCCAAGGTACCTAAAACTTGCAGACAATAAATAACGGGAATGTTTAAGTATCTTGCTAATGAATGGTTCTCTCTTGAGTTTTACAAATCTGTTTAAAGCAGAAATGGTACACAGAAACTTAAGCAAAACTCATCATTCTTACTAAATATGCTAGATTAGTATTGTTTAGTACTAAAATGATATTGAGAAGAGTAAAAGATGGTATTCAATACCAAGAAGGGAGACATAATAGGTCTGTCCAAAAAAACTGTTAGAAGTTGACCCCACAAATCATATAAAGTGCCTACTGCAGTCCAAATCAATTTATTTCTAATGCGTGAGGCAGATACCAAAGCATATATTCTTAAAGGTTTGCCTGAATGGATGTTATTTGCATTCTGTGATCCAGATGCTGTGTATTTTACTGCAGATGCCAGGTGTGGATATTCAAAAGTAAAAACCTAAAGATCAAAGAAACAAAGGTTGATCCTGTTGAAATATTTAGCCACAAGTCATTCACATGACTAGAGACTTTTTGTTTCATGAGGTGTTTACATCCTTTGTTGTTAAAGCTATTTATTACCTTTGAAAACAGTTCACCTTCCTTTTTGGAATACTATAGAGTGTGACATGGTCTTAATGTTTGTTAAGGGAACATCCATGTTTGAAATGGAAATCACCACCACTATTACTGCAAAAATAAATTCAATCATTTGAAAATATACGAATAGGCTGTGTTAAAATTTCACATATTCTGATAACATACACACAGTCCCAAATAGAGAAGGGAATAAAAATTAATCTGACAAAATAAAAACTTTACAAATCTATACAGTCCCACAGAGAAATGGTGAATGCTCCCTGTAGGGTGATGACAGAATTTCTGGGAAATATACTCTTTAACATTACAAGAATTAAGTCATTTTCAGGCTTATCAAATTTATCTGCAATTGCAAACACATTTGTCTCTTTTACTTTCTGGTTTTCTTTGATCGATAGATCACTGCAATAATAAGTTTCAAGCTTTGTCCAGTCCTTACACTGAGAAACTACTCATTATCTCCTGCTACTTGTCCTAGTTATCATAGATGTAAATTATTTTAGTAAAAAGAGCACACATGACCCCACTGACACATTTCATTTTCACACAATTGCCATAACATCCCATAAGCCTGAGCAACAATTTGGAGATCAAGTGTTCCTGTTGTCTAATTCTGCATACCTATCGCCTCAAAAATTTAATGGCCTAAAACAGTTATTTATTTTACATTGTTCTGTGTGGGCTGACTGAGCTCAGCTGAAGTCATTCTTGTTTGGGGTCTCTCACTGGATTACAAAGAGCATCTGAAGTCTTCTTCACCCTCATGTGTGATGCCTGTGCTAAGGGAGCTGGAACAACTAGGGGCAAACTAAACATTCACTGGGCTCTCCATGTGGTCACCTGGGCTTCTTCTAAGCATGGTTCATGAAGCGCAATTAGTCTTCTTACATGGAAGCTGGCTGCCCTCAGAATGAGCATTTCAAGAAATTATAATTGGAAACTGCCAGTTGCTTAAAAGCTAGGCTTGGAAACAGACACAAGGTCACATTGTCACATTCTATTAATCAAAGAAATCACAGAGGTGCAGAAGAGACCTTACATCTCAATGGGAGAAAGGTCAAATAATCCGTGACCACCTTCAGTCTATAATACTAAGCTCCCGCCTGGAAATAAATCCTTAATCTCAAATTTTATTTTGAAAACAAAAATTTACTTCCCAAATTTCTAAAAGAAGTAAAAAAGCAGTGAAATTCAATGTGCTTAATCATGTCCATAGTTAGAAATTATTTTCCATTAGAAATTTAAGTTTTAATTAGCTAATAACTAGAGTACATAATGTTGACCAGTGTTCCAAGTGTACTTATTTATGTTAGCCTCTAGTACGAAAATCTAATGGATGGTGTTATTTATAGATCATAAATTCAACTCAGCCCAGATGAATTGGCAAAGGTGCCCAGATTCAAGATTATAGGCGGAAAAATGGCAATTCTTTCACAGTACTTAAAATTATTTTTTAAAGTAAGAAACTATGATAGACTGCATAGCAAAAATATGCTCCTTTCAAATGGCTTTATAATGATAAACAATTTTCATACACTTCCATGGGAGAATTTTTCTTTCCATAAGTATTTTTTAATGACTATTTAAACAATACTCAATATTCACACAGAATTTAGACCACACCATAATAGTTTGATTCACTTCATTAGTAAGTCTGTGGGAAAATCAGTGGCCCCTTAATTTGGGATTAAAAGGTTTCTTCCTTTGGCCTTTAATTTAAATTCCCAGGGAGAAACATAGGATATGAGTCTTTAAAGTTACATATATGAATGTAGGCTATCTCAAATGCAGCATTAACAGTGCTGTTTTATGCTGAATAAAATTTATGACCCAGTCCATAAGGGAAGTACATGAGGATTGTTTGTGATGATAAGAAATAGGAGATCTCTGAGTCTGCCACTGGGAAATAAGACAGATAAAGTGTGTAAATGCATACTATAAACTACTGTGTGGCAACAGGGAAAATACTGAATAGATATAAAAGGAGTAACAGATCTTTTTTAAAGTGCTGAATAGAGAAAAACAAGAAACAAAATTAGATCTATATAACAGTACAATTTATGTAAACTAACAATCCACACAACAATATAGTTGTTAATAAGAATAAATAAAAACAGAAGGATACACCTCAAACACGCTCTAAGGTTGCCCATAAGGGTGAGGATATAAGAGGGAAACTGCAGATAAAATGGAATAATTTTTAACAGACAAAAAAACAGAGAAACTTTTCACAGACCAATGGCAATAATCTGTCATAAACTGGGTAGTTATGTTTGACTTGGCCCTCTTCACGAAATCTAGCGATTGATAAATACAACCAGTTATTGGTTAAATGACATACTGGACAAATAAAACTATTAGAACATCATTGTACATAAAAATTAGTTATATCAGAATAATAATTTTTAGGAGGGAATCAAAAGCGCCTGCTAGCCTTCCATGATTTATTCACCTTTCCAGCTCAAGTTAATGGATTCTTTAAAACATATTTTAAATGTTGGCCTATGTCCAAACAATCACTTCAAGAGACTGATCAAAAAGTCATATTAAGTTGGACAGGATTCTGCGAAGATGGTGGGGTAGGAAGCCCAAGAAATCTGTTTCCCTATCTAGACAATTGTGCTAGTAGATTCTGTCTGACATAACTACTCTGGCACTCCAGTCTACTGAGGGTTTGTAACTCCTAGGAGAAGGGTTGGAGAGTAAATCGCAGTTAATTTTGATCAGTTTCAGCTCTTAGCACAATAACAGCTACCCAACCCAACTCCCAGCTCCACAGCAGGCAGCCATGCAGACTTTCCAGGAGCAGCTTGGGCACAGTTTGCAAGACCCACAGTGGGTTAAAAGGACCTTTTCCTCCAAATGTTGGGGATCTGTGCTCTGACCACTGATTACTACTTCTAATCAAAGAGGTGCAAAGAGGTGGGTAGTCATTTTTATAGTATCTCTGCTCATTATTGCAAGCACCAGATCTACAAAACTCTTAGAAGAAAACATAGGGCAAGCTTCATGGCACTGGATTTGGCAATGATTTCTTGGATTTGACACCAAAGGCACAGACAACAAAAGAAAAAACAGACAAACTGGACTTCATGAAAATTTTAAAATGGTGTACATCAAAAGAAACTATCATCAGACTAAAAGGGAAATTCACAGAATAGGATAAATTTGCAAATCACATATCTGATAATTTATTAACATCCAGAATATAGAGAAAAATCCTAAAACTCAAAACATACACGCCAATTTGAAAACAGGCAAAGGAGTTGAGTAGACATTTCGCTAAAGAAGATATGCAAATGGTGAATAAGCACATGAAAAGATGCTCAACATCACTAATCATTAGGGAAATACAAATCAAAACTACAATGAGATACGACCTCATATATGTTAGGATGGCTACCATCATAAAAAGAAAACATAACAACTATTGGCAAGGATGTAGGGAAATTGGAACCTTTTGTACCGTCATTGGGAATATAAAATAATATAGCTACTGTGGGAAACCATATGGTGGTTCCTCAAAACAACTGAAAATTGAATTACCATTTGATCCAGCAATTCCACTTCTACATATATACCCAAAAGAACTGAAACCAAGGCCTTGAGGAGATATCCATACACACATATTCATAGCAGCATTGTTCGCAATAGCTTAAACAAGTATTCATTGGTGGATGAATGGATAAATAAAATGTGGTATATACATACAATGGAATATTATTCAGCCTTAAACGGGAAGGAAATTCTGACATATGCTAAAACATGAATGAACCTTGAGAACATTAAGTGAAGTGAAATAAGCCAGTCACTAAAGACAAATGCTGTACGATTCCACTTATATGAAGTACTTAGAGTAGTCAAAATCAAAGAGACACAAAGTAAAATGGTGGTTACCACAGCTTAGGAGAGGAAGGCAATGGGGAATTATTGTTTAACGGGTACAGAGTTTCAGTTTTGCAAGATGGAAAGAGTTCTGGAGATGTTGGTGATGGCTGCACAACAACGTGAACATATTTAGTACCATTGAAGTGTACATTTAAAATGGTTAAGATGGTAATTTTTATGTTATGTGTATTTTACCACAGTAAAAAAAATTGAGGAAAAAAAGGGAGGAAGGGTAAAGGAAGGCTCATATCAATCACAGATCTTTTACAATTCTGAAATACAGCTAAATGCATATTTCCAATTCCTTGATTAAATCCAGACCAGTTGCCTAAGAGTGATTTACCATGACCACTGGCCCTGCTTTCTGGCTTGGGTTTACAGCTGAAGAGCTTTCTCTGTCTGATTCATGTCTGCAGAAGGCTGAAGACCCAGAGACCTCCTTTCATTATAAAATGACTCTGTTCCTTAAATTCATGTTAGTATAGTTTCTTTAAAAGCCTAGTGGGTTTCTTGCTTATCAAGTTATAATCCATATCACATTGCATATGAATGAATGAGAGCTGAATTACCAAGTAAAGGAAAAGCTTATTTATGACATAACCAGACAGGTATGAAATTTTATGTTTTAAAATTGAAAGTGCATAATACAATCACTAATAACGCTTTTATATATTTTTCTATACACAGATTTTAATTGTTTTTGACAGCATTATGTAAATTGGCTGCAAACCTATTAAAAATTTGAAGAAAACTTTGTTGATAGTGATAAATTCAGTTAATTTTCAATTCTGTAATACCCCCTTTTTTTTTTTTTTTTTTGCGGTACACGGGCCTCTCACTGTTGTGCCTCTCCCATTGCGGAGCACAGGCTCCGGACGCACAGGCTCAGCGGCCATGGCTCACGGGCCCAGCTGCTCTGCGGCACGTGGGACCTTCCCGGATCCGGGCATGAACCCGTGTCCCCTGAATCGGCAGGTGGACGCTCAACCACTGCGCCACCAGGGAAGCCCTGTAATACCCTTTAGAATTCAATATTGATACTGAGTTAACACAACAATTAGTGAACTTTCTTAACTTAGACATAGGTTTGAAACTGATATGTGTTCACATCAATTCCTCTAAAATAGGTGAGTTTCACAAATGTGAATTTTAAAGGAAAATGATTGGGGTTCTCAATTAAGTTTCTTTGAAAACTTTTTAGTATATCTGGAACAATTTGGTTATATGAACTTTCTTTTTAAACTGTAAATTTTATGAAATTTAAATATGGATCAAGTTCATCCGATGAAAATTGTGTCCAAACTGAGATGTCCTTTAAGTGCAAAATATACATTTGATTTTGAATACTTAGTACTAAAATAATGTAAAAAGCTCATTAATAATTTTTATATTAACTGTTGAAATGGTAATATTTTGATATATCATATTCAATACATTATTAAAATTAATTTCACCTGCTTCTTTTTATATATGGCGATCTGTCAGTTATCAACTTATTGCCTCTGAGCTCCAAATACACTCTCAGGACTTGCTCTGTGATAATGGACTGCATTCCTAAAGCATTTTGCCTTTACTGTCCACATACTTTTAAGTTGAGGGTGTTAGAGGAACACTGCAAGATGAAGTGGACTCCCCTTGATTCTGACTGCTGAGCTTTTGTCTTTTACCTTGCTCTCACTGAACAGCCATCAGCAGTGTGGATGTTTGAGGACACCTGGTGACACTCTGCTCTAGATAGATATTCAGAGTGCACAGTCCCTCAGCAACCTCCCTTCAGATCACCTCCCCTTCAGATAGAGACACTGCATGTTCCATTTTTCATACCCGTAAGAGTGCCTCAACTCTTTCTGAGCATCTGCCTACCAACCATGGCTCTGTAATACTTCCAAGGATTGCTTCTTGCTGCTCAAAGACAATGGACCACCTCTGGCCCAGGAAACTTCTTGGCCATCCAGTGGGCTGAAACCACACTTTCTCCAAGGGAGTCTGAAATTCAGCCTTGGAGTAGCACCCCCCTCCCGCCAAGGTTAACCTTCCTTGAGTACTCTCCTTCAGCTCTAGAGTACCTTGTAGAGTTCTCTTTATACCTTCAGATTTACTCTCCTTTCTTAGCTTAATAATTCTTTATATTAAACATCCCCTGTTTAAATCACTATGTGATTTCTGTCTCCCGAATGGACTCAAACTGCTATAGGGTATAGGTATATATGTGGCTTGCGTTATGTTGATTTTATATGCTCTAGAGCATATAACTAGAAAAAACAAGGAGACAGCAAGTAGTAAAAAAAAATCTTGAAAACAATAATTAAAATATTTAAACAAAATTAAGAATTAAAAATCTTTTCAAGCTACACGAGACAGAGTGCTTAAATTGGAAATTCAGAATGGTAGTGAAATATGATTTACCTACTGAATGGTAGTGAAATATGATTTACGTACTAAGATTCAAAGATTTTTGTTGGAAAATTCTGGAAAGTCTTACCTGATTGGCTAGAGTTTTTATTGCACTGAAAGATGGTTTACCTCCCACACCTGAACTAAAGAGAAGAACAGACATAAAGAGGTAGATATGACCCCCAGAAAAATTGAGAGTAAAACTGGCAAGCTAGTCTTCATACAAAATAAATATGTTTTTAAAGGCCAGTGTGATATTGAAAATGATACCAATTAGTACAAGTAAGCAGTCATGCTCAAAATATGAATATCTGGAGGGGAAAATGGTTTATTTGTTTACTCCTTACAAACTGCTAGCCCAGGATTCAAGTAGCATAAATGAGCACAAGTGAAACCATAAGATAAAATGGTATTTTAACTTTATAATGTGAATTCAGGTAAGTAACAAATATTCAGATATAAACAATCTCCTACTTAGAAATCTATTATACGCCTTAGAAAAAGGATTAATCATTATAGCCTATTAAGAATGGCCCCACCAGGGATGGGATAGGGAGGGTGGGAGGGAGATGCAAGAGGGAGGGGATATGGGGATATATGTATACATATAGCTGATTCACTTTGTTATACAGAAGAAACTAACACAACACTGTATAGCAATTATACTCCAATAAAGATGTTAAATTAACAAAATTTTAAAAAAAGAATGGCCCCACCAAGTTATTAAAAGTTAGAGAGCATCTCATTATTGATTGTTAAGAAGACAACACCTAATACAGCCTATATGAGCAATGTTATAATAATATTGATTTCATGTTTGATGGGAAACATATCTAATACTAGTTATGTCAAAAATACTAATTGATTTTGTTCTATGTGTCTAAAAATGCACTTTCATTTTTCAATATCAATAATAATAATCTTCCTAACATGAAGATTAAAGACCGTCATATTAATCATAAACAATACTCATTGAACAGAAAAGGAAGGGACTTTCACAGCAATGTAAATTTCAACGATCTCCAACTATAATTTCAGTCATGTAAGGACCAGAATATTAAACCATCAAAAAATAATCCATGAGAAAACTGCTGATTCCATGCTTTGGGGACTGAATATAGCCTGAAAAATATGTTTCAGAAAGTTTATTTAGTATTATATAACTACTTCGGTTATGTGGTTTTCATATTTTTTAGTCTACTTACTAAAACCACTGGTCCTACACTTAATTGCTTTCCACATAGAGAGGCTTTACAAGCTTTAAAAATAATAAAATCAACATTAAATTTCATCAAAGTTTAGGATAAGAATTGCATTAGGTTATATACTGAATATAAATGTTAACCAAGACATTTCTAAAAGCATGCTCAATATGTGTGATCCACTAAAACAGCGATTTAAAATTATGATATGAAGGCCTTTTCCAGAGTTACTAAAAACAATTAAGGTCATTACAAATTGGATTCCACAACACTCTATCTGCATTAAGTGCTCTCTCTCTATATATATATATAATCTAAACAACAGGTATAATCTAAACAACAGGGTACAAAGCCATCTCACTGAATCGCCAGTGGCACAAAACAAGGAGACTGAATTAAAAAAATGCATAATTGGATCATGGACCAGAATTCTAACCTGATAACTTTTAAGGTTTTGAGAATTCCCACATCTGTACCTCAAGAACTCAGATCTACCCTCAAGCCACTAGAAGCCACACTCTTCCAATTTCCTGGTTTGTGATTCTCACTTTTGGCTGTGCACCACAGTCTTCTAAGTAATCACACCTCTCACCAATTCAGGAAAGCTACAAAAATACCTCAAGGAAAGTTTTGCCTGTTAGGAATACTCTTTATTTATTTATTTTTTTGGTAAAGCAGCTTTATTGATGTGTAACTGACATTTAATAAGCTGTACCTATTTAAATACAATTTGGTAACTTTTGACATAGGTATACATCTGTAAAAACCATAATGACAATCAAAATAATGAGTATGCCCATCACCATCAAGTATCCAAATGTCCTTTTGTAATTCCTCCCTCCCAACTACATACTCTCATTCACTGGCAACCAGTTATTTTAGATTAGTTCGCATTTTCTAGAACTGTATATAAATGGAATCATAAAATATGTACTTGCTTTTGCTCGGTCTTCTTTAACCCAGCATAATTATTTTAAGATCCATCTATGTTGTAGCATGTATCAATAGTCCATTCTTTTTTATTACTGACTAGTAGTCCATTGTTTGGATATACCACTGTTTATTCTTCTGACGATGCACATTTGGATAGTTTCAGTGTGGGGCTATTAAAGTAAAGGTGCTATGAACATTTATGTACAATACATATATTTTCATTTCTCTTGGGTAAATACCTAAGAATGAATGGCTAGATCATATGGTAAGTGTTATGTTTAAATTTCTAAGAAGCTGCTAAATTGTTTTCCAAAGTAGACATACCATTTTACATTCCAACTAGCAGAGCATAAGAGTTCTAGTTTCTCCACATATTCCCCAAAACTTAGTACTGTCAGTCTTTTTAATTTATCCATTCTGATAGGTATGTAGTACTATCTTTTGGGTTTAATTTGTATTTCCGTACTGACTAATGATGTTGAGTTTCTTTTCATGTACTTACTGTCAAGAATACATTTTCTTTGTTAAAGAGTCCAAAAATTTGCCCACCTTTTTATTTTTGTTTTCTTATAATGAGTTTTCAAAGTATTTTTAATATATTCTAAATACATTTCCCATGTATTCAGATATGCAATTTGCAAATAGTTTCTCCTAACCTGCAGCTTCTCTTTTCTTTCTCTTAACAGTATCTTTTGAAACAAAAGTTTTAATTTCGATAAAGTCCAACTTATCAATTTAGTAATTTTATGAATCATACCTTTGGAGTCATATCTAAGAAATCTTTGCATAACTCAAGATCACAAAGATTTTCTCTTACGTTTTGATACAGAAATCTTATAGTTTCAGGTTTTATGTTTAAGCCTAAGATCCATTTTGAGTAGCATTTGATTTTGTCTCAATATACATAAAATTAAGCTTACTGAAGTGGTATCACTGAAGAAATGCATGGTGGTTAGTTAGGTGGCCAAAGTTACAATCACAGGTTGTATGATACAGAAAGACTTTGAGAATTGTTTTAAAATCCTATCTTTTTTTAGGGGCATTAGCTACACAATCTGTATTTATTTCCTACCTGGAGAACTGGGGAAAAAACCCAGAAGAATGTGGTATACCACTAGGGGTGCAGAGAATGCCCCATGTCAGAAGGCCTGGAGAGTAGCTGTGGCCTATCCCAGGAATTTTAAAAGCCCAAGCATGTCTAGAACAAGGGAAAAGGTGAGAGATGAAACTGGAGAGGTTGACAGAGATCAGATTACTGAAGACCTCATATATCATATCACAGATTTCTAATTCCAGCCTAAGAATGGAATCAGAATGAAATGCAAGGTGTTACAGTGGGTTAAGACATTCAGAGACCAGTTAGGAAATGTGAAACATTTCGGGCAGATGCATGAGATAATGTAAGTCATGGGTGGAGGATGCGAGTTATACCATGACCAAAGGCAAATAATCATGAATCAGAAAGTATATTCTTGACATGGTTAAGAGAGAGCATGTGAGATTTAATGGTCAGTTAGAAGACAGAGAAAGTTGGGAAGGTCTTTAATGGTAATCAAAGGATTTCACATCATATGAATAACAGAATTAAGTATTGAGCAAATTTAAGGTTTTATGTGCAGAAATATCAAAGAAGTTAGTTTGATAGTAATATGGTCCATGGATTAAAAGAGATGAAGATCAGTTTCAAGGACATTTGGAGATAATTGCTGATACTGAATCAAAGCAATACAAGACTGTGATAGATTTGTGAAAATGGGAATTGAAGTCACAACAAAAATCTCCTTATCTGGTTTTAAAGCCTCAAAATTTATTCATAGGCACTCATTAAACTACCTAATTTCTCAATTCTGCCTTATTTATAGATGATTGTCTCTTTTTTTTTTTTTTTGGTACGCGGGCCTCTCCTTGTTGTGGCCTCTCCCGTTGCGGAGCACAGGCTCCGGACACGCAGGCCCAGCGGCCATGACTCACGGGCCCAGCCGCTCCGCGGCATGTGGGATCTTTCCAGACCGGGGCCCGAACCCGTGTCCCCTGCATCGGCAGGCGGACTCTCAACCACTGCGCCACCAGGGAAGCCCTTTAGATGACTGTCTCTTATGAGCCTAAAATACTATTTAGCCCTCAGTATGTTTTATATATATATATATACATATATATATATATATATATATATATATATATATATATATATTTTTTTTTTGCGTTACGCGGGCCTCTCACTGCTGTAGCCTCTCCCGCTGCAGAGCACAGGCTCCGGACGCGCAGGCTCAGTGGCCACGGCTCGCGGGCCCAGCCGCTCCGCGGCATGTGGGATCTTCCCGGATCGGGGCACGAACCCGTGTTCCCTGCATCAGCAGGTGGACTCTCAACCACTGCGCCACCAGGGAAGCCCTGTATGTTTTATATATTTTAAGTACTCTTTGTATAGCATTCTGTAATATTTTCTGTATTATGCAAATAATTTCTGACTACATGTAGCATTATTTCAGCCCATATAATTGTGATTAAGCTTAACATTTTAACTATAAAAACCATATCCAGCCACTGATTTATATACCAGCCTGTTTAAGCATTTAATAGATTAATGGCAATAAAAAGATTAATAGTCAAATTTAACAAATTAACATCTTCATGGTTATCATTACTTATCAATGAAGACAGAATGATACGACTGATGCATGTACATTTCCCCTTCCCTTTATAGAAAAGATTCTTAGGAATTTGAGCTCTGTGATGAAGAAAATACATTCTATGTGCCATAATTTCAGATTTGGTTTTGGCCACTTGATCCAAAAGTTGTATTATAGAAATTACTATCGATTTTTCCCTCTAAATTATCTAAATTGTCTAAATTATCATTTCTATTGTTTTCAAAACCAAAAGGCTAGGGACTTCCCTGGTGGTGCAGTGGTTAAGAATCCGCCTGCCAATGCAGGGGACATGGGTTCGATCCCTGGTCTGGGAAGAAGATCCCACATGCCGCAGAGCAGCTAAGCCGGGGCGCCACAACCACTGGGCCGGCGGTCTAGAGCCCGTGGGCCACAACTAATGAAGCCCACGCGACTAGAGCCCGTGCTCCGCAACAAGAGAAGCCACGCGATGAGAGGCCCACGTGCTGCAGTGAAGAGTAGCCCCTACTCACCGCAACTAGAGAAAGCCGGTGGGCAGCAATGAAGACCCAACACTGCCAAAATTAATTAATTAATTTAAAAAAAAAGGCTACAACACATCAGTGAAATGAATACTCAGGTTCAATGAAATCATCATCACCATAGACTTAAAATTCATAAATGACAATTCAGTAACTATAATAGATAAATATACATCCTTCGGCACACTGTGTGTGGATGCATGTGCATGTGCATATATGCATTTGAGATGACTGAAGCTAGAATCCATTAAGAAATGATGCGGCATACCTAAGAACCCCAGGCAGTCACTTAGGAGATCACCTGACACACAAACTTATTCAACAGAACATTGATCTGAGCATTGATTATATCCTGGCAATATAAGAGTGATAAGAAAACACTCAACATCAGCTGCAGTAACCAGGACTTTATGCATCAGATTTCCATCACTGACCACAATATGGATTTCCACAATATGGAAAAGATGGCTGGAAAAGATTTTTCTTTTCAACTTAAGTGATACTTTAATCACTTTCTTTCAAAGCTCAGGGGGCAATCTTTGGTGAAATATGTCTAAAAACCTATTCCATTTTTTAGCATAAAATCTATCTAACTTGACTTTAATGTGATTGTATTTTTAGTTTTACAATTTATATAAAACAAAGTTTCACAGGCTAATAGAGCAACACAAATATTCTACTTGTGTTATTATTGATTCTAAATGCAGTTCATCTTTCTTCCTGGAAGTGTTTACTGAACTGATTCTTTGGAATCTAAGTTTGATTAAACCATATACCATAAGGTCAGAAAGAAAGGAAAATCAAAGTAAAGACTTCACTATTTAGGCAATACCGCTCTCCTAATCAATAAATTTCAACTGTAATTGCATACTAGAATCACTTGGGGAATTCAATTTAAATGCTGATTCAGTTTTTCCATAATATTATCCCACTATCAATAGTTTTCAATTCACAGGTGATTCTAATACACAGCCAGGATTGAGAACCACTGTTAGACTTAAGCCATGAATCAAAGTCTTTAACATAAACAACAATGTCCCAGATAGGTCAACCTCAGTGTACCCTCAAATATTCTGATTCCATAACTCTAGGATAAGTCCAGGAACCTACCCTTTAGCTAGCAGGTCATTCTGAGATAGGTGGTCTACAGGTCAAATGAGAATTGTTGTCCTAAGTTCAAAACCAAGCTTTGTATTTTTCCAATTTCTGTTTATTAAGGTATGTCTAGAGTACACCCCCCAGCCCCCAGTACCAGAGGGGAAAAAAGACCCAGAGAGTCAGGAAGGAGAGCAAGATCAGAGGGCAGTTGACATGTGAGGGCTCCAGCACTCTGATAACTTTCATATAACCTAACGAAGATAAATAAGAAGAAAATACTCAGGTGAGCAGAAGTTCCACCTGTACAAGTTTTACCCACTAGGACTGTGTCCAATAAAATGTCCTAGAACCTGCACCAGAAATTACTTCTCCTAGGGAATGAAGTAAGGGGAAGACTAAAGAGAGGCCCTGTGCTCTTCCCGAAGGCCAGTGTAATTACTGTTACTACAAAAAATTTCAGTTGATTTGTTCAGGACTGTAGTAGCACATTATGAACTTTAATTCTTCATAACTTTAAATAAATTAAAACCCTAAAGGTGGCATATTTTAGGTTGTAAAATTTCACCCCGTAATGATTACGACATTCATCAAAATCAACCCACTCTCCTTAGAGAACCTTGAAATAGAACATTCCAGGCCAGTATTTTACTGAGGTAATAAAATAATCCACTGCTTTACTCAGGTATTAACCATAGCCACATCCTATCGGAAAAAAAGAATTGCTCCCTCTGGGTACTCATGATGAAAAGCAAAACTGATTATTTCAATGCAAGAAAATGCCTTGGTCTGGGACGAGACATACTAAAGGAAACACCTGGTGTGAAATACATGCCTATAAGGAAAAGAGCGAAGAAGTCAACAGTACTGTATCCCACAGTAACCACGCCCTCCCTGCCCACGGAGGGGGGCTCCTACACTCCACGGAAGTGGACAGTCCTTCTCCACCTCCTTCCCGCAGGTGCTGCGCCACCTCCCACGGCCCCACAGAGGCCGAGCTGCACCTCCCTCTGCGCGGCCGACGCGCACGACGCACGACGTAGACCTGTGCCTGGCGCAGCACCTCCGTCCCTCGGCAGCTCCAAAGACAACACTGCCAGGTCCCGGGAGCCGGGCCGGTGCTCCGGGGCCCAGAAGACGTCGCCCACGTCCGTCAGCGAGTCGCTAGCACCCTGTCCGACTCAGCCGCCGGCCGCCTGCCGCTCCCGGCACCGTGGACCCAACCGAAGACGTGGAGGGCTTCGTGGTCCCTCGCCGCGACCCGCTGACAACCCCCTCAAGTCC
Organism: Stenella coeruleoalba; assembly: GCF_951394435.1. Lineage (NCBI taxonomy): Eukaryota > Metazoa > Chordata > Mammalia > Artiodactyla > Delphinidae > Stenella > Stenella coeruleoalba. The sequence continues at coordinate 33,918,239 of NC_137155.1, forward strand.
CACGCCGCGCTCCCGCTGCCAACCCCACCCGGCATGTGCACGGTTAACACCGATATATTGTCAGTCCCACCGCCCAACCAGCAGGCCGGGCTAACAGAAGGCCTCGGCCGTACCCGGAAGTCCCAGGCCCACCTCAACCCCGGCGACGCCGCCCCCCAAAGCCACTCCAAAAACTGCGGCCAAAACCAAGGGACTAACCGGTGTGTGTGTGGCGGGGTGAGTCAGCCACTCAGCGCCCTGAGCCAGCCCGGTGACGAGGGACGTCAGGCGCCCCCATTTTGAAACTCCTCAATCCTGAGACGGCCACTCGAGGCCCATCCTGGTCAGCCTGTACCGGGCCAGGTGGGTCGGCGTCCTGCCCGGCTCCCGCCCGCACCTCCAGCGACCTGGCCTACCTGTTCCGCCGGAGCAGCGCACTCCTGGTGGACAAGGCGCTCTTCCGCTCTTCTCGTGGGTGCGTGCCTGCGCACGCACGGCTCTCATCTCGGACCAAGACAAGCGCGAGGAAGACGGCATGCGCAGGCGCGCAGAACGTGCTTCCGGCGCTCAAGCAGCAGCTGGGCTGTAACCTCCAGGTGACCCTTTTTAAGCTTCATATTATAGTACCAGTTAGGATTCAGTGCATGTCCTAATGAAAGGGAGCAATATGAGTGAGAAAAAAGGCCCAGTGTGGAACTCCAGAAGAGTCTAAGGCACCAGAGGCCCACTCTATTCTAATACTGTATGTGTTCGGGATGTTTATTCTAAGATGAGAGAAAGCAAATTGACAATGGCGAACAACATTATGGTACTGCTTTCAATGTGGTTTACTTTATTAATAACAAGGGCAGCACTGAGCCAGCTCATACTTTCCCTACACAGTTTTTCGTTTCCATAGCATGCCAAGTCCAAACCTGATATCCAAACAAGGTCAGAGTCACCAGACTGTGAGCTAGTGTTAGGACAAAACAAATCTTGCAAGTCTTGTTTTACCTATAAAGTACAAATAATTTCACAATAAATTTAATTTAATGATAAATTCAGAATAATAAAGACAGAAACTAAAAAACCATTTGACCATTCTTCTCCAGAATCTTAAAACTAAGTATGGTATCTAATCATTTCTGCTGTCTTCAATGTGTCTACCATATTGTAACTCCACCTTGTAATGAACTGAAAGAAATTTATCATGTTCTTCCTAGTGGATTCTGACTGAAGATAACCAATCTGGAGGTAATGGTCCCAAGAGCCACTTCAAAGGACCATGGAGAGGAATAACAGATCATATCCACAGAACATCATCATAAATCCAGGTAGGAGTAACAGAGACTACATTTTGAAGTCTGGAGAGATAGAGAAATAAAATGAGACTGCATACGTTTGTGGGAGAAGATGTAAGCAGACTTGAAAATAGTTCTATTGATGTGGCCACTGGTGGGTGTGGCAACTTAGTTTTAAACATCCTTTAAGTTAATGAGTGTGGATGAGCCAATGTGGTTCTAAAGGACGGAAGCAGGAGAGTCTCAAATTTGGATCTGAGAACTATGTGATATCCTGAGGAAATATAGTGAAAGAGGTCTAAGAAGAGAGTAACAAAAGTGTGTAACAAACCACTTTGCCAAATACGATGACTGATATGACATAATTGCCACTTAGATGGGGTGAGGGGACATGTGTTTGAAAATTAGAATTTTCTCGTGGCATAGAGCGACACTTGTGAGAATGCTCTGGACGGTCATCATCTTTCAGGACCCACAGAGATAATGACAGTAATGGCTTCCACCAAGATGATGGTTTTCTCCATTCATGATGCTAACCAGTATGGAGAGTCCATAATCCTCAAATGATAGCCATAAGCAGCCACAAAAAGGCTAAAGACAGTGGTAGGATAACCAGAAAACCCTGCCCGAGGAAGATTGGTGAGTCAAGAAGCAGGAAAATGGTTAGGGAGCCTTTCACTTCAAAGTTGTTAGTTCTGATACAGCCAGCATTTTTAAGCTTAAGTAAATCACTTAAATTTAGAAGAGATAATATAGGACAGAAATAAATCTAAATGATACCCTTGGTATCCTTACTTTAAGAAAGTTATTTAATGAAAATATCTAGTGAGCTCAATACACTATTCTTCATTGAAGAAAAAGGTGACAAAAAGCTTCCAAACAAAATGCAGATAAAATTGAAGGTGTACATTTCATAGAAAGACTCTGAAAATTGTTGAGGAAATATTAAGTTAGACTCTCTGCTATGTGCTGATATCAGAAAGGTTGCAACGTGAGTTAGTGGGAAATACTGTGACTTGATAATCAAACCCCTGGGCTCTGACCTGTGTTTGATCTTGATGTGAGCATTCACACATTTGTGATCACAACCATTTTAAGACTCATTTGGAAAATGGAAAATTGAGAGAATCTTCTGCATAAGGTTGTGGTATTAAATGAAATAATGCATGCATAGCACTTCACACATAGTAAGTATTCAACAACATTTATTATTATTATTATTATTCTGATCTTGAAGAAGCCTACAGTCTAATGAAAAGGGAGATAATTATCATGTGTAATTCAGATTACAACTTTCAAAATCCTGCTTATTTAATGCCTACAACTTGGAAGATACTATTCAAGGCCCTGGGGATTCAGCTAAGAATCAAAAAGACAAAATCCTGTCCTCATGGAATAAGTCAGTTTGGATCCTTCAGGAGCAGATGCTGAGGCCCAATTAAGAATGAAAAGGCTAGTGTGTGTGTGTGTGTGTGTGTGTGTGTGTGTGTGTGTGTGTGTGTGAGGGTAGGGGGTGGGTGGTATATTGCCTGTGAAATATTAATATAAAGAGAGAGGAAGCAGAACTGGCAAGAAAGCTTTCAGACTGTGGCAGAGATAGGCACTCATGAAAGGAAAGAGGTGAGGAAGCAGAACTGAGTAGAGGGAACATTAGACTGTGATGCAGATGTGACAGTGTCTCAGTCCATAGAGTGGGGAGTTACAGTGCGATGGGAGACTGTCAGCTAACTGCACTCCTCAGAGTTGAATATGTTCTTTCTAGAAGGGAAATCTGAGCACTGCGTCTCCATGGATACCACAGTTCACTCTGTGCCGCATGGATTCACCTCTCCATACGTGTGTTGAGTGGTGGCTCCTCCAGGGTGTCAGTTGAACTCTTTTTGAGCAGAAATTTGGAAGAGAGAGATTAATAGAACCAACTATAACCCCATCACTGCAGTTCTTCTTGTGGTTGCAATGGGTACTCCTTTTCTTCCTCTTCCACTCTCCATTCTAAATTCCTCCCACCCTCAGCTACCATCTCTGCTAGTATTAGAGGCTTATCTAATGATGTAACTCAGACTCTCTTTCCAGGAGTCTGAGTCTGGTAATCCCCTCCTCACTCAAAATTAGATAAGGGATTGCTAAGAGTTACTGAAGTGGATCACCTGAGTTCCATATATTTTCCTCCTGCTCATCAGAGGACAGTGACTGTGCTTCATATCTGCTGATCCCTGAGCACTCCAAAGGTCCACATGGCACCAAAGCTTGTAGTTCAGCAAGACCTTTGCTGTCTTTGAAGCTCAACAACTCTAAGAATTGAGTCCTAAATTTAGTTTCCAAATTTTCTGCTCTCCCACTGATGGAGATAAGAACTTCTTGCCTTCCCACTTCATTTTAAGTCATCTGTAAACTGATTGAAATTTTTATTATCCTTTTTTCACTACGATATCATTGCAACTTATTAACAGCCAGTCAATTTCATTGTCTTTCGATGCATTGCATCCTTCATACTTTTCAAAAGTCTGCATCATTACACTACCCAGGGTAATCCCTTCCACTAGAATATCCTTCCTAGTCTCTACCACTGAAAGTTTTAGCAAATGGACCACCAGTTTGTACAGGAACTGTGTCTCACATACCACTCAGGATGGCAAGTGGTGCACTCCCCAAATCCCAATCCCACTTACCACTTGTTCAGAACACTCTTAGTAGCAACTGTCAGTTTAGATCCTCTAGAAAGGAGATACTGAGATTGAGTTTGAAGTGCAAGAGGGTAGTGGTGGTGGTGGTGGTGGTGGTTGGGTTTTGGGGGAGGAGAGTGGTAACTCCTGGGAAAGATTAAGCGGGAAAAACAGAATTATGCTGAGAAAAGCTTGAGACCATAATACTGATCTAACAGCTATGAAAAAAAAAGATAAGAGGAATGAGGACTGCACAAGAAGAACCTCAAACTATGATGTGGAGCTGACAAAAGCTCAGCAAACACAGTTGGGAGTTCTGGAGCAAATATTCTCTATTGAAGAAGTCCCCCACTGGGCAGAAATGTCCAGGCCCTAGTATGCCTTATGTGCTGAGGCTGGCCAGAAAGAGTATGGCCTCACCTTGAATGCTGCCGTGGCCAAAGGCATTGCTTTTGGATAATATTGGCTAATTGCAATTCCTACAGTTAAAAGAGAAATCCAAGCAGTTAATTGCCATGGTTACCACTAGGAGTTCATGTTCTAATGAGGGAAACTGAAAGTAAAACAAGTGAAAAAGTAGGTATATACTGTGTCAGTTACTTTGTGTGCAATGGAGAAAGATAAAGCAAGGTGAGAAGGTTAGGGAGTGCAAGGCAGAGGAGGGGGAGTACTAGCTTATACAGGGTGATCAGGGAGTGCTTCTCTGATAAGCTGGCATTATCCAAGGACCAGAAGGAAGAGATGGGGTGAGCTATGTGGATGTCTGAGAGAAGAACGTTGCAATCAGAGGCAACAGAAATACAAAGGCACTGAGGCAGATAATGTGCCTGCATGTTTGAGGAACAGCAAAGAGACCAGCATAGCTAACGCAGTGTGAGGGAGGAGGGAAAATAACAAGAGACAAGTTCTCACAGGTGTTGGGGTGAGACAATAGTGTATCATGTAAAATAGTGCCTTTTAAGACACAGTGATGACTTTTACCCTGAGAGAGGTAGAAACTTACTCAGTGTCTCCACTTGACTGTCTAATAAATACATTAAATTTAAGATGTTCAAAGCTGATTTCCTGATCTTCACCCTCCCCCAGATCTGCTCTTGCTGGAGTCTTTCTCATTTCAGTTGTCACAACACTTTCCAATTGCTCAGGCTAAAACCTTGGGATCACCCTGGACTCTCTTCTTTCCTTCATACTCCACGTACAATTCATCAGCAAATCTTGTTGAATTTTCTTCAGCATATATCCTGAATATAACCACTGCACATTACAGAGACCACTATTAACCTGGGCTACTGTAAGAATCTCTGGTCAGGTCTCCCTATCTCCCTCTTGTTCCCTGTAGAATTTATCCTCAACACAGTATCCAAAGGGATTCCTTTAAACAGTAAGTAAATCTTCAAAAGGCTCCAACGGATACCCATCTTACTCAAAGTAGAAACCAAGGTCCTTAAATAATAGAAGCCAAGGGTCCTTAAACCCTGCCTCATACTACCACACTGACCTCATCTCCTAATTTTCTTCCTTCCCTCAATTCTGGCTAATGGCCTCTGTGATGTTCCTCCACTATCCCAGGCATTCTTCTAGCCTATCTTCTCTGAAATGTCAGTTCTCTCACTTGACGTGCACTTAACTAGCTCCCTAGTACCTTCAAGTATTTATTCAAATATCACCTTCCAATCAGACTTTTACATGATAACCGTGTTCAAAAGAGCAACCTGTCCCCAACTTTCAGCACTCATGATTCCACTTACACTAAGCAGTTTGTTTCCATAGCACTTACCACCCTCAACACAATAAAGAATTTTTTGTGTTTCCTATCTTGTTCACTGATGTAATCCAAACCCTTAGATTAGTGCTGCAAGGATCAGGCACATCATAGGCATTCAATAAGAATTTGTTGAAAAACATTATATATAAATTTAGTGTGCAGTTGGGACTTCCCTGGTGGTCCAGTGGTTAAGAATCCACCTGCCAGTGCAGGGGACATGGGTTTGATCCCTGGCCCAGTAAGATCCCACATGCCGCAGGGCAACTAAGCCCCTAGTCCACAACTACTGAGGCCCACGTACTCTGGGGCCCGCGTGCCACAACTACTGAGCCTGCGTGCTGCCACTACTGAAGCCCTCATGCCTAGAGCCCCTGCTCCACAACAAGACAAGCCACCACAATGACAAGCCCGCGCACCGCAACAGAGAGTAGCCCTCACTCGCTGCAACCTCTAGTTGCAGCCCGCGTGAAGCAACAAAGACCCAGCATGGCCAAATAAATTAATTAATTAATTTAATTAATTTGGTGTGCAATAAAGTTTAGTATGCAATAGAATAACAGCTTATAATTTGTATTGATGTGATTAGTACATGCATTATATTAATACATTTAATTTCATTTTCTTATTAAGTAGGAGTCTGAATATATTACATGGAACCAACTTAAATTGCTCACTTTTTTAGGTTAGAATATTGTTTGATTTTTGGCAGTTACATATGTTTCAATTTAATACTAATAAATACTAATATTTTCCCCATATCATAAATGAATAGTATAATGGCAAAAACTGAAAAATTACTAAATTGCAAAACTACACATATAGTATTAATCTCCAAATATACAGAGAACTTATGGACTTAAGGATGAGTGTCAAACTCCTAACATTTATTACAAAGGAAAGTTACTATTAAAATGACATGCAGGGCTTCCCTGGTGGCGCAGTGGTTGAGAGTCTGCCTGCTGATGCAGGGGACACGGGTTCGTGCCCCGGTCCGGGAGGATCCCACATGCCGCGGAGCGGCTAGGCCTGTGAGCCGTGGCCGCTGAGCCTGCGCATCCGGAGCCTGAGCTCCGCAACGGGAGAGGCCACAACAGTGAGAGGCCCGCGTACCGCAAATAAATAAATAAATAAATGACATGCAAAAATATAGTATAGGAAATGAGGAAAAAAAGGAAGTTATTTAGGGGTAGTATTTTATAACATCCTGAGGGATATTTTTGCCTTCACACCTCTCTAATTTTCCACGTTTTTCAAAAAGAAGTGAAGAATTTGGAGAGCGTTCAAATGACAACTAATTTAAGAACTAATATATTCAAAAATCTGGAAAATACATTTATTCCAATGGCTAACTGAAATGGAATTATTTCCTATGAAGAGGGAAAACCTGGGGCAAAAAAAACTAATAACCAATTTTAAGCAGTTTTTCTGTATGATACTTTAAAAATAGATATAAAGTAACATATCTGTCTAATCTTTCAAATCATGGTCTAGTTTTTTAGGTGCCAGCAGAAAACACCACTATAAAAAAGAGATCTGAGATACACTGAAAATATATTTTTTTCTCACATGTTAATCTGTATTTGAGAGGTTCAGCTCTCCTTCATTGAATCATTTCAAGTCCCAGTTTCCTGTTGCTTTGCCATCCTCTAGGGCAGGAGTCAGCGAACTACAGCCTGAGAATCAAATTCTGCCTGGCATCTACTTTTGTAAATAAAATTCTGCTGAAATTCAGCTGCACCTATTCATTTGTGTATTATCTATGGTTGTTTTCACACTATAATGGTAGAGTTGAGTAGTTGTGACAGAGATCAGCAAAACCTAAAATATGTACTATCTGGCCTTCTGCAGAAAAACGTTTCCAACCCCTGCTATAGGGTGATGTCCTTGTCTATATGGTCAATGCTAGCTCACCACCAAAGCACCCACATTCTAGGCTGTGGGAAGAAGGCAAAGGACAAAGTAGAATGCAAAGGTTTCAAGAGACCAACTTGAACTTGCATATATCACTTCTGATTTAACCCATTGGCATAATTTTAGTGGGGCTCAGCTAAAATATGTGTGGGTGGGTCTATTACTAAAAGGAAAATGGTTAAGTAGATACTGGAGAACAATGAGCAATTTCTGCCACAAGTTATCTATGGCAAAAAGAGGGTATGTAGGTGGAAATAAGGATGGAAAGGTTAAGCCTCTTGAAACAGCTGCCCTCTTCATTGAATGAATGAATTTTGACAATGAGAAGCGATTCACAAAGTAGAAGCCTGCTCTGTCCAGGAACTTTATCTCTTCCTTACTTATTCCTAGTTAAATGTATTTCACCCACGGCCTAGCAATAGTAATATTTTAAAGAGCAGATCATCAGCAGAGCATTTGTTTTCAGTGACTAGAGATAAGTCTTTAATCTCTGCAGTGGTAACTTTAACCTGGTATGTATGCTTCCCATCCAGCCTCTTCTTGTTACTCTATAGCACCTCAGTATAATTTCAAAGACACTAGTTACAGATTCAATTGCTTCAGGAGCATTTTTACACTCCCTGACACACACATATACACACATAAACAAGATATATGCTCACCAATTTTATATTCACTTATATTTCTGAGTGCCTTATCTTAGCAAGTCTCCATATTAGGAGTCACAGGGAATGTGGAGATAGGCTCATTAACCAGAGTGAGGATCGGCAAACTAAAGTCCAAGGGCTAAATCCAGCCCACTGCCAAATATTGTAAACAAAGTTTTAGAGAACACAACCATTCTTATTCATTTGCGTATTGTCTATGACTACTTTTATACTAGAAAGGCAAAGCTGACTAGTTCAGCAGAGACTGTATGACCTATAAAAAGCCTAAATTGTTTATTATTTTTTCCATTAACAAGAAAGTTTACCAATTTCTGAACTATGGCATTCTGGGGAGCCCTTGCTTTCATTTGAACTCAGGATTTTAATTAGAATGTTAGTTAAAGGTGTTAATTTGAATGTAAGTAAGAATTTCTTAACTCTAAATGTATTCAAATCATAGAATTGATTTTCTTTTACATTTCTTGAATTTTTTCCTAGAGCTTCTAAAGACAGAAAAGGCGCTCATTTTATTTGGAAATATTTTCATATAATGAATAAGTTTAATGTGGAAAGGATGGGCTTTCCAATAATGTTGCTATGTTAATTGGATATCCAATTGAAAACCAAATAAATCTTGGCCACCACCTCTGTTACTCATACCATAGAAAAATCACTTCTAGGTTGATTAGAGTTCTAAATGTGAGAGGAAAAAAAAAAAGCTTTTAGATGAAAACAAAAAAGAATGTCTTCATCACTTTGGAATAGGTTAAGATTTCTTAAACATGACATAAAGAGTACTATGAAGGAAAAAAAATGATAATTTGGACTCTATTCAAGCTAAAAACTTCCGACCAAAATCCAGAATACTGACAACACCAAATGCTGGTGAGGATATGGAGCAACAGGGACTTTCATTCATTGTTTTTGGGAATGCAAAATGGTACAGCCACTTAGGAAGACAGTTTAGTAGTTTCTTATAAAACTAAATATACTTTTAGCATACAGTCCAATAGTCATGCTCCTTGTCATTTATCCAAAGAAGCTGAAAACTTAGCTCCACACAAAAACCTGCACATGCATGTTTGTAGCAGCTATATTCATAATTGCCAAGACTTGGAGGCAGCCAAGATGTCCTTCAGTAGGTTAATGGATAAATAAATACCCAGACAAGGGAATATTACTCAGTGCAAAAAAGAAATGAGCTATAAAACCATGAAAGACATGGAGAAAACAAATATATATTACAATGTGAAAGAAGCCAATATGAAAAAGCTATATACTGTGTGATGCCAACTATATAGCATTCTGGAAAAGACAAAATTATGGAGATAACAAAAAGATCAGTGATTGCTGGGGGGTAATGGGGGATAAATGGGCAGAACACAGAGAATTTCTAGGGCAGTGAAAATACTCTGTGTTATAATGTTTGATATATGTTATTATACATTTATCCAAACCCATAAAATGTACAGCATCAAAAGTGAATCCTAAGATAGAACTATGGGCTTTGCTCTAAAAAATTTGTCTTAATAAATAAAAATTTATTTTCATCAAAAGACAATCATTAAGAGTGAAAAAAAAGGCCACAGAGTAGGGAGAATATATTTGTAATACATATATATGACATAGGAGTCATAGCTGAATAGATAGATAAATAAATAAATAAATATAAAATTAGCAAAACAGTTGAGCAGACACTTTACTAAGGAGCCAGTACCCAATTAACCAATAAGAAATGGTTTTCAATTTCATTTGTCATGAGGGAAATGCAAGTCAAACCCACAATGTGATACACATGCACATCTTCAGAAAAGCTTGAAAATGCCAGCTGTTGACAAGGATGTGAAGAAACTAGAATTCTAGTACATCACTGGTGACAGTATAAATTGTTACAACCATTTTGGAAAATAACTTATCAATAACTACTAAAGCTGAACATATACATAACCTACTTTAGGTGTATACAAAAACAGGAATGCCTAAATGTTCTCACCTAAGTTATGTACAGAAATAACCATAGCACTGCTATTTGTAATAGATAAAAACTGGAAACTACCCAAATGCCCATAGACAGTAGAAGATATATTCACACAATGAAATACTATTCAGCAATGAGAATAATATACATGAAGCCCATTTTAAAATGTTGAATGGAAGACATGAAAGAGTACACATAGTTTATTTTTATATAATGCTCAAAAATTGGCAAAATTAATCTTGGAAGTCAAGAATAATACTTTGGAGAGTGTTCTGTGACACGATATAGGTACGATGTTGTGGGAGAGGTTGAAATAGTCTCAAGCCATATACTTAATATTTACCTGTTTTTACATAATCTCTAACTTCAGTGGTTCATTCTACTCCTCAATTTGGGCAGAGGTTTCATGAGTATGCTTACTTTATGAAAATTCATTAAGCTGCACATATATGACTGGTGAATTTTTAAGTATATGTATTAAACTTAAAAAAAATAGTTTACCTAAAATAGAAAAATAAAAGAGATGCATATACATTCTCCTAACTCTAAAATCAGCCAAGGCCATAAACCATGCATAATTTGAAATGGATTAAGAAGAGAATGCAGGCCCCTGTCTCTGTGTCAGCTAAGGAAGTGTTTCTTAGACTTTTCTCCCTGCAATCATGACAAACATTTACCTTTGTTTTATTTTATCATTTTCCTGAAAATTGCTTAATGATCTATAAGAATAAGAGAAGGGGCACGAAGAAGGGAAGGAAGGGAAGAATTTTAATAAATTTGGGAGAGTTAGGTATTTGCTTTACTCGCTGGATACTTTTTTATCTACTTTTCTCTCCTTAACACTCTTAATCCCATGCTCCAGCCCCCTTAGCAGTTACTGCTCAGGCTATTCCTGGTCATTTATTTTTTTCTGCCTTGATTCTGAATATAAGATAATCGTACAGCTCTTGTTCAACTTATGATGGACTTACATCCAGATAAAGCCATCATAAATTGAAAATATTGAAAGTCAAAGTGTGTTCAATACACCTAACCTACTGAACATCATAGTTTAGCCTAGCCTACCTTAAACATGCTCAGAATACTCACATTAGCCTACAGTTGAGCAAAATCATCTAACACGAAGCTCACTTTATAATAAAGTATTGAATATCATGTAATTTATTGAATACTGTACTGAAAGTGAAAAACGGAATGGCTGTATGAGTACAGAGTGGTTTTAAGTGTATGGGTTGCATACCCTTGCCATAGCATGGCTGACTTGGAGCTGTGGCTTGCATCCACTGCCCAGCATTGCAAGAGCCATATCATACAGCGTATCACTAGCCAGAGAAAGGATCAAAATTCAAAATTTGAAGTACAGTTCCTACTGAATGTGTATTGCTTTTGCACCATAGTAGTCAAAAAAATCATTGAAGTCGAACCACGGTAAATCAGGGACCATCTGTATACACAAAATGTTTAATGTTTAACTGGGATGGCCAACAGAGATAAAGCAGGTAATAAACTAAGCAAAACTGTCATTTCGTAATCATTTCCTGAAACATCTTGATCAAAATTTGTTGAGGGCTTATCAAACTCTTTCCAAAAGCCTCCATGTAGGTCACTGAATAATTATAAAACATCTATAGGCCTGGAACCCAAAAGAATCAAGTTTGAATTTAATGTCCTTTAATCCTCAGTTGGGTTTTTAAAAAATGTTTCTCTCTTCTTTCAAATCTAGGAATGAAAATAATAGTTCCTTCCAGTGAAATGAACTGTTTTAAACCATATCGTACTTTACAAGTTTACTGCATTTACTATTTATATTTGCTGTGGAACCAAATATCCACAAAAACCTTTTTTTTTAATAATATGGATGTTTCAAAATAAGCAGAGAAAGCAATTTCACTTATTTCTGTTCTATAATTAATTATACTTATAAACAAAAAGTAGATTCAATCATGATAACTTAGATTTTAACATTTTTCTCTGATTATGTCACCATGATTAGAACCTTGTAAGATAAACAAATTATTGTGGTACAAACAGAAATGTTTATCTTGGGATTTTGTGATAAAATTGAAGAGAAGGTATTTTTAAATAGTTGCTATATGCATGCCTATTAAACATTTTAATAAATTCTCTAATATTTTAATAGAGAATCTCAACCCAGTTTCAACCCAATCCTGTGTATTGGTTCCTTTAATTTTTCTACAGTTTCTTTTGTGATGTGATTGTTGAAAAATTCATTCCCTTAGATAAAATCATAAAGAATTTTAGTCCAAGAAAAGTGTCTCTTAGAGTCTCATGATAGCTTCTGACATTTATTTTATTAAATTTTAAATTTAAATTTCTACCATATTTCCCTTCATTAAATGTCCTAATGTATGTTTGATGTAGAACTAGATTCTCACTAGGTGAGGTATTTATTCCGCTTATGTATGCATTTAAAAGGAAAAAAGAAGTCATGAGAAACATTCAACAACTGCAAATCAACTATAAAATTTATCCAAACGCTTAATGCATTAAGTTAAACAAGAGTTAGAAAGAATGTTACTGCTTGTCAAAACAAAAATTAATCCTCCCACTTACTTTTTCCTTAGCCACTGTTGAAATTCCAATTCTTTTTTTATTCTTCAGTCTTCTCTGAGAGAAGTTTAGTAAAAACCAAATAGGTAATCATAATCAAAGATCTCATTCTCATTACGTCTTTCAGGAACATTAATTTTGTTTCTTTTCTGCCTGAGTTATCACAATGCAAATTGGAGAGTTAAGAGTAAACACAAGCAAGAGAAAAGAAAACTAATTAAAGGACAAAAGAGCAAGGGAGAACCTAGACACAAATGGGTTAAAAAAGAAGAAGAAGAAGAAGAAAGCAAAAAGAAGACTACAAGATGATATTGCTTTAATAGTATCTGGGAGTACTCACCGGAAGGCTAGGAAAAAGAAAAGGAATTGTGCTTACCTGTTAGAAATAAGCGGTTTCTGGGAGCTGTCCAATGTACTAACTTAACCATCATAGTCTCAACTTACCTTGTTAATAGGAAATGATGTCCTAGGTATTTCTCCCTTGAACCAAGGCATCTCTGTACTCATCTTTTTAAGCTATTTCTTTTAACACATGTTTAAAATGATTTTCTACTATGTTGTTCTGCCCCACCATGTCTTCTTAAAAATCCCTACACAGAATAATTAAATAAATATAGCTACTGGCAAAAAAAAAAAAAAAAAAAGGAAGAAGAAGGAAAAATGAACCCTTCTTTGTTAGATATATATATATATATATATAATATGAAATCAGTAAAATTTTATTTTCGCTATCCAAATTTTAAGTCTTTTTTCATCTCAAAAGAAAAAAAAGATAACCAAACTCTCTCTTAAATAAAATGCAGTAAAGTATAGTTTCCACTCTTAAATCCTGTAGGCTGGTAATGAGGGAAACAAACCAGATAGAAGTGTCAGGGTTATTCTTTGTTCACGAATACTGATCAGCAATTTAAAATTTGAAAGACTTCTCAACAGAGGGTGAGCTGATCGACCAATTGGTTTATCAAAGGGTGAATCGCAGTTTTGAAAAGAGACTGAAGTTGTTTTATTTGGGGGGGAGAGTTTACTTTGCCTCCCATGCTGGGATTATACAGTAAAGCACACTGGGTGGAAATATTCTGAGCTTCCCTTTTTCGTTTTATTGTCATAACTTTTGCCCCCTAAGTAAAATCATTTACCTGGGTGGGAGATAGGGTTAGGAAAGGAAAGTCAAGTACCTCAATTGTTAGACTGATTACAGCAAAACAGATTTTAGAAGTCAGGGTTGGTAAAGCGAAAGGAGAGCTGTTTACAACCCAGTGGAAAGAGAAAGCCGGTTCCAACAGCGACTCTGGGGAATGCACTCTCGGCCCCCCTACCGTGCTTACTTAAGCTAATGGAAGATCTTGCCTTTCAGTAGCCGCTGCACTGGGATACCAGACAAACAGCTCCCCTCGACCCCTGGCAGACAGGGCCCCTCTTCAGGACATCATTAAAAGCACATGCAGTTGTTTCACACCCACTGGCAGCCTAGGGTGGCAAGATTCAGAACTCCTACTCTGAAGCCAAGGAGAAGCCAGAGCGGTGGAAAACATCCTTGCTTTGAAAATCCAAAGCTAAATTAAAGAACTACGTGAGATAAGGAGCCTGAAGAATATTAGTTGGCTGCGGGGGTGTGGAGAGACACAAAAAGCACAGCAGGTAAGGGCTGGGAGTTGTTGCCAAGAAGGAACTGTCCCAGGTGGCACAGCAAAAAGGATCGCAGAATTGGAGGCCTGTCCCTTTGAGTCTTCCATGCGTGCTCAAGCTTGTCTTCTTCCATCAGTTTCGAGAGGAGCGACGTTGTCAGAGCCTTCCCTGTCGGTGCAACTAATCCTGTTATCAGCTTGGTTATAAATATTAATGTCCCCTGGTCCTTCGGTGATGGTGACCCATCAGATTCAGGGCTATTAGGAAGCCCATCACCAGCCTCGCCCCTCCCTTCGAGAAACCGATGCGACGCAGGGCCAAGCCGACGCGATGGCAGCCTATCCCGAGAGCTGCGTGGACGCCACCGTGCTGGACTTCGTCGCAGACCTGTCCCTAGCCTCCCCGGGGCACCCTCTTCTCTGCGACTTCGCACCCGGGATCCCCTATGGAGACCACCAGGACCTTGTGCTCCGAGAGGAAGGACCCAGGAGTCTGGCGCGTTTTGAGGACGATCCAGAAGAAGAGGAGGGTGAAGTAGAAGAGGGGGGAAACGAGGAGGAAGAGGAGCACGGGAGAGGCGCCTCCCTGCTGGGCCGCCCCAAGAGGAAAAGAGTGATCACGTACGCCCAGCGCCAAGCCGCCAACATCCGAGAGAGGAAGCGGATGTTCAACCTCAACGAGGCCTTCGACCAGCTGCGGAGGAAGGTACCCACTTTTGCTTACGAGAAGAGGCTGTCTCGGATCGAGACCCTACGCCTGGCCATCGTCTACATTTCCTTCATGACCGAGCTCTTGGAGAGCTTCGAGAAGGAAACCGGCTGAGCCAGTGTGGGATGAAAGTGTCTGCCCCCTCCTCGCCTGGGCGCGCGCGGGTTTGGGGTGTTTCGGGACCCGGCAGTGGGTGTGGCTGAAAGGCCAGGAGGGACGCTCCAAGACAGAACGTCTGGCCTTCGGGAGCTTGGTTCTGGATTATAAAATTCCCACAGCCCTCGAGAAGCGTGGAAGCCGTAGAGTTAATATATACGCGATCGCTCTCAGCGGAGTGTGGGGCAGGAGCGGGCGGGGCAAGTTAGGACTGGTTAAGAAAGAGTTGGGGCAGTCGAGGCCCACGCCCCAAAGCAGCTTTTGTCAGGCGGGTGGGACGTTAATCCTCTCCGAAAAGGAAGACTTCGGGGCCTTCTATGGAGTCCCATATCTCCCTCCTTCTTACGTGTGTGTGTGTGTGTGTGTGTGTGTGTGTGTGTGTGTGTGTGTGTGTGTGTGTTTTAATGTAAATATAAAAGAAGCATTCCTACTTTTTTTTTTTTTTTTTTTTTTAAGCCTCAAGAATCGGTGCTCAGCCATCCCAGGCAGGCACTCCGCTCCGGCCGTGCTCTTAGGGAGGCCTTGGACCAGAAACCCGCGAGGAGTGCGGTACTGGGTCTTCTGAAAGGCCAAGGGGCTCCGGATCTCTCCTCCGGTCCTCTTAGGCTTGTCGACAGGCAGAATGAAGGAGATGAGAAAGGAAGGGGAGTCGAAGGGACGGGCGACCTCTAAAAAGGAACATTATCCCCCCCTTCCTTCCCTCCCCCTCCCTTTCCCTCCCCTTAGGCTCAGAACAGCAACCCTGTTATGGACGCTTGAACCCAGAGGTGACTGCTCCGGCCCACGAGCTGGAGGTGCACCTAGGTTTACAGGGTGTCTTGGGCGCCCCGAGCCTTTACCGCCCGCGGGTGCTTTCCCCTGTCGCCTACAGGGGGGAAAAGGGCTGGGTCCTCCCAGGGGCAGCGACACCTGAGTGCGCACTTTCAAATTTTTAGCTGAAGGTAGGGAAAGATAGCTATTATTCTATTCGCATCTAGGGACAGGAGAGACAAAACGTCAGAGGAGGAGTTGCATTCTTCCACTTTGCCAAAATGTGTGCGATGGAGATGAGGTTGAAGCAGGACCATGCTGAGGGGCTCCCTCGAGTTTGGACGGTCTGCCATTCCACAGTTCTTCCTTCTGGGCAACCTGCTAACACCTGAACTGGGGTTCTTCAGACAGGAGTAGGTAAGTGAGGAGAGGAAGCGGAATGAATAATGCCCATCTAACTGTAAAGTCCGTAATCCTAAAAATAAATCCTGTTATTCCAACACTTTATTTTGCTCTCACTTCTCACATCCTTGCGCGGAGGCACACAGACACACACAAATCTCCGTATCATACTTTTAGAAATATAATTCATCTTATTAAGAAGTAATATATACTCATCGCAAAAAGTTTAGAAAATAAAAGTTTAAAAAAGAAATAAAATTTAAATCACTCCTCATTACCTCACAGTTAGCATTTTTATCTATTTCCTTCCAGTCTTTTTTTATACAGAAATAAATTCAGTGTGTTTAACAAATTTGGGATAGTTTTGGAATTTATCTTTTTCCACTCAGCCTTATAGAATGAGCACTTTTCCCTTTAAATATTATTCAAACGTAATTCTAATCATTGTATTTTATTGTTATATCCGTGTATCACAACCTAACTCCAATCCTTTACAAGTGGATAGCTAAGATATTTTCTTATTTAAAAAAATAAATGATGATGCAAGAGCATTCTTATAAATGTCTTCTCTGCCTTTGATAATTTCCGGATATTAGGTAACTAGAAGTGAAATTTTTTCATCAAGTGAACATTTAAGTGTGTGGCTACAAATGGCCAGATTGCCTTCCAAGCAGATCTGCCAGTTCACACTCCCTCCCACCAGAATTACAGCGATTTTCTTGTCTCTCATACACCTTCATTTAAAACTTTTCCTAGTTCTCCTATCTATAGGAACTGAATTAGCTCTGAAATGACTACCCTCGCAAAGATGATTTCTTATTTTGAGTATCTTTTCACCAGGACTGTTTCCACCTCTACCATAAGAACATCAGGATAAACAGGTAAAAGAAAAAAAGGTAACCAACTAAACCAAACAACAACAAAACCAGGGAGTGTATTTTTTTCTTTAATTCTCTAGCACCTTTACTAAAATAAACTGAAGTTTGGACAATGACCTCTGTATCAGTTTTATAAAATAAAATTACTCATTTTCTCCTCTTTTTCTAGACAACTTTTTGACTGCTCAGACTAGCATATGTGTATTTTTAAAGACACATTTAAAATTACTCATTTTAATGTGTCAAAGAAAAATAACTATTTCTCAACTCATCATCAAACAGTATTCTGCTCCCCACCTTCTTCTGTAGTGCAAGTGGCTCCATCAATCCCTCATGTTTATCCAGTTATTTATTCATTCAATTAAAAAGGTGTGTTGACGTTTTACATATAGGGTGAATGGGTTCAAAATTGAAAGAGCTTATAGAAGCTCCCTTCCTTCTCCCACTTAAAGTTCTCCTGAGAATTAAACATCATTTTTTTAAATCTGCAAGTGATGAATAAGTTTTTCTAAAAAGATTCAACTTTAGGAATCATTAATATTTTGTTGAAAGAGCCAATTTTGAAAATAAGAAATTTTTAAAAACTGCATAGACAAAGGACCTCAAAATCATCGGGTCCTGAAGAGTAAATACAACCATCCATCATCCTTAATGCTCTCCCTCATATTCTGAACCATTCTGTTATATTCTTAGTAATCTCATGGTATCCTACAGTGAATACTTCTTATTCAGTATAGTAAATAATACCCAAAGAAGCTCTAAATAAAAAGGTTTTTCCCATTATTATTAGAATTATGTCCATGATTCTTAAAACTGTTACAGCTCATAAATGCTTCGTTCTTTGTTTTTTTATATGCTTAGAAGCTGCTCTAAAATGTAAAGTCTCTTAAGATTTCTTCTTAATCATTGTACTAACTGAGTAATTTGAAACCAAATAAGGATCAGAAATACAGAGAAATGGGGACTTCCCTGGCAGCCCAGTGGTTAAAACTCCACACTCCCAGTGCAGGGGGCATGGGTTCGATCCCCGGTCAGGGAACTAAGATCCCGCATGCTGCACGGAGTGGCAAAAAAAAAAAAAAAAAATACAGAAAAAAATGGATTGACTTATTCCTTATACCAAATCATCCATAGAGATAAAGCAAAATTATCTGCATTTCGAACATGAATCTAAACACCTCGATGTCTTGACACTCAACTTTTCTAAGCAACGTGATAATTTTAGTTTTCCCATGTTAGATCCATAAATTCAGTGCACTCTTTAATACAAGTGATTTTAGTATTTAATACATCCTATGTTAAAATTGTCTTATTCTTTATTACCTCCTAAACCAACATTGATAGAAATATTAGCAGACATAGTTTTTTCAATACCTTCCAACAGTTAAAAAAATCCTAAGGGTATCAATTACTTCTGGAAAATTGTAATAATTGGTTTTTGAAATCTTAAAGTAATTTGGACGTTTGGAATGTAAATACCATTTTAGACATTGCTTGGAGGCGATTTATTTATACACTCTTTACTGACTGAAAACTGCCTTTTGGTCTCAAACTAAGTTCCCCATAACTATCAGGTTACTATTAGTATTCAGATATGTAAACCAAAAAAAAAGATCTAAATGAAATCATATTTGAAAGATAATCAGGCTTTCCAAGGAAAGTAAAAATAATCAAAAGCCTTTGCCATCAACAGGCAGCCATTCAGGCTGATCATCTTTTACAGTTACCCAATGTGAAAACAGATTTTGGCAAAATTAGCACTGGAAACTGAACCAAATTTCATGCTATTATGCATAATTCCTGCATGAACATAAATTAAGACCCTGGGATTCGTGTTTATTATTGCATTTGTCAGCATTTCCATTATAAAAACACTATTGTGAAAGGTTTATAACAGCTTCAAAAATTTGAAATGAAACTTGATAAAGCACAGTTTAGCATAACTTTTTTTTGTAATTATAAATCTTCAAAGAAAATTTCAAAGTTAATGAAGACACTTAGGTATACTTTACGTGTGAGGTTCCCAAATGTACCTGCAACTTTAAAAACCAAGAGATTCTATTTAATACAAAATATAAATTAGATTATTTTTATTTAGATTTATTTTTATCAAAAATAGCTGGCAGATTAATATTGAACTTTAAGTACTAACTCTACTTATTGGGTGATATTACTTGATTAAATTATAGTTTAAATGTGTTAGAAAAGTGTTGGTATATATCTATATCTTGACCCAAGTTCAGTCAAGTTTCCTGAACTTTCCCAATATTTTGGGTGAAGTTAGTCCCAGTTTCTGGTCAGCGCCCTCTCTTCCTGTGAATGCCTGACTAAAAAAGGTTACAAAACAAGAGTCAGCAGTTCTGACCATTTTGTTTTGACTTTGGGGTTTCTTTGAATCCAAAGCTTAAAACCAAACCTGGCGAAGGAAGAGAAGGAAAGGAAAGAAGCAATGCAAACTGACAGGAATAAAATACCAGGAAGATGGAAAAACTTCTTCAAGTGTCTATAAACCAAAGCCTATAAATTTCCACAATGTTCTCTGTGATACCAAATTTTAGTTCTGTGCCTAAAACACATTCCGTAAGGACGTGTAAGGAAATGCAAAGAATAGCATGAATGTATTTTTAAACATTCTTTACAGCTAATATTTGGTAGAATTCCACTCAGTTTTGCAGAAGGCAAAGAACATTTAATATTCAGTGAAGTCAAGAGTTTGACAAATATGCTGCGAATTATCATAATAAAATGTCATAATTATCATAATAAAATGTTTACTTAGCACATTATTGTTTTCAAAGCACCCTTCGCATACTTTCTTTCATTTGATCCTCTGAATGGATTTCAACAAGATCTAGAGTCTCTCAAGTAAATTGAGGCATCAGTTTACCATCTTAAAAATTCATTCACCTATGGAAATCAGCATGATACTGAGATTCCTATAAAGGACCAGTGGTCACATGTAAGCAACACATTTCTTTGAAAGATATTGCCTTCAAGATCAAAAGCACCTTAACACACTCTGTGGATGATAAATTATACAAAAGGCTGGTACACTCTGGCTCCCTCAAAGGCCACATTTTACAACCTTCTATTTAAGGCTCTGTGAAGGAGATTTCCACCTGCAGCCAGCAAACGTAGATGATCTCAAAGCAGATGTTATGGACAGCTTTTTATGATTTCAAGTCTTCAAAAAGGAGGAAAATATCTATAAGAATATGGAAATAGAACAAACAGTTGGCGAACAGTAGAAGACAACAATGTCATGTAAACATATGTGAATGAATGAATGATGAATGTGATTACACAATTATTTTACTGCAGATAATTTTGTAACTTCTTCAAAACTTCACAGGCTGTATTTGTTACTGGTCAGATCTTAAACTGATTGACTGTATTTAGTCCTAGAGTTTAGTAAAATGTTGGCTACATTTAATCCCATAGTTTAGTGAAATGTTGGAGAAACTAGAAATGGTCTAAAGGAGAACAAGAGAATAATTGGATTATTAGGTCTGGATGAAGTAATATCTATAATAAGTAGTAATGTCTATAATTACTGTATTGCGTACTTACATGACAGCACATGTTGATAACTATTGAAGTTCACAATAATTTTAGGCTATAGACATGATTATTACTCTGTTAGTGATGAAATCACTTTGGAATAAGGAAGTTAAATAACTTGCCCAAAGGTAATCAGCTCATAAATAGTGAAGCGAAGATTTACACACAGTCAAGGATTTCAGAGACAAAACTCTCAGGGTCTGAGTTTATTTCTGAACGATTGTATGATTGTTGTATTTAAGTAGAAATAGTGTGGTAAAAAATAGTAAATGTTCATCTTTACTGATGATCAGAAATGTAGGCATGGGCATATCATGCGGAGGGATTTAATCGCTGCAGTGGAATGGGGAAGGTGGACTACTGATGGAATTTTTTGAAGAGTCTCTGAACTAATCTTCTATGGATATTTTAAAGCCACGACTTTCCTCAGGTGGCTTCAGTGCAATCCTGCCAGAAGAGAAGAGAAAAAACTCTTTTGATGAACATAAACACAAGCTTTGGAATGTGACAGAGGTGGGTTTGAATCACAAGTACATAGCATAATGCTGTGAAAGCTAGTACAACTTACTTAACCTTGTTGACCCTCAGTTTCTTCATCTTTAAAGATAATAACACTCGTCTCATAGGGCTTTTATGAGAGTTGACTGAAATATGTATACAGACTAAATGGTGCAGGGTGAGCACTCAGTAAATGGTAACTACTATTAAAATACACATCATCATCACTATAATTATTATTATATCCCTTCCAGTTCTATGGCAATGAAAACTCAAAGAATAAGACATCAACTTCACCACCAATGGTAATACATGAAAGCATAAAATATATAAAGAGCAGGGCTCATTGTATAATGCTTTAAAATAAGCTGAAAAAAATGAAATGAATTTTTTTATTGTCCCAAATTTCTTATTCCTGGAATATTTAAGTGTCAGCATTTAGTCCTAGTCTATGTATCCTTCTAAGTGGAGCAATAAACCCTCAATATACCTCCAAAACTTCCTAATTTAATCTGCTACTGTAAGAGAACATATATTAAAAAGGAAGTGACTTTAAATCTGAAAAAAATGAACTAAATTCATTCAAAGGAGTTCTATTTTGTCAGCAGCCCAGACATTATATTAAATATATGCTTTCCAAATCAGTGTGGATTTATTCAAATCAGCTGATTCCTGATGGAATAGTTCTGTATCTTAATTGCAATAGTGGTTACACTAATACACATGTGATACAATGAAATAGAACTGTATCATTTCATACCAATGTCAATTTCCTGGTTTTGATATTGTACTGTAGTTATATACAATATAACTAATGGAGGAAACTGAGTGAAGGGTACACAGAACCTCTGTGCACCATCTTTGTAATGGCCTGTGAGTCTATAAGTACATATTTCAAAATAAAAAGTGAAAAAATAGATAATTATTTTGACATTACTTTGAACCTATAAAGCACCTTATAAATGTAAATTATCATTAATTTCAGGGAGACATTCACATACACTTGATACACATAATGCTCTACAATTTTTCTTTAAGTATTCCATAAAGTGAAACCAAGTTTGTGCATGCTACTGTGTGGGTCCTGGAATAAAAATCAGTACTGTACCCCTAAAGGTCATAGTCAAGAACTGAGTATCTGATTCTATGTCCCTTGGTCCATGTTGACATTCTTGGCCAGATTACATTCTCAGGTATGGATTTATAGTAGTGAGGAGCTTCACATCCTAATTGTCATCCTAATTGTGCTACTTACTAACTTAGATAACTCACTTAAAATTCCTGGGCTTTAATACTTTGATTTGTAAAGTGGAAATAATTAACACATTATTAAAAGTATCATAAGAGATCATGTAAAGTGTTTAGTACAGTGCCTCATGCAAAATAAATATTTAGCCAATATTGTAATTGTTGCTTATGCCCTTTCAATGTTGAATGTGTATGCAGAGCAAAATGACAATTCAGCCTTTTAAGAAGGACTCATGAGAACACATATAAAAGCAATATTAAATAGTTGTCCTGTCTCTCCTAAATGAATCAAAGTCTTTCAGACTTAGTCTTTTAGCATGGTATTTTGTGCCCAACTTGTTGCCCTAATAAAGTGTTTTTGTTTAGTTTTGTTTTAAAACCATAAAAATTTAAGGGTAAGCCTTCTGGTCCATGACATACATAATTATAATCTTTGGTCTGCCAGGAAGGTCACTGTAAATCCTACATTCCTAAAATAATCTCTGAATTTTGCATAAAAAGCTTTCATATGAAAAAGCGATAGCTCAATTGGTAAATCCTCTAGTAATTTTTTTTTCTGAGCAAATTCATCTTGAAAGGCTGCTGTATTTGTGAAAGTAATTGAGAAGTAGGACTGCCTCACGTACTAAGCATTTATGCATGCCTGATGATGGCTGATGTGAAATCCGAAAACCTGGGACTCACTCAGCCTAGTCAACTGGAATGAGGTAGCATGGCCATGCTTTGTGTTAGGTTTTCTGAGGGACATAGGAGTCCTTGTGCACCCAGGAAGGTTAAGTGGCTGCCACCTGCAACAGAGAGGAGTCAGGAAGAAAAGAGAAAAGACCCCTATTTGGAGCAGCAGAGGGGGACGTCGGGTTCCAAAATGCATCCTTGGAGATCCTGTGTTACTTCTGCCATTTACAGTCTTTGAAAATTTGGCACCTGGACTTATCTTCTATATTCACACGGTTCCTTTTCACTCTAACACTAGTGGATTTATATAAAATCTCTGAAAAGCTTTGGCCTAGATTTACTTGCAATTTAAACATCAGTTTTTGAAAAGATAAAGTTGGCCTTAACTTGCACATAATTTCTCAACATTTAAAAATAGGTAACTTTTTTTTATATCTACTATTTTATATGAAAAATTTGCCTCCTTGCATAGAAAGTTAAAAGGATAATTATTAAATATCTTGTTCCTTTTAAATGCTTTGATTCAACTTCAAGAGTCTTATTTGAAGGGCCCTCTGAACTTTACTAAAACTTTTCCAACTTGGGAAACATACCCAGTTTCAAATATTCTCACCATGGGTTCATATTTTTGACCAGAAAAAATGTGGTGACTGTAGTTAACAAGCATTTGACAAGTAGTGGTTTTGTTAATTGTAGATCTTATTGAACATGCCACACCATTTCTTTCATCACTATTCATTTGCCTAATCTCACTGAAGCCCATTAAAATTAGAGCAGATGAGCTCAGTTAAAATATATATATTGGGTGCCACTTTGTTTCAAGATGACACAACTACAAATTAAACTTTAGTGTACTATATTTCATCAAATTCAATCAACTACTTCTACAGTTAACATGAAGCAGGCTGAAAAATGCCCAGAACTCAAAGCACTACACAACAAAACGCAATAAAAATCTTCCCAAATTACATCCACATGAAAATATATACCATACCTCAGGGACCTTACCCTGGACAGCCTCAAAGTTTCTACTTCTTTACCTATAACCCCTCTCTCCATTGTATGATTCACATACGTATGAACATGCATACATACAAAATTACTTCCATCAGAATACCTTCACGTGTATATTAGAATGGATGGTATATATGTAAAAATTTTTTACTCCCAGATCAAACCTCTAAAAAGTTTTTATTTTTCTTTCTTTTCCTCCATACACTGGTAGCTTTGCTCTTTTTTTACTAACTGGCATCTCTTTCTTGAATACTTCGTATGTTGTAATATTATTGATTGTTTAATGTTTCCATCACTTGTCACTAAAACAGGTATTTAAGTGAGTATCAGTGTCTTTGCATATATTGAAAACAAACCCAAGAATTACTCCAGGTTTTGACTGAGCATTGGCCCCACATAAGAATATCAGGCCTGAATATAATTACCAAGACCAGCTGCCAGCCAATTGTAGAAAACAAAGTGTCTGGAATTGCCATTCAGCAAACCTACTGAACATTCATTGATTAGATGAGGGTCATTGACTCAATGAGAAAAACAGAATTTTCCCTGGAAGCAGAGCTACTTCCTCTTGGAGTGATTCAAGAGTATCTGAAGTTCAGGTAATTTACCATATCAAGAAA
Organism: Stenella coeruleoalba; assembly: GCF_951394435.1. Classification (NCBI taxonomy): domain Eukaryota; kingdom Metazoa; phylum Chordata; class Mammalia; order Artiodactyla; family Delphinidae; genus Stenella; species Stenella coeruleoalba. The sequence goes on from NC_137155.1 coordinate 33,943,169, forward strand.
GGAGTTAGAAAGGATTCAAGAATGCTCTCTGAACCTTGGCTCCTTGGTTAGGAAGATCTAAGCCATATTTTACAACATTAGGACATTTTGTGGATTCTTATGGCTTGCTTGCAGAAATTTCACTGGTAGGAATTTACCCTAAGGAAATAATCAAAATTATGTACAAAGATTAGACTACCAAATATGCACCTCAGTATTGTTTTTGATGTCAAAATATAGAAAACAGCCTAGATGTCTAAAAATGTGAGTACTTATTTTAAATTGTTGCAGTCATTGAAAGGATGATGTACAAAATAGTTTGTGCCATAGAAAGATTATTAACATAAATAAGTAGAAAAGTATTTTGTAAAGAAAGTAATATGCGAGACATGATTTCATTTCTGTTTCATATGGGAATGTGTGTAAATATATAAGTTGTATGTAGCATACTTTTATCTATAAATATAAATGTTCTTTTTATACATGCTATAAAAGAACTGGTCATTTTGTACTTGTTTGTATTTTTGCAGTTTTCTATCATCCTTTTGTAGACAGAAAAACAACAAAATTATTTTAAAACAAGTATGAATACATAAAACTAAAAAGCTTCTGTACAGCAAAAGAAACAATCAACAAAATGAAAAGGCAATCCATGGAATGGGAGAAAATATTTGCAAACTACCTGTCTGTAAAGGGTTAATATCCAAACTATATAAGGAACTCATACAACTCATTAGCAAAAACACAAATAATCCAATTTAAAATTGGGCAAAAGACCTGAATAGATATTTTTCCAAGAAGACACACGGATGGCCAACAGGTACATGAAAAGGTGGTTAACATCACTAATCATCAGGGAAATGCAAATCAAAACCATAATGAGTTATCACCTCCCACCTGTTAAATGGCCAAGTGTTGACAAGGATGTGGAGAAAAGGGAACCCTCATGCACTGTTGGTAGAAATGTAAATTGGTGCGGCCACTATGGAAGACAGTATGAAGTTTCCTCCAAAAAATAAAAATCAAACTACAATATGATCCAGTAATCCCACTTCTGGGTATATATCTGAAGGAAATGAAATCATTATCTGGAACGGATATTTGCATCCCCCATGTTCATTGCAGCATTATTCACAATAGCCAAGACATGGAAACAAACAAATTTCCATCAACAGATGAATGGTTGAAGAAGATGTGAATGGAATGTTATTCAGCCATAAAAAAGAAGGAAATCCTGCCTTTTGCAACAAGATGGATGGACTTTGAGGGCATCATGCTAAGTGAAATAAGTCAGACAGAGAAAGGCAAATGTATGTTCTCACTTATACGTGTAATCTATAAAAAAGCCAAACTCATAGAAATAGGGTGGAATGGTGGTTGCCAGGGGTTGTGGGGTGGAGGAAATGGGGAAATGTTGGTCAAAGGGTACAAATTTCCATTTATAAGATGGGTAAGTTCTGAGGATCAAATATACAGCATGGTGACTATAGTTTAAAATACTGTATTATATATTAGAAAAGTTGCTAAGAGAGTAAATCTTAACTTATCACCACAAAGAATGAAAAAAGAGAAAAATAATAAAATTGTTTTGAATTAAAAATAGCCACACAACAATACAATTTGTAAGTTTTACTCTTAGTTGAAGGGCAGGATGCTGTTACTTATGTGAGAATGCTTGCCTTTTTAAGCTTAAAACATTTAGACTAGGTATTTTACATGCTTAGGAGTGATATTCTGTAATACTTTTCTTTAGATACTAGAGAACAAAACATTACTAGCATATTAGAGGTCCCCTCTCATGATTCCTTCCAGTTATTGCCCTTCTCTTCCTGCAGGAATACCCAGATCCTGATTTCAGACAATCTCAATTTGCTTCCCCATTTTTGTTTTCTTTTATATAAATGAAATCATTGGGTTTGGAGAAATGATCTTCATTTATAAGTCTTTCTTCAATAAAACAAGTATTCCCACAGTCGCCCCAAAATACAAGTTTAAGTTAATTAAATAAGTTAAAAGTTAAAAGTACTTAGCAAATATGACTTTAATTTCATTGACACTGAAATGGGAAATTCAGTTAAAATGCTGAGGTGTTCCTTCTTTTAAACACAGTTGAATTCACCTGTAATTACACACACACACACACACACACACACACACACACACACACACACAAAGAGACACATCCAACTAAAATAGCTACGGTAAACTATATTACTTCTAAGACATTATTGATTAGTCAGGAATACACTTCAAATATCTAATGAAATTGCTGGCTTTTAAACAATTAGTATCATAGCTTTGCTCCTATTTAGCCCATGGGAACACAATGTGTGTACGTTTGTATGCATGAGTGTGCATGTGATCGTGTGAGTAAAGGTATATGAAGATTGTGTAATATTTAATATATTTTTTTAAAGTGTACATTATAACCTGATAAATGTGATCCATAAAAGCTTTATATGATCGTATTTGCACATTCATACACATTCATTTTCACATATTTTCACATACTTTTTATCCTCATTGTTTGAAATCTCTACCGTACATCTAAAGAAAAAAATTATACTTCTAACATAAATAATTTCAAAATATTTAAAACCTGCACTGCTTTTAATAACTTTTATTGTTTTTAACATGTGACATTTTATCCCCATTAGCAATAACAGATGTCTAATGCATTAAAAAGGAAAATCCTGCACGCATGTTGAAATAGAGGACTTTACTGAAAGGAAAGCATGTGCTTTGATTTATATTAGTCAAAATTTAGATACTGTACTTGGTGCTATTTCAGGAAATGAAAAGGTGAGGAAACAGTTTTATACCAGTAAACCAGAGAAAAAGTCTCCATAGAAACCAAAACAGTTTTGGTGGGAGCCACTTAAGCTAAATTAATACCTAGAATATGATCGTATTAGCCCCTAGAGAGCTAATTCGAACAAAACAAAACCTATCCGTTGATTCGTGCATGTTACATAGTATTTACAATTTTTCTTTGTTCTCATTTAATTGTCAAAAATTAATCAGTCATCGAGACTGAAAATCTGGGTGAATTCTAAAGAGAAAAGACCACCCAAAATAACAGTGTTTACTTACTCTTTTCCAACTCCGTTATCTTCACTACTAGTCAAAAGGAACACAAAGAGCAAATTGAAAAATAATGAGCAATAAGTCCAATTTGATTTGTTTGCCTGGTTTTTGGCCTCACCTTTCATAGGCACCTTCTTTCCTGTGGACTGCTCAGCTGAGTTATTGAACACACTCCCAGGGCTAAGTGAGGAAATGCACACAAAGCCAGCTGAGACAGGAGTGAGTTAATTGAACAACTACTATGCACTAGCTGTTTACATAAGCTATGTCATCCAATCCTTACAAAATACTACAGTGAATATTTATATATCCACTTTACGAATAAGGAAACAAATTAGTTTAAATATCTTGTCCAAGCTTACACTTAACAATGGAGCCAAATATTGACCCAGTTGACCCAGTTGCCTCCTTCTCTAGAGGTAACAGTGACAAATGTTGCTATAATGTAACTCCATGCCCATGTCAATTAGCGGAAGGCTTGCATATTCTCCTTGCAAAGGCAGCCCAGCATTGTTTGGGTGTTCAGCTCAGTAAGGCACTTTTTAAAGCATAAACTGAAGGGCTCCTTTAAGAGTTTCTGTTAGTTCCTATGGTTTCAATTTATACCATCTTTAAAATAAAATAGCTGTTGCTACTGGGATGATTTCTATTTCATGCCATCTGTATATGTTCCACTCGTGTCATTTTCTGTATTATTATTGCTTTATGTTCATAGCGTGTGAAAGAAATAATTCCTTGCATCTGAATTGGGCTATTTTTCTAAATGCTTCAGAAATACACGTGTGTGTGTGTGTGTGTGTGTGTGTGTGTGTGTGTGTGTGTGACGTACATATATAGCTTCCTACTGCCTGATACTATAATAAAAGGGCTACCACCTCAAGACTGCATAATCTTTGGTATTTCCTTCAGGTGCTGCATTTCATTAGAGTCTCTGTTTCATAATTAATCATAATGTATTCTGTCAGCTAAAGACCCTATATATGATATTTATCATATTTATGGTGATTGGAGTAGCAAAAAAAAGTGGGGAGGCAAGAAAAATATATGACTATTAGATAAATCTGTCCTGTGTTTTGGCCAGGTCCATCCCACTAGTCAAATTGGATATAACTATCCTTGTGCTACTGGTTAGAGTTACTTTCAGGGCTTTTTCTCCTTTTATTCACTTTATTTTCCTGCTCTTTGACAAAATTAAAATTAAATTGAGATGAACTTCTAAATGTGAAACTTTAACATTAAAGCAGAGAAAATTTGTTTCTAAAGATGTTTATTTCATCATCTCAACAAAAGAAAAAACACAGCTCTGGATTGAAAACTAAGGCTGGTTCTTGTCTACATGCAATACTAGTATAATAAATAATTTGCTAAAGTTATAATGTCACAGCCACGGAACCCAAAACAACGTCAAAAGCAGCACCGAGGTCAGAGATTCTGAGTCTGAGCTTCAAAAGGACAGTGTAGACAAACTCCAAGGAAACATCTTTTAAGAGGAGAGAGTACTACTCACACTAACCTTAACTATGAATCTGAGGGTAGCTGGAAACTTTTCATGGAAGCTTACCATAAATTTATTACCAAACGGATCAAGTGACAAAAGTGAATACAATTCTCAGAGTTATGGCATTTAATTCAGAAATAGAGGTTCTCTTGAAATAAAATTCCAACCATTGGGAGAATTTCCAAGTCAGAAGATATGATTTATAACATTTTCTTCATCAGCTTAAAGTATAATGCCATTATTATGTCTCTGATTTTGTGGATGTTCTTTAGAGTACACTTCACTCTTTCATAAATCTAATGTTTTTCCTTCATACTCTGATTTTCTACGATTTAGTTATAGTTGCTTTTTAACATTCCTATATCATTAGTAATTGGCTTCCAATGTATTATACTGTATTACAGTTGTACTAGTTGCTCATTTATCATTCATGTTGCAAGGATAAGTGGCTTCATATAACAAAATAATAATAATAATCTAAAATCATTACAGATCTCTCCTGCTTCCCTTCTCCTCTCTTTCTTTCCCCCCACACAGTCTTTTTTTCCTTTCGTGCTGTCCCTGTCTGTTGGATTTACTGACTGCATTTTATATGCTAGCATATAAAATTAAAAGTTTATTTTCTTTGTAACATTCTTCTGTAAAAATGCATGCAAATTATATGTTTTCTACAGAAATTATAGAGAAAGAAAACATGAAGATATATTTTATTACAGTTTAGTGAAGTTATTGGGCTACATAAATATCTCCTTTGGGAGAAAGGGGTTGACAAAATGATCAAGAAGGTGAACAGTTTCCTGACTCCCCTTCCCCAAGTCAAATGTTCATGGTCATTCTTATGTGTAGCCCTAAACTAAACAAGCACATAAATGTCATAGTGAGGAGAGGGTGAAAAGTAGTGATAATGTAGGCTCAGTTTACATTTAAATTGGGTTGGATCCAATTGAGTTTTCTTTCTCTGATCACCATCCAGTCTTGTGCTAACTTTCATTACCAATTCAACAAAAATCTATCAAATATTTATTGGATGCTTACTATGGACTTGGCTGTGTTCTCAACACAATTTTATAGTTTGGTTAAGGTATCTTGCCTAATAAAGAGCTCATAGTAGAATGAGGGACATGCACTCAACCAACTCGTGCAGATATTGGATGTGGGAGCATTAGAAATAATAGCTATTGTGATGGAATGGAAGAAATATAGTTAATATATTGCAAGTTCTGTGTTATTTTGTACGTAAATGGCCTTAAGTTGAGGCTGCTGGGAAAAACAGCATTGGCAGGCTGGGTAAAATAGCTGTATACCTAGCGTGCAGACTATGACTACGTCTAGGTCTAAAGGAGGAAATTCTAAGCTCGGAGCCAGACTGAAGCCAAGGATCATGACTGTTTGGGTCACTGCTTCATAAAGGACCTAGTTATCTAACAACATCCATTCTCCCCTTCTTCCTTTAACAGTAGATCCCACGAAGACATGGCTATCCAGCTAATGACTACATTTCAGTTTCACTTGTAGTTAGTTGTGGCTATGTGACTAAGATCTAGGAATGGAATATGAGCAGAAGTCACACATAATTTCTAGATAGGTCCCTAGAAAGAGGGACATGTCTTCCCCTTGCTTTTCTTCCTTTCCCCTGGCTGGAATGCAAAATGGAAGTGAGACCTGGAGTAGCTATTTGGCCCATGAAATGGAAGGTCACATTTTGAGGATAGTAAAGTAAGAAGTTAAATCTCCAATTTGGCTGAGCCACTGAACCACACCTGTAACATCTAACCAAAATTTTCATAAAACAAACTGCCTTGTTTAATCCACTATATCTTTATTATAGTGCCATATCCCATTTAATATATCTCTTCCTCCCAGGTGCCTTGGGACAGTTCCTGACACATAATAAGGTCTCATTAATATTGTGGACCACAAAGGGACAGAATGACTTCAGATTACACAAAAGGTTTTTAAGCCTAAGTCCAGAGTAGATAGGCAGGGGCCAAATTGAAATTGTTCTGAGCATGTTAGGCTGATATGAGTGCTACACGCTATGCCTTCTCCGCACTCCAGTTTAAAATATGCCTCAATTCCACATACTCTAGCCTCATCTTACAAGGTACAATTCCAATGTTTCGGAGGGTAAAGACAGTCTAACTATACAAAATGAAAGAGAAAGTGAAATGTGATAGAATAAAAATCAGCTGTCTACATTATGAAACACAGCTCAAAGTTATTTTCATTCTATGACAGTATAAACAGTATAAATTTGAATGCAATAAAAGTTTTCAAAAAACATAGGTTAAATATATCTAATCTAAAATCAAATTTTTAAATTATAAGAAATTTAGCATATTTTTAGTCCATCTGCTGCTGTGACTTTCTCTTTGACAATATAGGGCTAATAGTACTAACGTACGAAAGTTGGTAATTATTAATTGCTATACCCTTGCCTCCAAGTAACTAGGGATAACAAAGCTTTCAAGTTAAGCAAAAGTCTTCCACTTAAGATTTTGTTGGGCTCAATGGTTTTCTCAAGAAAATATCACTTCACTGGTAAACTGCATTACCACATTTTACTACCAAATTTCAGGGAGCACAACCTCAAAATCACTTCTTAATAACTTTCAATATCTCAGCTAAGACAGACAGTATTTACTGAAGTATATGCATCATTCAAGATCTCAAATATCTGTAAGAAGATTAAACCACACAATCAGAAAAACATAAGCCTTTGCAAAAAGTTACTTTTAGTAAATGACTTTTGCCACCATAATATCATAAAACCTATATGAAATGACATTTTTTAAAAAAGAACAGCCCTATGAAATTTATTGGGTTTAATGTACAGATGTTGTCAAGGATATTGTCCTTTATGATACCCAATGCTTCCTTCTCCAATGAACCTAAGTGGAAGAAACTTTTTTCAGGTCACAGTACCAGGAATAGTTGGACTTCTGGACTGTGTGTGTGTGTGTGTGTGTGTGTGTGTGCATGTGTGTGTGTTTCCTCATGGACCCTGTGGATCTACAATCGTTTGTGATACCTGTTTACATTGTACACTAGTCTTAGAGCCAAGTGTCTAATCCGCCATTAAAAAATACATAGGACAGAAAGATAATCAGCTTCCGAGAGTCCCAGGACTCTTAAATATAAGCTATAAATCCTAAAAAAACAATGCATAGGACAGATATACATTCTTCTGCTAACTTAACTAAGTTTTACTTTATATACCCTGTGTTTTTATTCTTTTTGATTAATTTATCTTACTTATTTTTGATATATGTCTTCTTGCTGGCTTTTTAAAATTTATGTCATCTACCTCAAATATTTTTCTAGAATTAAGTGTATATTTATAAATACATAATATTTTATATGATGTTTTCCTTTAAAAATTTTTTTGTTTAGTTTGCACTCACTCTTGTTGCCTTTTTTCTAATAACTGATTAGGCTTAAATTGCTGTGTTTCCTTATATCATTGTTCACCACAGTTCTTGTGTCATTCTCAGTAAGCTAAGAATATACTTGACCTTTTGTTGTTGTTAAGAAGACAAAATGGTATTTTCTGAGTGCTTCCATCCTTGTTCTTATGTGTAAATGTGACTTTGGCTGCGTATGTGAACTTCTTGGACTACAACATACTTTTGGCATGTGTTCGTATGGAGAAGATCTAAGTAGTCCAATTTTCACTCCTTTATAAGTAATCCATGTGCTCTATCTGGATGCCTATAGGATGGTTTCTGTATCTTCCATATTCAAAATTTTTCTAAGAATATTTATGGGTATGAATCTGTTTTTATTCACTTTGCCTGGAATACAATTTGCCATTCCAGTCTATGAACTCTGTTAATTTGTTTTCCTCTCTGGAGAATTATTTTCTTCATGTTTTTTTATTATTGATTATTGTGTCTTCTCAATTTGTCCTAGTATCTTCCTAGGAGAATGAATTATCTCTAATTTCACAAATATTATACCCTTCCCATCAATCCCTAAACCCCTTCTCTGATTTATTTTTTCTCCAACACAGTGATCACCATCTTTTTTTCCCCTTCGGCTTTAGTTCTCATCTCTTCCTCTCACACTGTTACTCCCATAGCGATCTCCTTCAGTTACATACCTTAAAAGGCTGTCTATATGCTGATATATTCCAAATTTTATCTCCATCACAGACCTCTCTCACAAACTCCAGACTTGCATGTCCAACTGCCTACCCAACAGTTCCACTTGGATGTCTAACAGACATCTCAAATTCAATATGTCTGAAATTGAACTCTATATCCTCCCTGAAATGTGCCCCACCACGACCTTCTCCATCTCAGTGGTTGCCAACTCCCCCTTTATTTTTCTCAAATAAAAAGCCTTAGAGTCATTCTTGATTTCTTTCCTACACACCTTATATCTTATCTTTAGTGAATCCTGTTGGCTCTACCTTCAAAATATATCTAGAATATAACCGCTCATTTTCCACTTTAAACTCCACTGCCGCCACCCCAGGTTAGGTCACAGTCGGCTCTCGTTTCCTTACTAGTCTCTCTTTCCCCAAAGAAAGTCCATATGCCACTGACCTTGGCACATTACTGGGTCAGCACTATTCCCGCTACACAGAGATGTTGTCAAGTGAATACTTTTGAGTTCTGACACTTCTGGTGGAGTGATATCTTCATATGATAACCAGAATGGACCACTCCTTAAATGGTTGTGCCATCCTATGGAATCAAGAAAAGGACAGGGTTGACATTTCAGCAAAGAACTCACAACCCTTCCTATTCTAATTGCCACAGCCTCAGATTGGGCACTGTCCTTAGTACTTCCTCCCAACTATTTTATTACACATACCTCTGGCTCTTTGAAATTACATAGCTGTAAGGCATTCCTTGTTTTCCAGCTCAGGGTCAACTGCTTCAGCTTCTTAAAGAAAATAAAATGAGAATTTACAGATAATGTTTGCTTTATTATAGTTTTTTTCCCTCCTCACTAATATTTGTGCATGTCCCTCTGGTGCTCCTATACAAAATAAAATGTTGTCCTAACTATTAGCTACAGCATTTGGGTGAGCAAGACCAGATATGTTTACTGAATAATTTCAGAATCAAGTTAGTAGTAATACTTGATTGAATATTTGTGGGAGGAAACAGTCTCCAAATTAATATTTTCAACTGTTTTAAATCTCTGATCTTTGAGTAATAGATATTACTCGATTTCACTGTCGTTTGAGTTTATTGACTAAAATATACGTTCAGGGTAACACTGAGGTAAATTGAGGAATATTTGACCTATGATAGTACTTGTAATTTTTATACTTTTTTAAAAGAATAACAATCAATAAACAATTATTTATAGAGTACTCATTTTGTACATTAAGGAGCCCATCAGGAATATGAGGAGAGCTTAGTTTCTTATGGAAATTAGGCTACTTGGGAAGAAAATACTAATACAAATGAAACACACTCCCATATGAGCCACTCAACACCAAACTGTGGTACAGATAGTCTCAATGCTATGGACTCTGGAAATGCCATCTCTGTTGGAGTTCTGAATGCACCACACCCAAACCAACTTCCTACTATTGCCTGAATGCCCAGTCTGTCAGTCTCGGTGGGAGACTGTACTCCTCATGATCACCTGGGTGGAGGAGAGGGTGGGCTGAGGAAAACAGAGGGATTAATGATGGTTCCTAGATTTTTAGGCTAAACAATTAGAAAAATTACTGAAATGTACCGATTTGCAGGGGTGTAAGGAATAAGTTATTTGAGAGTGACGAATCAGTTTAAGATGTCTGTGAGAAACCCACATTGTAGCATCAAGTGGAGAACTGAATATGAGAGTCTCTAGCTCAGGCAAGATGCCACCCAGTACTGAAACTGAAGGGGTCATACACCTCCTCGTAGCATTTCTTGGCAGCTGGTGCATAGATAAATTATTGAACCTCCTCCAATTAGTGTCCCTACCCTGAACTTTGAGTCTTTAGGAGTGAGACAAGAATAAAGGAACAGTTGGTCTTCAAACAGAAATGGATCATCAATTCATTTCTTCATTTACCCTTTAAACCATTCCTTTTGTACTTAGAATTGAGTGCAAATGCTTCATCTCAGTCTGGAAGGTACTGAATAACTTAGTCCTCATTTAAAATAATAGTATAAAACACATATCAAGTGCCAGGCACCATTTAAAATTGTTAGGAGTGATGGCTTTATTTTATCATCACAACAACCTAATGATGTGCATCTCCCTTTCACGAGAAACGAAGAAGGGTAAGTAACATATCTAAAGTATACAGGTGGTGAGAAGTTGAGCCATATTTGAGCCTAGGCTGACTGGCTCCAGAATCTGGGCCATCATTCACTACACTGTTCTCTTTGGCCACTCTATCTTGCCAGAAAAGGAAGAAGTGCTCTGGACTTATAAAACTTCTTTTAGCCCTAGTAGTCTGTGATTTTATTCAAGTGATTGAAGCCATTTCTCCAGTTCAGCAATTGTTACATTTTAAGAATTTTATAATATTAAATTAAAATCATCAACGAATTTAATTTAATCTAGGGAAATTACCTAGATTCCTATTTTTATTCTGCTTTCATTCTATGAAATTACTCGATTATTTCTAATAATATGATCCTCTGCCATACCTATTAACTCACAGAAATGACAAAAACTAAAGCATACTTGTGATTTCAGCTTCTGTCATTGATGTATTCACATATAAAATCCAGTAGTCATTCTGTTTTACCAAAATTTGCCATGAAATTCTCTCTCTCCCATTTAAAATGTGTTAAACAAGGTACTGTAATGTAAAATATTTTAATGAATTTCTGTAAATTATCTGAATCACTATAATGAAAATAATTTTCATATAAGAATCAATATAATGAAAATATAGCGAATAAATGTTACATAAACTAGAAGTACAGTTTATTTTTCCTAATAATTATATCAGACTGTAGCCTATTTTGGAGAAAGGTCCAGTTAGAAAATAAATAAAATTAATTTGCTCTTCAGATAGTCCAAGCCTGCTGATATCTTCAGTATGAACATCTTTGTCTTTCTATTTAGTGTATTTTTAACAAATGTTTCTCCTCAGTCCAAACACTAGTCTGTGAAATTACAATTGCCATTAAGGGTGCTTATGACCATTACTGGATATTTTTGTTTTCTCAGTCACTACATATACTTCATGTTCCTTGGAAATGTTTCTACTCTTGAACACAACTACATCTAAATAGGCCAATTATATGTAGTTAAAACAAATAGATCATGGATTATTGTTTGCTCTTAACGCATATCTGATAGTGAAATAGAAGAGTTCAAGGCCCTAAAACCTTTGATAGACACACTTCAAGGTTCTAAGACCTTGACAGAAATTGAGATGATGAGTCAAGGCCATTGGGCTCCGGTTTCCTCATTATCTCATTGTGCTCCATCTATCTAGAGTTGAGTCTGAAAGACAGAACTGGATAGCTTCAGCCACACTGAATAACAGGCATGGAATGCTCGGACAAGCCCATGGTGTCAGGCCAAGGCCCACACTTGGAAAAATCGCAAAGGCCCTATTACCACAACTTGCCTTTTTTCACAATTTCCCCTGCCTTTCAGTCCGTCCTCTTTAATCTGTCCCACTGTCCTTCTGCTACCCTGAGCCACTCCCTTCTTGAGAAAAACATCATACAATATCATTCACTCGAAAGTGTTAGTGACCTAATGTGTTACCTCACTTTGGGGACTTTGCCATCTAAAAGAGGAGCCTGGAGAGGACAATGCCAGGCCCCAACTTAATGAGGAAACAGCGATCAATTTAAAGCATGACTATGGGAAATAGAAGGTGGTGTTTGGAGGTAGCCCCTTCTGCCCCCACCCCGAAACACTTCACCTCCTCTTTTACTCATTTTTGGCACAACAGTTTAGGACCACAGCTGGCCACAAGTGGTTTCCAGAACTAGAAGGAAACTCATTCTCATCACGTTGGAAAATGCTTTCAGGTTCCAGATACTTCGAGTTATAAGCAGTCATAGAGAAAACTTCTTCATCTATAAAACTGACTAGTCAGACTAGATAATTTATAAAATCTTTTCTACATGTTTCAACTTTTTCAAATTATCTATCCAATTACTTAATTTTGCAGATGAGGAAACTGATGCCTCCAAATCTTCCTAAATCCAGTCATTTTCTCTCAGCTTTATATTATCCTGTCCATATCCCCATAGATACTACAATGGTATAAGTTCTCATAAGTAAAACAATGTTATTTACATTGTGTACATGGTAGGTTGATGCAAGGACTTCCTAAATCTAATCACATTCCCTGCACTGTCTGTCCACAGACCAAAATACACATCTAAAATATACATCTGATCATGTCCTTTCCCTGCTTAACATTCTTCAGTTTTGGTTGCATTTAGAATAACACCCAAATTCCTTAGCACAGCACACAGTGTTACTGTGAGCTAAACTTTGTATCATTTCTGGCTGCTTCCACACCCATTCTACCTCCAGCCATACAAAACTCTTTACAGGTCCCTGAAAAGGCCATGTATGCTCATGCCTCCGTGCTTTGCCCGTGCCCCTCCCAGTGTCTCTCTTTCCTCCTACCCTTTCTACTCTCCTGGTTCACCCATAGTCATCCTTCAAGACTAAAGCTGAGATAAAATGCATTTCAGGAAAACTGCAATTTATGCTTGCTGCATTACTTATGAATACCCAATTCTGCTAAACAGAATAAGAGCAACAAGGAGAATTGATAATATTAAGTATCAAAATAAATAACCTGAGAGACTTCTTAGACATCACTAAAGTAAGTAGGAAGGGACAGAAAGACTATGTAAGCATGAAGCTCTCAGGGAACCCCATATTCATGAGGCACCCATATCTATGAGGTCTTAAATAGGCTCCGTTTTGTGACATCCAATATGGTCCTGTTTTATTTCTCATTGGAATGTGACATGCTTGATGTTAGAGACTAAATCTTCTAATTCAGAGCACCTAAAATAATGAGACTTTGATGCATTTTGGTTAAATTACAAAAGAATCAATAAATGTGTTGCAAGTAATTAGGGCCAGTTGAAACTAGAATTCAGGTCTCCCAAATGGATCACTAGGCAGAACCAGAACTGTACAATTTCTCAAGGTCTTGAGCAGTGGTGAGTGAAAATAAGACTCATTACTTACTGCTATATCTTTCCCAGAGGTATCTGAGGTGGGGAGGGCAAAGGCATTGATCCTGGATAACTACAGGGAAAAACACCCAGTTTGATATTCATCGTGGAGGTCAAATGGAAAACAAACAATGAGCTAGGAGCCTTAGAAACCACTAAGATTTCTGAAATCCAATATGGTTCATAGCATTTTTCATGGAATAACAGCATCAATATTCCCCCAAACATCTTCCTGCCGCCATCTTGAGATCCAGTGATCACAATATGTTACTAACTTTACTGTAATTCTAAATAACTATTAGATAAAAATCAACTTTAAATAAAAGTTTCCTGGCCCTCCTCCTTGTTCCTTACATTTTGTTATGATTGGGGTGAAAATGACAGGGATTTTTAAAATTAAATGCCTATACAGAGCAACACCCAGCTCTACCCACCACCAGTCCCTCCCAACAGGAAGCTTGCAAAAGCCTCTTAGATAGCCTCATATACCAGAGGGCACACAGGAGAAGCAAGAAGAATGCTGCAGCCTATGGAACGAAAACCACATTCACAGAAAGATAGACAAAATAAAGAGGCAGAAGACTATGTACCAGATGAAGGAAGAAAATAAAACCCCAGAAAAACAACTAAATGAAGTGAAGACAGGCAACTTTCCAGAAAAAGAACTCAGAATAATGATAATGAAGATGATCCAGGACCTTGGAAAAAGAATGGAGGCAAAGATCAAGAAGATGCCCAAAATGTTTAACAAAGACCTAGGAGAAATAAAGAACAAACAAACAGAGATGAACAATACAATAACTGAAATGAAAAATACACTAGACGGAATCAATAGCAGAATAACTGAGGCAGAAGAACGGATAAGTGACCTGGAAGACAGAATAGTGGAAATCACTGCCGTGGAACAGGATAAAGAAAAAAGAATGAAAAGAAATGAAGACAGCCTAAGAGACCTCTGGGACAACATTAAACACACCAACATTCGCATTATAGAGGTCCCAGAAGGAGAAGAGAGAGAGAAAGGACCCAAGAAAATATTTGAAGAGATTATAGTCGAAAACTTCCCTAACATGGGAAAGGAAATAGCCACCCAAGTCCAGGAAGCGCAGAGAGTACCAGACAGGATAAACCCAAGGAGAAACACACTGAGACACATAGTAATCAAACTGACAAAAATTAAAGACAAAGAAAAATTATTAAAAGCAACAAGGGAAAAAACAACCAATAACATACAAGGGAACTCCCAAAAGATTAACAGCTGATTTCTCAGCAGAAACTCTACAGGCCAGAAGGGAGTGGCATAACATATTTAAAGTGATGAAAGGGAAGAACCTACAACCAAGATTACTCTACCTGGCAAGGATCTCATTCAGATTCGACGGAGAAATCAAAAGCTTTACAGACAAGCAAAAGCTAACAGAATTCAGCACCACCAAAACAGCTCTACAACAAATGATAAAGGAACTCCTCTAAGTGGGAAACAGAAGAGAAGAAAAGGACCTACAAAAACAAACCCAAAAGAATTAAGAAAATGGTAATAGGAACATACATATCAATAATTACCTTAAACGTGAATGGATTACATGCTCCAACCAAAAGACAGAGGCTCGCTGAATAGATACAAAAACAAGACCCATATATATGCTGTCTACAAGAGACCCACTTCAGACCTAGGGACACATACAGACTGAAAGTGAGGGGACGGAAAAAGATATTCCATGCAACTGGAAATCAAAAGAAAGCTGGAGTAGCAATACTCATATCAGATAAAATAGACTTTAAAGTAAAGAATATTACAAGAGACAAGGAAGGACACTACATAATGATGAAGGGATCCATCCAAGAAGAGGTAACAATTATAAATATATATGCACCCAACATAGGAGCACCTCAATACCTAGGGCAAATGCTAACAGCTATAAAAGAGGAAATCAACAGTAATATAATAATAGTGGGGGACTTTAACACCTCACTTACACCAATGGACAGATCATCCAGACAGAAAATTAATAAGGAAACAAAAGATTTAAATGACACAATAGACAAAGTATATTTAATTGATATTTATAGAACATTCCATCTGAAAACAGCAGATTACACTTTCTTCTCAAGAACACATGGAACATTCTCCAGGATAGATCACACCTTGGGTCGGTCACAAATCAAGCCTCAGTAAATTTAAGAAAACTGAAATCATATCAAGTGTCTTTTCCAACCACCACGCTATGAGATTAGAAATATATCACAGGGGAAAAAAAACATAAAAAACACAAACACATGGAGGCTAAACAATACATTACTAAATAACCAAGAGATCACTGAAGAAATCAAAGAGGAAATCAAAAAATACCTAGAGACAAATGACAATGAAAACATGATGATCCAAAAACTATGGGATGCAGCAAAAGCAGTTCTAAGAGGGAAGTTTATAGCAATACAATTCTACCTCAAGAAACAAGAAAAATCCCAAATAAACAATCTAAACTTACACCTAAAGAAACTAAAGAAAGAAGAACAAACAAAACCCAAAGTTAGTACAAGGATAGAAATCATAAAGATCAGAGCAGAAATAAATGAAATAGAAACAAAGAAAACAATAGCAAAGATCAATAAAACTAAAAGCTCGTTCTTTGAGAAGATAAACAAAATTGATAAACCTTTAGCCAGACTCATCCAGAAAAAGAGGGAGAGGACTCAAATCAATTAGAAATGAAAAAGGAAAAGTTACAATGAGCACCGCAGAAATACAAAGCATCCTAAGAGACTACTACAAGCAACTGTATGCCAATAAAATGGACAACCTGGAAGAAATGGACAAATTCTTAGAAAGCTATAGCCTTCCAAGACTGAACCAGGAAGAAATAGAAAATATGAACAGACCAATCGCAAGTAATGAAATTGAAACTGTGATTAAAAATCTTCCAACGAACAAAAGTCCAGGACCAGATGGCTTCACAGGTGAATTCTATCAAACATTTAAAGAAGAGCTAACACCCATATTTGTCAAACTCTTCCAAAGACTTGCAGAGGAAGGAACACTCCCAAATTCATTCAACGAGGCTACCATCACCCTGATACCAAAACCAGACAAAGATACTACAAAAAAGAAAAGTACAGACCAATGTCACTGATGCAATATAGATGCAAAAATCCTCAACAAAATACTAGCAAACAGAATCCAACAACACATTAAAAGGATCATACACCATGATCAAGTGGGATTTATCCCAAGGATGCAAGGATTCTTCAATATATGCAAATCAATCAATATGATACACCATATTAACAAACTGAAGAAGAGAGAACATATGATAATCTCAGTAGGTGCAGAAAAAGCTTTTGACAAAATTAAACACCCATTATAGATGGAACCTACCTGAACATAAAGAAGGCCATATACGACAAAGCCACAGCAAACATCATACTCAATGGTGAAAAACCGAAAACATTTCCTCTGAGATCAGGAACAAGACAAGGATGTCCACTCTCGCCACTATTATTCAACATAGTTATGGAAGTCCTATCCATGGCACTCAGAGAAGAAAAAGAAATAAAAGGAATACAAATTGGAAAAGAAGAAGTAAAACTGTCACTGTTTGCAGATGACATGATACTATATATAGAGAATCCTAAAGAAAACTACTAGATCTAATCAATGAATTTGGTAAGTTGCAGGATAAAAAATTAATGCACAGAAATCTTTTGCATTCCTATATGCTAATAACGAAAGTTCAGAAAGAGAAACTAAGGAAAAAATATCATTCACCGTTGCAGCAAAAAGAATAAAATACCTAGGAATACACCTACCTAAGGAGGTAAAAGACCTGTACTCAGAAAACTGTAAGACACTGTTGAAAGAAATCAAAGATGACACAAAGAGATGGAGAGATATACCATGTTCTTGGATTGGAAGAATCAATATTGTGAAAATGACTATACTACCCAAAGCAAACTACAGACTCAGTGCATTCCCTATCAAATTACCAATGGCATTTTTTTACAAAACTAGAACAAAAAAAAAATCTTAAAATTTGTATGTAGACACAAAAGACCCCAAATAGCCAAAGCAATCTTGAGGGGAAAAAACGGAGCTGGAGGAATCAGCCTCCCTGACTTCAAACTATACTACAAAGCTACAGTAATCAAGACAATATGGTACTGGCACAAAAACAGAGGTGTAGGTCAATGGTACAGTATAGAAAGCCCAGAGATAAACCCACGCACCTATGATCAATTAATCTATGACAAAGGAGGCAAGGATATACAATGGAGAAAAGACAGTCTGTTCAATAAGTGGTGCTGCGAAAACTGGACAGCTACATGTAAAAGAATGAAATGAGAACACTCCCTAACACCATACACAAAAATAAACTCAAAATGGATTAGAGACCTAAATATAAGACCGGACACTATAAAACTCTTAGAGGAAAACATAGGAAGAACACTCTTTGACATAAATCACATCAAGGTCTTTTTTGATCTACCTGCTAGAGAAATGGAAATAAAAACAAAAATAAACAAATGGCATATAATGAAACTTAAAATCTTCTGCAAAGCAAAGAAAACTACAAACAAGATGAAAAGACAACCCTCACAATGGGAGAAAATATTTGCAAATGAATCAATGGACAAATGATTAATCTCCAAAATATATAAACAGCTCATGCAGCTCAATATTAAAAAAAACAAACAACCCAATCCAAAAATGGGCAGAAGACCTAGATAGACATTTCTCCAAAGAAGACATATCGATGGGCAAGAAGCACGTGAAAAGCTGCTCAACATCACTAATTATTAGAGAAATGCAAATCAAAACTACAATGAGGTATCACCTCACACCAGTTAGAATGGGCAACATCAGAAAATCTACAAACAACCAACGCTGGAGAGGGTGTGGAGAAAAGGGAACCCTCTTGCATTGTTGGTGGGAATGTAGATTCATACAGCCACTATGGAGAACATTATGGAAATTCCTTAAAAAACTAAAAATAGAATTACCATATGACCCAGCAATCCCACTACTGGGCATATACCATAATTCAAAAAGACACATGCACTCCAATGTTCATTGCAGCACGATTTACAATGGCCAGGTCATGGAAGCAACCTAAGTGCCCATCAACAGACATATGGATAAAGAAGATGTGGTATATTTATACAATGGAATATTACTCAACCATAAAAAGGCATGAAATTGGGTCATTTGTAGAGACGTGGATGGACCTAGAGACTGTCATACAGAGTGAAGTAAGTCAGAAAGAGAAAAACAAATATTGTATATTAACACATATATGTGGAATCTAGAAAAATGGTACAGATGAACTGGTTTGCAAGGCAGAAATAGAGACACAGATGTAAAGAACAAAAGTATGGACACCAAGGGGGAAAAGCCAGTGGAGAGGGTGGTGGTGGGATGAATTGGGAGATTGAGATTGACATTTATACACTAATATGTATAAAATAGATAACTAATAAGAACCTGCTGTATAAAGAAACAAAACAAAAAAACACTAAATGCCTATACCAAGGGACAGGCAACGACTTGCAATGGTCTCTTTGAGCAGAAACTGAGGCCAATAATCCCAGTGCTTTTCTATTTCCCACTAAGTGCATTAATTTCTTTCTTTCTCTTGTCATTTAAGCCTTTTATTCCCCCTACCTTCTAAGCCTCATTCTCTCTTTTTCCATATCAGTCTTCCTCACTTGGTCCAGCTACCTCTTTCACCTCTCTCCACACTTTGCTCTTTCTCTCTTGATCTCCTTATTTTTACTCTGCTCCTTCTCTCTCGTTTTTTTTTCTTCTTTTTCCAGGTCTTTTGGTCCCTGCCTCAGTCCCTCCAGCAGGGTCTCAGAGAATGTGATTAGAAATGTATCTGCAAAGAGACACAAATGCAAAGCAAAAGCATTGAGTTCTAACTGAAGCAGGGATTTCCCAGTCTGATTGTCATGGCACTCCACCAGAACTATAAAATTCTTCCAGATAAATATCAAAACATAATTTACTTTAATTTACCATAATTTATAAAGTAATCAAATACTCTGAAAACTTTTTTTGAGAAAAAGTAGTAAGAAAGAGGAAGGTGATCTTAAATCAAACATTGTATATCATAATTCTGGGGAAGTGTTAAGAGTCAATACGTTAAAAGTATCCTATTTTGCCATATCTTGGAAAAATAATTTTAGTTCTTATATAATTGACAGACCATAAAACGATTTCCATGTAATTTTTCATGTAAAGACATCCCAAGTGTGCCCAGGCAGAAAACTCAAACTTTCAAAGGCATTTTGGAATAGCAGTATATTTTTTAAATTGTTTTTCATTGTCAAACATGGCTCTAAAATTTAAAAAGTAGAATTCCAGGTCACTGAGAATTTTGTACAGAATTTACTAATATAAAAAGTTTTTTTTCCTTTGAACAAAATGCTGTTTTGTAAAAAAATTTGCTAATGTAAAATAAATATTTTCTGTTAAAATGGTATTTTCTTAAATGTATGCTTTTCTTGTATGCTCTACAATAAAGAAAAAAGACAAAGTCTTCCAAAAAATCTAAAGCCTGAATGCCAACTCATTTTTATGTTTTTAAAAATTAATAAAAGTAACATAAATCAAATAGACATTCCCCAAATGACATTCATTCATTGTGTAGTATTTTTGCTATTTTGTTAGCTTTCCTCTTCTGTGTCTTTTTCAACAAAGTTCTCTGGGAAATTGTGTCCTCTTGTGGTCACTGGCAAAAACAACATGTTTTTGCAGGAAGAATCAATCCAAACAATGGAAATAGGATTTAAGGCTTCAGGAAAAGCCACTTGTGAAAAAAGGAAATCCCTTGAAGTGAAGAGAGATGAAAGCTGTGAGTAATCAGAAAGGGAACTTTAGCTGGAAAAACACAGAATGTAAATCATTCAACTTATATTTAAATTGCTTGATCATCAGATGATTAAAAAGAAGAGAAAAAATGATTACTATGTAGGAAAATTGTGGCCATGATAAAAAGCCTCTATGAATAACTGTGTATTTCTTACATTATTTCTTCAGTCATTCCGGTAACTCTGATATAAGTGAGAGCATATTTCAACAAGGTTAAGTGGCAGCAAAGCTGGGACACAAACTTTCTAGCATGCATACCCAATAAGGTAATAAAGGGGGTAGGGGGGAGACTCTTGAAGACTCTATACTTTTCCACACTCTGATTCTTCTCTCCCTACAAGTTTGGCATATTATGTCTCCTAATCCCATCCTAATTTTTACTGCAGAATGCCAGATACTTTAAAGATTAATATTTATTTGCATATTCGATTTGCTCATTTGAGGTGTTCTTGGCAACTCAAGTTCTTGTGCTTTATACTTTTCATTTTATTTCTGGATTGAAAGCTTCAAATTTCATAATTTTAGATCCCTATTCCTAAAGAAATTCAAAAAGAGAAAGGTAGAATCAGTTAAATTCATGAATTAAACTGTCATTAAAAGAGAAGAATGACCTCTTTAGGGCAAGGTGCACAAACATCCTTAAAGCTACCTGTGTCACTGAAAAAGAATCTGCTTTCACATAGAGTTATCCAAGTCACTCCTGCTGACAAAAATTTTATATTCCACTTTGATAAAATTCTCTCATTTAAATATCAAATTAAGTAATCCCTGTGAAGTGTTCAAAACAAGATGAAATCTAACATGTACAATCTCAACTGAGATGCACTCAAATGCAGCCTTTTCCAATCTGCGCCCCCTTCTGTGTGAATGTTCCTGTGCTTCATTCATGCAATCCAGAGAAATTATTTCGCAGAACTCCAAGCCAACAAACAGGTGGTAAGTCATCCAAAAACTGAGGAGAAACAGTAGGAACAGATTCAAGTGCTCGCCTTTTGTGCAAATCCCAACTCCAAAATGTACCAGCTTGCTAACATTCTATAGTGTATGTGTTTCTTTTCCTTCTCTAAAAGTATTTATAAATGTTGCTAGGAGAATGCCAGTGCCTATTCATACTATAGGAACACAGATATGTACATACTTTTTGCATATGCTGAGTATGAGATTCCTAACTCTGTTATTTCTAACAGTATTCTTTTTTTCATATTTTAACACAGCACACATTCCTCAGGAAGGACTGTGAACATGCCAAGTTTGCAGTTTGAAAACAAAGCTCGTTTTGAATTATTCAAGTGCAAAAGAAAGCTGTTTTGTTTTCAGTTAATTTTTTAGGGCATTTATTTTAGAAGTAGATGAAATTATTTAATTCCAATGAATCCAGTATTCCCAAAGAAGGTAGTCTTCCACTGACATCCTTTAAGTCAGGCTGAGTTCAGCCCCAAAGGAAAATTCCTAAGACCCCTTTTAAAGAGCCTGAAATTAGGATTTTAGAACTAAGTAAGCTTTCATGTTAAACCAAATATTGTGGAAGGTGCCATTATCATTGCATATACAAAAGATCAAGAATTATACTTGGCTCTTCAGCACATTTAAAAGAGAGTTTGCCTTTATTCTTGCCCCAGCAAGTGTGGATAAGAAATTTGTTACATAAAATGTTAGGTAGAATACAGATGGGACAATCAGGCCAGGAAATGTTGAAGTTTGCAAAGTAGGGAGCATCAAGCCTCAGATGTTTTGAGAGGTAATTCATTTGGCAAGCTGCAACCTTCTGCTTCAATACTAACTTTTTTTTTTTTTCAATACTAACTTTTAAATACTCAAAATCCCTCATCCTCATTTTCCACTCCTTCGAAGAGTACAGGAGAAATTTTTTTTCCCTCAGAACTAAAGTCATTCATTGTGACTCCATCAAGAAGATTCCGTGCCCGGGGTAGTTCTGCTTAGTTCATTCATTTTAAACCCTGTTTTAAGCATTCTTGCATCCATAGCATCGCCTCACTCCCGGGGATCCCTGTATTCAGTGGCCGGGAGCTCTTTATCCCCTAGAAGTTGAGTGCCCAGAGAAGGGCTGGGCTCACTTTAAACAGACCTGGTCTTAGAGATTGATGACTTTGCAAATCGGGCTAACTAATGGCTGCTGCGCTGTTGTGGACTCGGTTTCTCCTCCAGCGTCTGTCCCGATTTCCATCCTCGTACCCCCGCCCCCAACTCCAATTCCCCTTGGGCAGGTAAGGTTTCCTTTACACTTTGCCCACACTTTCCTGTCTTGCTTACCCATAGCCACAAAGGAAAGAGTCCAATTATTTGATCTCTTTATTTTTGAGTATTCAGCTGAAGGGAAAAAAAAACACAAAACAAAATTAAGATTTGAGATTGATCTTTAAAAAAAAAAAACACAGACATAGGTAAAGGATGAAATTTTTCAAGAATCCTGCAGCGACGTTCAAATAAGAATTGTGGAATACTCTGCGATTCCGATTTACAAAAGATAAAAAGATGATTTCTGCCTATTCTCTAACTGCTTCCAAGAGATCAAATCCTATAGGCAGAAGATGCAATCACAGGAGTGAATTATCAGAGGGCGCTTTAAGAAGACCTGACTGTAAACGATTAAGTGGAGGTCAAGTAGAATCTGATTTTCAGACAGGCATTCATTTTAAAATATGGCAGCGACTCAAAAAGCAGGCAAGTTGGCACGCTGTGGTCATTGTCTATGAATATTTGTTAGAATAGTGATAGACAAACCCTGCACGTCGCCCCTTCCATGAAAGCTTAGCCTTGTTCGCCCCCCGCGGAAGGGATCCTGCTTGCTCTCACTTCCCCTGGAAGGCTGAGCCCTTCAACCGGCCCCAGGCGCTCCAGACCCCGGGGTTTCCGGGACCGGGACCGAAGCTGCGAGCCTCAGTGGGGCACAGCCACGTGGCCTGCCCGCGCGTCGCCTGAGCTCCCGCCTCCTCCTCCGGACACCGTGGGCCTCGACCCTCGGTCGGGCCCAGAAAGGGAAGCTTAGCTAAGTTAATTCTCGGCTTAGAGTCCAAACCGTGGAGAGCGTGAGCGGACCTCGGCCTGAGCAGGGTACCCGAGCACAGGGCACGCAACTTCCGCACCCCCAAATCTGCCCCGAAAACTAACTACTGCGTTTGACCTCTGGTTTGCTTTGCAACTTGAAGAATGAACATGAAACGGTTATTCTCTGCCAACTCGTTCCAAAAAGGAAAAAAAAAAAAAGTCTAGCATTGAAAAGATGGGGTTCTCGTCCACGGCAGCGTCCCTTCCTTTCCAGCTCGCCAACTTTTCTTGCTTCCGACTTGACAGAATCTACATTAACACCCTCTTCAGGGCTCTTCACTGTGACTTATTAGATAGAAACGCTTAAAATGTCAGTGTCCAAACGATTGGAATGCGTTTGGGGAGCGCGGAACAGGCTCACTGGACCTCCTAGGAGTGGGGAGTGGAGTGGGAAAGGGGACTCTCGCAACCATCAGACCCGCGTGTCCAGGCAATGTTGAGCCCCCGTCTCACTCTCTCAGAGCCGACCTTTAGAGGTCACAATGCAGGGCCTTATCTGGGAGTGGGGTGGGGATGAAACGGCCACAGGAACTCCACCTTGGGCTAGCAGCACGGGCAATCAGGGCCGCGGCGAAGACCCCGCGTTGCCCCACTCCGGCCCTGCTGCCTTCTCCAAGGACAGGACTGCCTTCCGCGGGAGAATGAACGTCTGCCTCTTTCTAGCACCTTCGGAGGTGTAGTCCTTTGGGTGTTGGGAAACGTCAGATCGAGACACTGTGGAGGGAACAGAAAGGCCCAGATGCTTCTCGAGGAAGGGTGAGAGAATAGGCCGGGGCGCAGTTCTGCAGTCCCCTGCGCGGCCACGTCTTCAGAAACGCCCACGACCTCAGGACCAGCCACGGTGGTTTGGCCCTTGGGACTCGAGGGGCCCGTCTGGCTGACCATCGGGTGGGCTCCGCCGTTGCCGGTATTCTTGCCAGTCACCCCCGCCCCAGCAGTCCCAAATCGCGCCACGGACCTAGAGGGTACTGAGGCGAGATGAGACTTCACCCACTGCGTAGAAGCTGTTGCCGCCGCTGCTGTCACAGCCACTCCGGGAGGGGCCGACAAGGCGGCGGGAATGGTACCCTCCGGCCGCTTCCCCGGGCTGCGCTCGGGTGCGGGGTCGCGGCCCGCTTGCTCCGGCGCGGAAGGAAATTGCCCCGCGCCCGCGGGAAGAGGGTGGCGGGGAGGGAAGGGGGAGGGCAGCAAGGAGGCGGGCAGAGGGGCCGGCCGCCTGGGCCAGGTCGTTTTTGAATGGTTTGGGAGGACGAATTGTTAGACCCCGAGGATCGGGGGTGGGGACGGAGAAGGGGGGCTGGAAAGCGGAAACTTTCCTATAAAACTTCGAAAAGTCCCTCCTCCCCACGTCAGGCCAATGACACTGCTGCCCCCAAACTTTCCGCCTGCACGGAGGTATAAGAGCCTCCAAGTCGGCAGCTTTCGCCCAACTCCCAGACACCTCGCGGGCTCGCCGGCACCGGCAGCGTTTCCAGGAGGCAGAGCCGGGTGTGCGTGCGGCCGTTGGGCGCTTTCTTTTTGGACCTCGGGGCCATCCACACCGTCCCCTCCCCCTCCCGCCTCCCTCCCCGCCTCCCCCGCGCGCCCTCCCCGCGGAGATCCTCCCTGTCCCTCCTCCCGCTCCCTCCTCCGCGGTCCGCACCGCCCGGGCCGGCGCCGTGCGCGAGGGAAGCTGGCGGGCTGAGGCGCCAGGCTCTCCTCCTCTTCCCCGGGCCGCCCTTCTGCCCCGGGCCTGCGAGGCCGCGCGTTGCCGCCCGAGAGATGATGCAGGACGTGTCCAGCTCGCCAGTCTCGCCGGCCGACGACAGCCTGAGCAACAGCGAGGAGGAGCCGGACCGGCAGCAGCCGCCGAGCGGCAAGCGCGGGGGGCGCAAGCGGCGCAGCAGCCGGCGCAGCGCTGGGGGCGGCGCGGGGCCCGGTGGGGCCGCGGGCGGGGGCGTCGGAGGCGGCGAGGAGCCTGGCAGCCCAGCCCAAGGCAAGCGCGGCAAGAAGTCTGCGGGCTGCGGCGGCGGCGGCGCCGGTGGCGGCGGCGGCGGCAGCAGCAGCGGCGGCGGGAGTCCGCAATCCTACGAGGAGCTGCAGACGCAGCGGGTCATGGCTAACGTGCGGGAGCGCCAGCGTACGCAGTCGCTGAACGAGGCATTCGCCGCGCTGCGGAAGATCATCCCCACGCTGCCTTCGGACAAGCTGAGCAAGATCCAGACCCTCAAGTTGGCGGCCAGGTATATCGACTTCCTCTACCAGGTCCTACAGAGCGACGAGCTGGACTCCAAGATGGCAAGCTGCAGCTATGTGGCCCACGAGCGGCTCAGTTACGCCTTCTCGGTCTGGAGGATGGAGGGGGCCTGGTCCATGTCCGCGTCCCACTAGCAGGCGGAGCTCCCCACCCCCTCGGCAGGGCCGGAGACCTAGGTAAGGACCCGGCGCCTCTGCGCCCCTTCGCCGCTCAGGTGGCAGACCGACTGACGGCCGGGCCGCGGCTCCCTGTCCGCCTCGCCTTCCTCCCCGTCTCCTACTCCCCTCTCAACCTTCCCACCCCACCTGGCACCGCCACCTCATCTCCCGAGCGTCCCTGGAAGGCAGCTTAGTCCCCGCTAGAGAGAGAGGGATGCGCCCTTGTGAGGGGTGTGCGTGTGCGTGAGTGCGCGTGACAGGAGGGAAGACGGAGAAAGAGTCGAGGGTCATGGATAAGGACAGTCTTGCCAGCGCCTCCCTTTCTTTCGGCTTTAAGTTTTCGTTCTCCTTAAAACAAATGTTTCCAAATTCCACCTCCTCCTCCATTCCGCCCACCCACTTCCTCTTGCCCTTGGGCTGAAATCCTTCCAGGTTGTTCAGCGTAATTTCTCCGTGGTGGTGATAAGAACAGTGCTCACTAGTCTTAGAAAACAGCCACAGGGACCTAAACAATAACCAACTTTCCCCCTCTGGGTTTTTGCAGATGTCATTGCTTCCAGAGAAGGAGAAAATGGACAGTCTAGAGACTCTGGAGCTGGATAATTAAAAATAAATATATATGCCAAAGGTTTTCTTGGAAATTAGAAGAGCAGAATCCAAATTCAAAGAAACAGGGCGTGGGGCGCACTTTTAAAAGAGAAAGCGAGACAGGCCCGTGGACAGTGATTCCCGGACGGGCAGCGGCACCATCCTCACACCTCTACATTCTGATAGAAGTCTGAACAGTTTGTTTGTGTTCCTTTTTTTTTTTTTTTTGACGAAGAATGTTTTTATTTTTATTTTTTCATGCATGCATTCTCAAGAGGTCGTGCCAATCAGCCACTGAAAGGAAAGGCATCATTATGGACTTTCTCCATTTTAAAATGGTAACAATCAGAGGAATTTTAAGAACACCTTTAGAAATAAAAATACTGGGATCAAACTGACTTGCAAAATCACAGTCAGTTAATTCCTTTTTTCATTCTTCCTCTGAGGGAAAAAAAAAACTTAAAATACAAAAACAACATTCTATTTATTTATTGATGACCCATGGTAAAATGCAAATAGATCCGGTGTCTAAATGCATTCATATTTTTATGATTGTTTTGTAAATATCTTTGTATATTATTTTTCTGCAATAAATAAATATGGTTGAAAATTGTCAGAACCTTAAAGTTTGGTCTATATTTTTAAAGGATTAAGTTGGAGGTAAAAACCTGCTTGTTTAACTCTGGAGACACCCAAGAGGGTGAGGGAGCACTAATATAAACAAAGCAGTGAAAAACTCAAAACTAGTTACTGACAGGTACAGGCATGTTATTTAGAAAGACAGCTTTATCGTTATTCCTGTTGGTGTTCAGTGGACTTAGCATCTCCCCTTCATCTCTTATCAGGTCCCCAGACAGCAAAAACTTAAGAGTTATTCACCTCTCTTGCTTATATTTTGAGAAGGCAGCTGTAAAACAGTTAAATGCAAATAAGCACTACGAACTCAGCACTATTTTCTCTTTGTTTTTGTCATGATTTCTACTCTTTATAAGGATTTTTAAATAATAGGTTTATTTCAGTGAAGGGATGCATAAAGTGTTATCAAAATTACCTGTCTATACACACATATAAATGAACACAAATGTATAGAAAATAAAGTTTAATTTGGCATGACAGAGAATTCCATTTATAAAGTAATTCGCTTAACTCTTCTTTCATGAATGAGAATGACATTTAATGTCAAGTTTGCTAAGAAGACAAGCCAAAGTTAAGAATATTTTCCCATGTTGATGTTGTCCATTTGGGAAGCATGCTCCTTCTTTAAAAGTAAAGTACATACCGCTATGGAGTAGAACACAATAAAGAACCTGAACTTTCAGTATCTTCGGTAACTATTGGAACAGTTACAATTTTAAATGCTATAGCTATTCATTTTCTAGTCAGTTCATTAGCAAATATATTTTATCCAAAATTACACAGAATTTTTCCCTCGTTACTTACATGTATACAAAATCTGATTTATTAGTTAAGTAAAGGAATAACAGGGACAAATATTGCTTGATTTTTAATTTCATTCTGGTCATTTCTGGGCCAAAAAAAATACTGGGTTTTATAATGAATAACATTAAAAATAGTGACTTTGTATCCCTAAGTTCTTAACTTTTGAATCCAGTTTATTGCCTTCAAGTATAATTAGGGATGCTTTCAAACTGGCAAATAATTTTGCTGCCTAATTCAAATAATGACTGTGGCAAATAAGTGTATGAATCCAAACAGATAGTGTTTGCTCAGCCCAGGTTGAGGTTATTATATTGCCTGAAGGTTTTTTCCCCCTCTCCACACATCATAGAATGCTGACATAACAGTATTGTAAATTTATTATTGTATTTTAGACCATGTTTTACAATAAGGAGCCTGTAGAATTTACTTATGTTAAAAGATCAGTGAAAGCTTAGGGAAATAATTTTTTAGATTTTGATAGTCCTTTACAAAATAACAAGACGGAAACATTATTTGTGGAGTGTGTGAGTGTGTGTGTGTGTGTATGTGTGTGTGTGTGTGTAGAGCAGAAATGTAAAGAGGGTGCCCTACAAGGATGAGGGAGATCATCAAGATGGTAATTCTCTCTTTTGTGTGTGTCACTGAACCACCTCCATTTTCTAAATTGTTCATGGAGGAATCTTGTTACTAGCTTGGCCTGACTATTTGATATTTCAGATTTCTTGGTGTACATCAGAATGGAGCTGACCATCCTTGCTGAGAAGGTAATTTCTATCTTAACCTCTGATGATGTAGACACTAGAAGTTTCAAAAAAGGTAGCCTTCCTTTTGCCTTTTTTTTCTTTGTGTGTGTTTGTGTGTGTGTGTGTTGTTCTCTCCACTTTTCACATAAGAGAAAAGACTTGGAAGAAAATCAAATGCCACATTTATGTTGTGTAATACTAAATACTAAACTGAAGGTAATATTTTCCCCGAGATTTTCAGATAAATAAATGAATGAAAGAAAGGTGGTGAATAGTTTTACTTTGAATGAGAAGGATTCATGGTGGAAAATATTAACTATTAGAATACAATTTTCAGCTTGCCAGACTATATCTGTATTCCCAACCTTCCCCACCCCATACACACCACAGTGCCAATTCTTTTTTAGAACAGAAACGAAGCACCTGTGTTTCTATCAATATTTCCTATTTTCATTTTATTTCATTTTATCTTTACTACCTATTCTTATTTAAAGGACATTTAGGATGAATTACCTCTGTTTCAGAAGTGAGAATTTAATACGATTTCTGGACGCAGGAATCTTTACCCTTTAGCCAGAGTGTATTCACTGAAGGGAAAGTATTGTATTAAATTGTCTTGGGTGAATTCTAAACAATTGAATGTTTCCTTTACTGTGCACGTAATTTTTTAATCTTGCTTTTAATTTCGTTGGATTGACAGCCTTCAGTCATAAGAAAGCAGTAAATTTTTGTTCCCATTACACACATTTCCCCTCTTTGTGCACACACTTGCTAACAAGCACATGCACAGATGATAATTCATGCACAGTTGCAGGTACCCTCCCCAAAGTGGAACATATTAATAAAATAACGTCAAAGAGCAGAAACTCACACAACGTGTGTACTTTTCCCCCACACTCAGCAACCGACACAAGCTTCTTGCTCCTTCGGTCCTCAGGCTCATATTCATAATGGAGCTTTTTAAGGGACATTTGGCCTCTTGCAAAAAAGTAGAGCATTTTGCACATTCCACGGTTTGGCAGACTCAGAGCTGGTTATTTTCTCTAGACCGGTATCAAGTTCTTCTCAGGCATATGATTTCACTTGAAGTCCTGCCCAGGAATCCTTCAAAGTGAGCGTTTGTCCCGCTCTCATGATGTCAGGCGGTTTTCCCTGCATCTGTAATTTGAAGAAAAACAAACCAACCTGCGGGGAACAAACGCCACGGAAACCCAAACAGAACTCCGTGGGGAGCGGGAGTCTCACCTGCGGCGAGCGCGGGAGGGGGCGCGGGCCCGGACTCCCCTGCGTGGGTGGCGGGCGGCCGCACGGTGGGGAGAGTGACCGTGTCCGTGGCCTCCTGGGACAGCGCGGACGGCCCCAGCCCCGGGCCCAGCGTCAGGCCGCTGCGCGGAGGAGGCAGCTCCAACTGTCAGCAGTAGCAAGGGCAGCGGCAGCAAGAGAGTCAGGCAAAGGCCCAACCTCATATTTCCAAAGACAGGACCGCATTAGCGACAAACAGGGGTCGGGAGAGGGATCCACGCGGGCCACTTTTCCAGAATTTTCTACCGGTGTGTCGTAAAGCGTGTCCCACCCCTAGCACCGGCGACTGTGGAAGGAAAGGGTACCGGGCAAAGTGGAAGGAGAAATAGGTTTCCTCATAATATCTGAAAGCGGATCACCCCACTATTTGCCAGGCACCTCGAAAATGCAAACAGGATTATGAGTGATCCTTACTTACTGAACAGCAAAAGATAGACCTAGTAAACAGGGCATGGGATACATTTTTCCATTCGCTTTTGTCCCAAGGCCCCAGGAGGTGAGCCCACTTAATATTCTTAGCAAATCAAAGCACGTGTCCTTTGAAGAAGGTGTGTAATTGGAGTTTAAGGCATGTATGGAATTCCCAGATGTCCATAAAGTAAGAAGGAGCATGTGGCAGGTCACTGGAAGCTGGGGCAGGTTAAAATCACTGGCACAAAATTCCGCCGTTTATATTCTCTTTTATAAGGGCCACGGAGATAAGCCTTGGGGAAAGGATGGGACGGGATCATAATGAATATCCAGCTTCTCGTATCAGAGTCACAGTAACCATGGTAAAAAGCACATGGTCAGAAAACCTCAAAGAAAACACTCAATTATAGCCGGGATTTCGTGGGCGCCCTGCAATGAGATCGTTTGGGGTTTGCTGCAGCGAGGGCCTCCAACTGCCTGCCGTCTTTCTTGTTTACGTGGACTATTTTCTTTTCCTTCTATTTTTTTTCCCCCTCTCAAGTTTGTGGATGTGTCTTCGTACTTATGCGTGCGATTTAGGCTGAAGCCAGAGGAACAAAATTCCAGAGTAGGAAAAGAAAAAGCAATTCTAAAAACATTCATTCTAGAAGGCGGCCTTCTTGGGGGAGGGGAGATTGCGAGCAAGTGAAATTAAGTTTCTGTAAAAAACATGCAGTTTAAACATCTACCAGAGAGAGCGAAAAGACAATCATCAAAATCAGCTGTTCCCTATTACTCATTCCACTGAGGTATATATGGATGTGTATGAGACGGTCGAATCTAAGCGCGAGTTTGCCTGCTGCTTATTAGGCAGGTTTCTTTGTTTGTTTGTTTTGTTTTGTTTTGTTTGTTTTTGGTCTAAAGCCAGAATCGAAGGAAATAGGAGTTTTCTCCTTGGGTTCAAGATGGTGCCCTCTCTCACCTGCACAGTGGAACCAGAGGCGGGAGACGCAAGGATCGGGGGTCTGCGGAAGAGACTGGCCCTGGCAAAGGTTGGCGCTGGGAAGCGGGCGATGTGGGACCACCTGGGGATGGGGGTCCCAGCGAAAGGGGCTGGAACAAAGCGTGCCACAGACCTCACCAGTGAGGCAGGCGGGGAGGGGGGGAAGGGACGCGCCTGGGGTGACGTGAGTGCGACAAGTGAAAAGTTAAGCAGGTACCTGAAGGAAGTTTATCTTGCCCAGATGTTAGGGCTTTTATGAAATGTCACGTGAAGAGAACAGATGTACAACTTGCAAATGGGGACACGCCTGTAAATACAAGGGAGGCAAATGCTTGGAGGGAAAATCCAGGCATAAATCATCAACCTCCTTCTCTAGATATCTATTTTCTCCTTTAAATATTTGCTTCCGGAAAGGGAAGACACATCCTAAGTGAGTCTTCCAGAAGTCACGATCCAATCTTCTGGGCGGCACTTCCCCCATCCCCCCCCGCCCCCCATCCTCTAGGTGTCTTGGGTGTGGATGGTTTGGATGGAGGGCAAATTTCTTTCCTGCTCGTGTTTTCTTTCTTCACATTCCCCATCCCCCACGTTACTCTCTTGGCTTCTCAAAGACGTTTGATCCTGAGAAACATATCGGATCTCGGTTTGGAAAAGCTGAAACTAATCAATTGCCTTTTTGAAGGGGTAGAGAGTGATAAGAAGAGCGAAGGAATGCCAGGCCTGACAGACCCTAAACCTCCAAGATGCTTGGATGGGCTGAAAGATGAGCGGGTGATCCCTCCCTCCTGGGGCGGGATCCAGAGCTCTGGGGATCCCTGCTGCCGACAGGGTAGGGATTTCACCAAGTTAAATTATTGGTTTGGTTGAAAGGATTTTTTTTTTAATGACTTGTACAGATAGGGATTTTTTTTTTTTTTACCCTACATGCAAGAAGGAAGTTCAGTTTATAAACAAAATTAAAATGAATTAGCAGTTGCCCAGTTGTGGAACAGTCTAATTCCTTTCTCTGTATTTAAGAGAGATGTTCATAGATGTTATTATGAATATTACCATGTGGCACAGGCTTGGGTCTCTGCCCACGTTAAGGTTTTAAATATTTGTCGACAATAACTTTAAGCTTGTACATTAAATGAACTGTGCTGTTGCTCTTCATTTAAATGCAACACTATTCCTAAGTCTTTGTTAAATTGACATTGCACCTGGCTTACAGTTATTATATAGCCACCAATTCAGCTTTCTTCTTTAAACAAAATTTAAAAGTTGGAGTATTTTTTCCACAATATTAAATCTAAATTTACTGTCAGAATTTATCTTATTCCTTTTTGGATTTCCAAAGGTGTGGTCAGAATTGAAATAGATTCAAAGTGATCACATTAGCTTTAAGGGTTGACAGTTTTTAAAACGCACAAGACCAGATAAACAGACATATCTTTTCTCTCTATAGCATTTAATCTAAATACCCATCTATCCATCCCTGGAGGAACTTAACCTTGACTTACCACCTTTGGGTGCATAACGTATCTGGTGATAGCCCCCAAAGTGCCTCGGACAAAGATCTCAGATCCTGACCCTCTGGAATTTGCCCAGCCTAGATGAATGTTGGGTTGGACCCCAACTTGCTGACTCTGCTATGTAAAGCTTTCCTCTGAGGCTTCCAGAACTCTACTTCTAAACATAGTACTGGACAAAACAGTCCACATTTCTTTTCCTCTTTTGTTCCTGAAACTTTACACCAATCAAAGAATTGTTACTATTGTTGAAAGCCAACATGCAGCAAACACAGAACTTCTCAGTCCTGCAAGCTTAGCAATGACAATGAATCCTTCAGAGAGGTCTGCTGATGCACCCTTAAATCTGTGTTGCATTCCTGGGGCAGAACACTACCTTCCAGAGCAGCATTCTTTACAATGTTCTTAAAGCCCTTTTTCACATCATGGAAGAAGGAAATTTCAGTTAGCCTCTTGCTAAGGTTGCCTCTGGCCTCATTCCTCCCTGAGTCCTCTTGCTACCCACCCCATCAACACACTCCTTTTACAACTTCTAACTTTGTAACGTATAAAAGAGACTTGGAGCAGAGAATCCTTCTTCCTCTTCCTTTCCTCCAGGCCCCGACTGAGTGAAACTTAAAACACATCTCACAGATCAGTTTTCCTTCTCTGAAGGCAAGTCCACGACCCGGATTTTCAAATGGCCCAGGCTGGAGTCTGCAATATTTAATCCAGTCAGCTATTAAATGTCCTCCGGCTAAATCAAGAGTATAAGGATCCTTACCGGGATAATGATACCAAGAGCAGTTTGGTGAAGGAAAGGGGGGCTGGGAGGGGGCAGAAGACTCCAGGGATCCTTTGATTTGGAAAATCCTGTTTTTAGAACTCCTGTCAGAGTAATAACAAAGAAACATGAAAGAACAACTCTTTGTTCCAGAATATGGTTTTAATGAAATACTACTACCACGCGCGCACGCACACACACACACACACACACACACACACACACACACACACAAAAATCTACTAATAACCGCTTCTGAGACTCCGCTTTTCCTTTACCTATTAGGAAGCAGGAGGCTCTGTAACGTGATACCCTCTCCCCCTTCTCCCGCTGCCTCCTTTCCTCCCCAATTAAGCCAAAGTGGTTGCTCTGGTGAGTACCGGCCCCCGCAGATAACCGTGGACTGCTGCCCTCTGCATCCCGACTCTGGTCCCTTCTTTAGCAAAGCCAGGCCCCCGGGGAATTAACTACGAGGGCTTCGCCTTCTCCCTTCGAAAGCGGGCCGCCGCACTTGGGGAGCAAGTTCTCCTGGCCCCTGGCTGGAAGCCTTGTTAGGACCCCAACACTTGTGGCACCAAGGGGATGGCGTGCCCCAAATCTGCTTGCCTTGGCTCCCAGCTGACCCTGCCCGGAGCTTTTTTGTTGATTTAAAACACCCGGAGGGGCTGCAACTAATAGAGCAAATGGGGCCGGGGGTAGGGGAGGGGAGCGAAGAGGCAGGGGGTGAGGAATCGCCAGGGAAAAAGAAACAGCATTTGGGAAGTGGGGGGGGGGGTAAACTTTTAGGCAGCTGGGACGAGGCATTTTAGCAGCCGCGTCTGTCGTAAGTAGTGGACAGATAAAACCGGGCCTGATCAAAGCGTTTCGTTCGTAAACCACGCGTAAGAAATGGATTGTGAGGAGTGAAAGACACGTGTCGAATAATCTCAACCCCGGTGTCCGCTCGCAGCCCGCGGGGTTCATGACGCCCCCTCTCGCGGAATCCGCGCGCCCAGCGCGTCTCCCACCAGGGAATGTATGTGGGGGGAGGTCTCTCCTGCCCGGTCCTCCCCACCCCCATCCCCACCCCCTAGCTTCCGCCGTAGACGCCGGGCCCGGCCATCCGTGCTCCATCCAGACTTGAGATTTCAGTACAATCGGTAGATTTTGGATTGACCAAGGAATTCGTGGGAAAAAGCTGGGGTCTTTTCATTTCCGAGGCGAGAAAATTGCTCTCTCTGAATCGAAGACATCTCCCTTCCAGGTCCCCTCTTAGTGTTCTCGTCCCTCTGATGATCCCTCTTGCGAGATCTCGGAAATTTGCAAAGTGTTAGGTGCAAATGTAACGCAGCCCAGGGAGTTCAGCGAGAGCAGAAATTGCCTGGGCGGGTGTTTTCTGTTCGGAGTTTTGCTACGTTTCGAACAACTAGGTTTGCAGCGATAGAGTTGTATGTAGCGAGTGGTTGCTGTCCTCTAAACTACCACCAAGCGGATTTTTTTTCTCCGCCTCCCACGTCCCAAACCCCGGACTCTCCCGCACCTGCTCCTGCTGGTTGAAAAAACAAGCAAAAGTGAATGTCCAGTCCCGCGTGCAGAACGCTCCCGCCAGCTGTTCCGAGTACTCCAGAAACGCGTATTGGGCGAGTTTAGAAGCGCTGTGGTTGGCTGTCTCCAAGAAAGCAGTTGACAATGTTAAGAAAAGATAGGTTTGTGAATTTCGTGCGGGGGATTCACAGCGGCAATGTCCCTTACCCCTTTTGTTTCCTCGGTTTTAGCATCCTCCAGATAAGGAGGATTTTGCTTATAATAGGTGTTTATGGTTCCAGGAATTTCACTTTGATCTAGGATTTTGGGGGTGGAGTGTCTAAGGGGTCTCTAGACGCTTGTCTGATTTGAATGCTTTTCAGGATGATTTATGGCGAAAGGCTCCTTTCTGACACTTCCAGATGCCAGAGCTCTTACCTTCCAGGCAGGGGTGAGGGAAACCTGCCTTCAAGAGCCGCGCGGACCGGGAGCCCGCGCGCCTACCGCGCCCGCCTGCCGGCCACGCTAAACTGACAGTGTGCACCAGCCTTCTTCTGGAGCAGCTGATAACCTTTCCCCGCCTTCCAACTAAGGAGGAGGGAGGGCCCTTCTTTTTATGATGACAAAGCTACGGAGGGAAACCAAGTCACCCGCCTGTAAAGTTAGTTTCTTGCAGTTAACTATTTTATGCAATTAACCACCTGCTCCCTCCCCGTTGGTGGTTTGGTGTTAATACGATTTGACCCCAAGTGTGAAGCGGGGCGGGAATAAGCCCTCCGTTGGGACCCCTGGTGGTTTCACCCTCCGGCCTCAGCCTCTGGCCGCGGCCGCGAGAATCGCTGTTCTGGTTCCCGCGGGGCGGAGGCCCGGGCGGCGCTCAGAAGCTGCCGGGGCGTCAGGGGGTAGGAGGCGATGTCTTCTCGAAAGCTCCCTGCCGTCTCTGGACGGCGAAGCGAGGCCAGGAAAAATAACCCTCCCGACTCAATTACTGTGAGCTCCACCGGGAAGCTGAAAAGCTGAAATGTGCGCCGCTGCAGGGGGGCAGGTCAGACAGGGCGGACGCTAGCGCGATTTTAGGGGACCCCTAAGGCCGACAGAACTGAGAACGCGCTAAAGACATTTGTCAACCTGAAGCTAAAGGTGGGCCCGACCCACAGTAGCCTCCAGCGGACGCTTTTCCCAGAGGGAACGAGAGAGGTTTTCCAGCCATTTCTTCTCCTTTCGAAGTGTAACAGATTGGGGATTGCGGAGGAGAAACTGTTTTCTTTCTTCTTTCCCAAGGTGAAGGCAAATTACGGAAGGAATTAGCCGCGCAGGCTTGAAGACCAGCGGTGGGGAGGGTCGAGGCCAGGGCACCGCTAGCAAATGTCTGCTTACAGAGGAAGGTTTGGGCCTGAGTGATAGTCTGCTTATTTGCTTAGAATCCCACAAGGCTGGGAATCTGTATATTTGGGGAACAGTGTCTGACCATTTCAGTATTTTTTTTGATGAACCTTTACCCCCCTTCCTCCCATGTCCCTTCGACGTTAGTAACTTGAAGGTCAGAGGTTTGTTTTCCCAATGGAAAAGAAGGCTGATTTCCTGGGTGAAAGAGAATAGGTTAACTTGAGAGCCTTTTTAAAAACCTTATTTCCCAATGCATAAGCTTTCTTGGTTCTTCATTACCGTCACCAAACAAGGAACCAGATCAGTTTATTGGCTTATGTAGAACCGATCCTGATTTGATAAGCTTAATCATATGACAGAAGGTGTACTGATTATCCCCTCCTCGCTCTCAAAGGGCAGCTTGAGAGTTTTTGAAAGTCACTGCTTTTTCCTTGAGTTCCCATCACCACATAAAAAGACTCAGGTCACCTCTTGTCTTTTCTGTATGTATATATTCAAGAGCATAAAAATATTAAATAAAAAACTTTCCCAACTTCAATCTTATCAAATGTTTAACAGCTGAAGGATATTCATCTTTAGGAGGCAGGCCAAAATGTCAATAAAAATTTAATTATTTCTGAAACATATGGGAGCACTTACAAGACCCAAAATGCGATACTAAGTATTGATATTGAGAGGAAACCAAACAATATATTTTCATATTTGCTGGTCAAGACCTTATACCACCTCCCCCAAAAAAAGTTTCACAAGCCACAGAAATTTTTATTTTTTCTGACCAGGTTTCTAAAACTAGCATGAAAGACAGGTTGGTGGTAAAAGGGGTCATGTGCATTCTGTGTAAGGAGAAATTAGTGTTGAACTCCTATGTGTTTGGCATTTATTTTCTGTAGAAGACTGTCATGTCTACCATAGCAAATGTTATTTCATTGGGGGGAGGAGGGAAGGTGTACACTGGTGTGGCCATTTTAAATTTTTAATAGCTAACACAAATTGCCTTCTGAAATGTTTCATCCAAATATTCTTTCAACCTATAATTCTGCCGTGTTGAGAGATGGCCCTTTACACTGGAAGGTGACATAGGTGGTGTCAGCTCTATGGTGACATAGATTGGTTCTGTAGTTGGCTGTGATGAACAAGACCCACGTGAGACTTGGAATAATCTCTTTTTCCACTTATGAGCTGCAGCTTCTTTCCCACTTATAGCTTACATAGGACTTCTGCATTCTAAGAAATGACAGCAAACTTTAACTGCTGAATTGCAGGTTAATCTGCTGGTTGGCTACTGCTTTTGGACCAATCCTTCGATAAATCCTGATATTGGTAGTCGTTTTGACTGCATTGTCATTATTTCCAGTTTTCCCTGTGGTTCATTTCACAGTGCCTTCAAGAGTTGCTTTGGGTACCTGGTTATCTGCTTCCCTAGACAACAGGTTCCCAGGGTCAATTTTAGTCTGATGGTGATTTGCATATCTTCCTTGATTGGTTACCAGTGGGCTCTCTACCATGGCTATGAAGTCTCCATTTCTCTCAAGGTTTAGATTCATTTAATTCAACCATTTAATTTATGGCAAAGGACTCTGAAGTCCAGAGTGTTTAGGATATTTGTCCAAGACTAATTGGGCCTAGTCCAGTGCTTTTTTTCTCTACTTGGGGGCGTGATTTTAAGATTTTAAGCAGGTTAGTAAACTCCAGAATTGGCCTGTGTACTAGAACTACCCATTACTTCCAGCTGAGCAACTATCCTCCAAGGCTCACTATCTTTCTCTTTTACTACAAAGTCTTGCATAAACAAAGTAGACAAGACCACGACTGATAAATGAGGCTGGACACTACTCGGCATAGACATAACACCTGGTAAATTGTAAAGGCCAGGATCCTATTTAGCTGTTTTATCTTTTCCTTTCCTAAAAATGAAAATAAGTATGTCTTTATTTATACTAAAAATTCCAATAGTAATATTATGAATATGTGTACCTTTCAGAGTACTTTTTATTTTATTTTGATTTTTACAATTACTGATACAAAGCCTTGTTTGTGGAAAAATGCCCCAAGACCATTATTTTTGCCTTTTATAAGGATAATTACCACTAAGAATACTCTTATGAATTCAAGACTGTTGGAAAAAGAAAGATAATTTAACTAGCATGTGCAGAAACTGTTTGTTGGGTAGAAAAACCAGGAGTACAGTTTGCCCCATGGAGTGATTATGGAATGAGGCAAAACCAAAGGGAAGTGATCATAAGTGGGTTTTCCTACTCTGTACAAATGTTCCCAGAGGCCTTTTGAATTTGTGATCTGCAATGCTATTCTCATGTCTGACATGCTTTCCTAGTGGGTTTTGTTTTCCTGAGTTACTGATGCAAAGAACAACTTGAAATCAGATTATAGGCAGCACAATTCAGAAAAATAACAACCTAGGTAAAGAGTG
The DNA here is from genome assembly GCF_951394435.1 of Stenella coeruleoalba. Taxonomy (NCBI): domain Eukaryota; kingdom Metazoa; phylum Chordata; class Mammalia; order Artiodactyla; family Delphinidae; genus Stenella; species Stenella coeruleoalba. Next base: position 33,982,243 of record NC_137155.1, read on the forward strand.
TGTGAACTTATTCAAATATATGACCACAAGCGACTCTCACTTACTCCTAGAACATATCTGCCCAGTTGTCAGATTTTCCAACTAGAGTTAAACATCGGTAGATCTGCAGAAGCAATTTCGAAATGTTCACTCTTTCCCAAGCACATTTCCCCAAGCGACAGGCTGTGTGGGTGGCCACTATGATACTGCGTTAAACAGATGCATGATTATTCAGTCAACAAACATTTCTTGAAGTTCTCTCTAACGTCTGAAGCCTATGTGGAAGTGACTGTGTCATGCCTATCATAAACAAACAAAGGCGCCCCTAATCACAGAAGGCTGGTCTCACCTGTGGCTATTTGCTGCGTGTGCACAGAGGCCCTTACAGTAGTTACTTCGCCCCCAGTTTTGTTTGCTATTCTGAAGCAGTGCAGAAAATTAGGACTTCTCCTAAGTGTGGAGTGGAGGGGCAAACATGGTCCCTCTCCATCTAGCACTCTAAAATTGGAAACTTGACAAAGAGAGTAGAGTGAGTCCAAGAACACTTTTTTTTTTTTGCCTTTGCTATTTTTATTTCTTTTCAATGCACATTCATCAATCTGTGGCAAAATCCTATAGATTAACAGTTGCTTATTAGACTTTATACTTTTTGTAGGCAGGTGCCTATCCAGCTATTATAATCCCAGCACCTTGCTTAACACCTGTCAGATGGCATTTTTGTTGATTTGAACTAACATCACTGTTATACTAATAGGGAAACTGAGGGAGAGAAGCAGAATCCACATGTAAAAGAACCAAAAAAATTACAATATGACAGTCCCATACTCTTGCAGCGGAGGAATTCATATACTTGTCTCTCAGGTTTCTGTTTAGAATGAAAACCCAAGTAAGCACAAAATAAGACATTTATTAAAACACTGATATTCAGACATTTATTTCAACTCAAGTGTTTTAGAGTGTCTTTCTGTTTGGAGCCCATAGCTGCCATTGTCGTATGTGATTTCTTTGTGTGAATAAGCAAAGGGTAGCTTTTATTTTTTTCCCCTGCGGCATATGGCTTGCCTGTAAAAGCAGTCAGAGTAGGGCTGATTTCAGGCCCCATTTCCCCATGGACAAGTGCCTTTGTTCAATGAACATCCCTCACAACTATATGTAGCAGTCTTGGCACCCCAAAAGCAATCATTGTCAAATTTAATAAGGAATCTGGCTAGCTTATTATCAGTGCATTTTCATGTCCCTGAAATTGATTCCACTTGATTTCTATGAAAGGTCCAAACTCAGACTCTCCACATGTGCTTCTTAACCAAACTGGGGCAGTCTACCCAGAAGGGTATCATCTCCTACTCCAGCCAATTGGGGTTCCATTTTCCTATATTCCTGTGCCATAAACAGCTCTACATTGCCCTGTCACCTCCTAAAACAGCATAATCACTGATAACTAAACAATACGTGTCAATCAGTATCTACTGAAAAACTGAAACTCCAGGTTACTTACTTATTGCATGTATGCACACATATTCCAAACCCAAGAGTGGCAGTTTAGAGATTGAAGTATAATTGATTGTGAATTGAAAAGAGGCATTTGAAAAATATTTAAAATTTGGTATGATTAGTATGAATGGAGAAAGCTGCTTCTCCACCCCCATTTTTCTCCTGCCTTCCCCCCTTCACTCCAGGGATGCGGTGAATTTGTGTAATTTAAGGCAGGTGGTCCACATAGTAGGCTGACCACAGAGGATGAGAGAGTGTGCATTTGATACCCTGACTGCTGCTCTTTAATAGACTTTAAATATACTTTGACTATTATTTGGCTTTTGGCTATTACATTTATTTTCACTTTCTTTCAAAGGCTTCTCTCTTTCATTTCGTCATTTTCCACATACTGAAATGTAACCCAGGTCCAATGGCACCAAATAGAGGATTTATCTATATTGTCATCAAACTAAATGCGAAGGAAATATCAAAGGGGAGCAAAGGGCACCGCTATATTTTGGCTTTTGAACACTGACAGAAAAACGCATGCATTTTTCTTTGCCTAGGTAATAACAATACTTTATTTTTATATAAAGCCTTTCATCTGAGAATCTCAAAGGCCTTCAAGATGTCATTTGGGTCTGGCATTCTTCAATTGGCTGCCCTTTGTCTCTTTCAGTAAGGAAACATTCCTGTTGGATGTAGTTTCATAACTGAGCTTGCACTTGGGTATGCACATTCAGAGGTCCAAGGGCATTGAGTGTTTCTTAAATAGATCAAACAAATGACCAGTTATGACATTCTCAAAACAACCCTGAGAGGAAGATGGGTGGCAAAGGTGATTATCTAATTTGCAGGTGGAGCAGTTGTGACACCGCAGGTTAAGTGACCTACCTGAGGGCACACAGTGGAGTCTTTGTTACTGCTGGAAACCGTCATAACATCTACCAGACCATTAGCATGGCTGTCTTTCTTTGACGTCCCACCTATCTGCTTCTTCTCCTTTCAGAATGAACACCTCTAAGAAATGGCACCCTTGTGCATATTAGACAAGATTCCAATGCAAGGGAGGAGAGTAGAGTAGCAACTTTGGAAATGTTGGACATAAAGAAGTGTGCGTGTCTTCTCCAGAAAAATCACACAACTTCTAGTCAAATTAGTGAGTCAAAAAAAAAAGGAATATCCCTGGCACATAGAAATTGGAAGCGTGATCTTTAAGTTCCATTCCTTTTAAATAAGAGAGCGTGTGTTGATCTCAGCCAGGAAGCACAGGTATGATGTTTTATGTATTATATATAAATATATATGAATGAATATATATATATTCTTTAAGCCATGTGCACATTTTAAAACTTAAAAGCATTTTTCATTTATATCTTATTTATGACTATCTTTTTTCTTTCCTGGAATTTTGTTTTGCCTCATTGTCTCCAAACATAGTCATTTGCTTCAGCATCATAGTTATTAGTCTGAAGAGCCCTGGAGTCTGGATTATTCCTCTTTGGCATCACTATATGATTTACTGTTAACTCAGTGCTTGACAGTTCCGACTGTGATATTCTACTTAACGTTAATGTTTTAATATCCTCTTGGGACACCATATCATAATTTACTTTTAGTTTAAAAACTCATTGTCATGTTTGGAGCAGGGATCCCAACTCTGCTTTTGCAAGTAAAGTAACTTCTGTATTTTATTCCATTAAGAAGAGCTAATAGAAGGAATATGTAAGTATTTTAATAGAGAGGACTTCATAATAAATGAGACTGTAGTTTTCATCTGAGAATAATTATACATTTGAAACAAAATAATTTATTAGTCAAAAAATTATTTGTTTTGTTTTTCTTTTCTTTATTTACTATTCAATTTCAGTTTCTAAAGTGAAACTTATCTTTCATAAAGGATTATCACAAAAAGTCAGAGCAAGGTTCTAGAACAATTCTGATATCATATATCCTAAAGCTGTCATTGGTCCATCTTAGTGGTAACCATATATATATATATATATATATATATATATATATATATAAATTTTGGGTCTGTGTCTCCCTATTTTTCTAGGTTTAGAAATTCTCAGATCCAAAATATGTAATTTAGACAGTTTGGAAAAAGCTGTTCTGTATATAACATTGGTTTTACCATATCAGGGGTAAAAATCTCTAAGTGATATGCCCATTTTCTTTATCTGTACATACCATCTAGGGTCTCAGCTTAGTTTTGATCTGCCCCAGAAGAAATATGCAGAAAAAAGCAGGAGCAATGATGGAAAAAAGTAAAAAACTTGATTATGTTACTTTGCCTGAGTTTGAGAGTCTAGAATCTGAACTGCATTTTGTCATTATTGATCTCTCTCTGCCACAAAATCTCTATTGCTTAGTGCTCTCTCTATGAATGAGGCCAAATTTGAGAAAGAAGGTGAAGGTTTAGCAATATGAAACAAGGAAAGGTGCTCAGAAAATCTTGCTGCTTTATCATGTAATCTAAGCATGCTTTTTTCTCTCCTCTTTATTGTATAGAGTAATGAAACCCTTAATGCTGTTCTTTTCGTTCACTTATGTATCTTTGTTTTGAAATTATAACATCCTCTTGCATTATTAATTTTGCCCCAAATAAAAGTTACACTTGTTAAGTTAATTTAGAATGTAAATGAAAAAAAGAGCAAGTCTAAGCTCCTCCACTTATTAGCTGTGCTGTTTGCCAATTAACTGAATTTATCTGAGCATACGGTTCTCTAAAATTGGGGAGCATGGTAAATTATAACACAAGCATTATCATTCTGTCATTCTATGATCTAATATCTCTAACGATGCTTCAATAAATACAGTTTTAAATTACCATTGTCAATTAGCTTGTCAAGAAATTTTCTCCGTCAGTTGCCAAACTTTAAATCTACAAGATCAATTAAAATATATTTTCTAAAAGTATCACTTAAAAATTGTGAAGTGGAGGCATTATTTTAAAATCCAGAAACTTTCTGAACTTCAAATTATTATAATTAAAAACAAAAATAATAATGAGATCTGGGAGCAAATACAAAAGCAGTGATAAATCAGTAACATCTCATTGCTTTAAAAACTCATTTGCTACTAGTATACTTTCTTGTTAAAAAAACTATTTGTTATAAAGCCCTTAAATTGAAGATTGAGTCTATCTTAAATCATAAGATATCTTTACTAGTCAATATTAATCATGCTCAGCAGCTCATAGCTATGCTATATGCCTATGAGAGACAATGAGTGTGTGTGTTTACCTAACAATTAGCATGCTTATTATTGGTAATGAAAATGATAGACGTAGGAACGTATATTAGCTTCAAGGCTTCTTTAACATAGTAGTTCGCAATTCTTTATCAAAATTTCCTTTTTCACATATGACATCAAAGTAAGAGTTTAAAACTTGAAACTTTTCTTAGGATTCGTGCTCTGAAGTATTTCTGTTTCTTGTTTTGTTTTGTGGTCACTAACCACAGAGAAATTTGTCTTTTTTACGTACACTGGAAATAATTTACTGCTTTTAGAAATATTAAACCACAAAAAAACCCAATGCTAAAGAGACATTATGAGTCTGCCGAAGCCCTGAAAGAGCCAGGAAATTGAGAGTTAATGTGGAAGCTCTGATCTGGCTCTATGTCCAAGGGACCCTAGGACCTCTGAAGAATGACAGGTAGTGCCTAGTGCACATAGATGTAAGAATTTTTAAAAAAGTATTGACAGGACTTCCCTGGTGGTGCAGTGGTTAAGACTCTGCACTCCCAATGCAGGGGGCCCGGGTTCAATCCCTGGTCAAGGAACTAGATCCCACATGCATGCCGCAACTAAGACCTGGCACAGCCAAAAAAAAAAAAAAGATAATAAATAAATATTTTTAAAAATAATAAAATAAGAAAGTATTGGCAAGATGGTATGGTAGAGGGTACACATGGTTAGTACAATTCTCAGACACTAATCACATTTCCTTAATATGAAATAAGTCTTTGTAAACATCAATTCTTGTCTAACCTTAATATGTAGACAAAAGTCACAAATTCTAAAATGACAATGTACATTCTGATCTGTAGTGTAGATGTATCCAGCCATATGAACTTGACAAAAATGATATTCTCCAATGAGATTTTAGAAGTAATATTCACTTGCACAATCTTTGCTTATAATGTATGGGGGAAGCAATACTTTCAAGTCCTTCTATCTTACTGATCTCACTTCAGAGGCCAGAGATTCAGGCTATTCACACAGATTAGGTCTCAGGAAAAAAGTCTCCTTTATGTATACAACACAGAAGGCAAAAGTTCAATGTTGTAGTGACATATTTTTATAGTTTTTTCAAACATTATCTTACATATAATCATCTAAAACTGAAATTCATAAATCAGTCAAGAGAGCAAATTTTTATTGATGAAAACATTTCATCTGGTTTGTTATTCTATTGTATTAAATTGCATAGCAAGTTTCCTCAAATGCTTGTTTGCATTTTAAATTTTAATTATCATTTAGTTCAGAAAACATATTTTTAGTTTTTAATAAGAATATCAATATCAAGAATATCAATATCAATAAATTATTAAATATACAATTTATTATCACGATTAAGCTTAATTTACAGCAAAATATCATATTGGATTAAGTACAATGCTTTAAATTTTTAAAAACTACAAATATAGAAAGACTGGCAGTTCTTGAATTATAGGTATACCCTTGATGGCATTATCTAAGTGCATCGTCATATAATGGTAATAGTGCACTTTTAAAAGTATTTCTGTTGGAGCTTTGTCAAAAGAATTAAACAATGATAATTAATTCATATATTGCTTCATATACAGGCATATTATTTGCCTTCTTTGTAAATGAAAAAGAAAGGCGGTGAAAACCAACTGTAATCAGTTATTTAAAGTAAGCCCATTTGGAATCAGAAAAATAAAGATGAATTTACTTAAGTTAGAAATCATAGATTACTTCCAATTTTACTTAAGAAAAATAATTTTTGCTTTTTGATATAAATATTACCTCCCCAAATACAATTTTTATTTTAGAGATCTGTGCTAAAAGCAAACTGACTGTAAGAATGAGACATAATCAATGATATATTTAAGAAATACTGATTTCTTAGTAAACAATTCAATTCATTGAAAACTGATAATTTGCCTCCCTATACTAGTGATTTCAGAAAATACTGGTAAAATAGCAAATATTTAGTGAGAAATATTTAACAGCCTACTAAACTAGGAATTAAATTATTTTTATACTTTGGGAAGAATTGTTTCATCCTAAAAATACTTTCTATGTTGATTAAATCTTTATATATTTAGATCTAAAATCTTATTTTCTATATTTGAATATGGAAATATTTAAAACACATTGTTGAATTAAGATTATACAATAAAGTATTTCCAGATTCAGGGGCATAATTATAATTTTTCATATTACATATTCCAAATCATAGATTTGATTGGGTTGCAGTTCATGTGTAAATAAATGAAATTATTCAACCTGCTTTTTAACATAATTTCCCTCATAAACACAGGAAGCACATCACCAGGGAGAAAAAAGAGTACATGAACAGAAGTTGTCATAATGCACTTCTAAAAATTAAACTTTGTAGGCTTAAAAAAATCACAGCTTTGCAAATAAGAAGCATTTTGCTTTTCTAGGTTTAAAGGAGGACATTTGACACATTTACATGGCAAACTTAGTCAATGTTTGGAAATGCTTTGTAGTGGCCAAAAGCTGTGCATTTCCTTCTGTTGACCTGATTTTTTTTTCTTCCAATAAAGTTAATTAATAGAAGATGCATCAAACAGGATTATTGCAGATGTGCACATACTGCAATGCTAATTGCTCTTATTTTTTACAATCCAGTCCTGCACATGCTTTAATTTATATTTGCCTGACTTAGCTTTTTAGTGAATTAGCGGCACTCTGCCACACACTGAATAGTAATGTGCTTGCATCACTCGATTATCTCAGATGCATTATTGTCTAGAATCCATGCTCCTAATTTCCTTACCACCCACACCCATCTCTTTCCTCTGTTTGGAAGGCTGATTTGCGTTAAGAAGGGACCACCAAGCTATTAACTCTAGGACATAACTAGCATTGTTCATAGAGAGTGGGTCTTATGATCATGTCACATTTTAACTCTTCCACCAGCATTATCCTTGTTTCCCCAATGCTTTCAAGAGGCAATAACTCGAAACGCCTCGCATGGAAATGATAAACTGCCTGTTGTGCCTTTTCTTTGAAGGAGTTCTCCTGCAGAGTATCATATTTAAATAAATTGCCATTGAGTTTAGCAAGCAGCACAATCATGCCCATTGAGGTGGAGTCTTTTGATCATATTTTGTAATGCAATCAAGGATCACATGAGGATTCTGGAACAGGCCAGCCTTGCTGTGTGCTAAATAGGCAACAGGAGAAAGAAAACATTAATTGCCCTGAATCCCCCTCACATAACAAAGCACACCTGTGTCCCAGATACTACAGACCCCCAAGGCAATGGTTTTACATCTACAACCACAGTAACTCTTTTCACTTGATTGATCAGTAATTTCAATCAAACTACCAGATTAAAAAATATTGCTGATATATTCACATTGTCTAAAAAGGTCAAATGTATGCACATAAGCACAGCTCTTACGTACTTTTACATGGTTGAATGCACTAGATGGGGAACAGTATACCTGGGTTCTAGGTGCACCTATTTGTTTATTGAGTCAGTTGACATCTCTGCCATTAGTCTACCCCTCTCTCACACCCTCTTAGAAGTCAGCAAGACCTGGACAATAACTGCCTACTTACTGAAACAGTTGTCTTGAGGATGATACGAGTGAATGGTTAAGAAGTTAGATATATAAAGCACTTTACAAATGTACTACTCTGATAACTGTATGTATATGTGTGGCACAGACTGTATATGATTAGTGTTCCATTCTCATTACCTCTTTGCAAATATTTTGACAGTATTAATCTTTTTGGCAAAAAGGATTTGCAGGTCTTTCATCTACCAAAACTATGGAGTCACTGGCAGGGAACTGCTAACTGACAGATGAACTGGAGGAAACTTGGGGATACTGTTGAACTTCAGTCAGTGGATTTATTTGTTTTTATTGGAGTATTGTTGCTTTACAATGTTGTGTTAGTTTCTTCTGTACAGCAAAATGAATCAGTTATACGTATGCATATATCCCCTCTTTTTTTAGATTTCCTTCCCATTTAGGTCACTGCAGAGCATTGAGTAGAGTTCCCTGTGCTCAACAGTAGGTTCTCATTAGTTATCTATTTTGTACGTAGTAGTGTGTATATGTCAATCCCAATCTCCGAATTCGTCCCACCCCCTCTTCCTCCCTTGGTAACCATAAGTTTGTTCTCTACAGTCAATGGATTTAAAAAGAGGCAGCAGATGTGGAAGTGGGGGCTTGTAAGGAATTTCCTGCTCTGCTGGTCCAGCATTCTCAACTTTCTGTTAAACTCTGAGATATCCATGAAAAAGAACTAGCCGATACCATCCCAAATCATCACCTGCAGACAGATATAGTTTAGTAACCTGTTACCCTTGTTGCCTGTTTTGGTTTGTTTGTTTTTTGTGGCTAGTACAGGAGAGAGAAATGAGAGCGAAATGAAAATTAAGGAATAATTACTGGACAAAGTTTTTTTTCAATCTCCACTAGGATAGTTTTGCAGTTCAGATTTATCTCTTCCTCTGCAAAATAGAATGTAACTTTTATATTGCATTCCAGTAAGACCTCGAAAATCAAAATAGAAATGTCATTTTTTTTCTGAATGATTTTCCTCTTTTATAAAGAAGAAATGTAGAGGCCTAGTCCTAGTCTGATACCTTACCTTTCTGACAAATGGGGAAAAAAAAACCCAAGGGAGTTGGAGTAGGAAAGCACATCTTTGGTCCTAGAGGGTGAAGACTGAGGCTTTTCATAAATTTTAAACAACACTTATAATTCTATGTCTTTATTATGAGCTGAAGTCAGATAATCTGAAAAGTAAATGACTGAGTAGGCAAATGGGCTAAATGGCTTTCATATTACTTTGAAGCTCATAATAGTTAGCTAGGGCTTCCATAACAGGGACCACAGACTGAGATTAAACAACAGAAATTTATTTTCTCACAATTCTGGAGGCTAAAAGTACAAGATTCACTTGGGGTAGAGTTGGTTTCTTTTGAGGACTCTCTCCTCACCTTACAGATGGCCATCCTCTCCCTGTGTCTTCACATGGTCTCTCTTCTGTGTATTTCTATGTATTTCACTTATATTTGAGGCATAATTGACATATTAGTTTCAGGTACACAACATTATGCTTCGATGTTTGTATACATTGCAAAACGATCACCATGCCATTTCTTGTTAACAGCCTTCACCTTACATAGTTATGTTTTTTTGTGTGTGTGACGAGAACTTTTAAGATCTATTTGCAGCAACTTTCAAATATGCCATACAGTTTTATTAACAATAATCACCATACTGTACATTTATCTCATTGACATTTATTTTGTAACTGGAAGTTTATACCTTTTGACCCCCTTCACCCATTTCTCCCACCCTCCATCCCATCTCTGGCAACCACCAGTCTGTTCTCTGTATCTATGAGCTTGTCTTTTTGTTTTTTTTAAGATTCCACATATAAGTGGAATACATATTTTCTTTCTCTGTCTGACTTACTTCACTTAGCATAATGGCTTTGGGGTCCATCCCTGTTGTTGCAAATGGCAAGATTTCATTCTTTTTTATGGCTGAGTAATTTTCTAATATCTATCTACTTTCCTATCAATCTATATCTATATATACCACATTTCCTTTATCCATTTATCCATCGATGGACACTTAGGTCGTTGCTACTCTTCACTTCTTATAAGGACACTAGTTATATTGGATTAAGCTCCACCCTAATGACTTCATTTAATTTTACCTCTTTAAAAACCCCGTCTCCAAATAGAGTCACATTCTGATGTACTGGAGGTTAGGACTTCAGCATATGAATTTTGGGAGGACACAACTCAGCCCGTCACAGAGCCCTTTTTTTTTTTTCCCCTAAAGTCTATTGAGGGCTTCCCTGGTGGCGCAGTGGTTGAGAGTCCGCCTGCCGATGCAGGGAACACGGGTTCGTGCCCCAGTCTGGGAAGATCCCACGTGCCGCGGAGCGGCTGGGCCCGTGAGCCATGGCCACTGAGCCTGCGCTTCCGGAGCCTGTGCTCTGCAATGGGAGAGGCCACAACAGTAAGAGGCCCACGTACCGCAAAAATACAAAAAAACAAAACAAAATAAAGTCTATTGAAAAATTCTGCCTCAAATACCTTGAAGAAGAAATCTCTTCCCTTAACTCCAGCTGGCATTGCAGAAAAGTTAAAATGTATTCAATTTACAATCCTGACAATTACAGATGGGATTCCTAGGGGATATCTTGACAAAACTTTTGGATTAAATAAACTAAGCAAAAACTGAAGTAAAATCAGAAGTGGACACCAAAGATGATAAAATTTAAATAACCTAAAAAACATTTTTTTCATTGTATAAGGGGAGAGTTACTTCAAACATCTGTTCTTTCTTAGATCAAACCACACAAATAATCCACAACCTCATCTATAACTTTGCCTTATATTTCCCTATAGCCTTTGTTTCTTGCCTCTCCAACCTGCTAGCTCTGACTCTCTCATCCCTATCCATTCCCCTTAAGTAAATTTTATGTGGGTAGAGCATTGTCTGTTTTGGTCACCTGTGTAATCCTAGTGTTAGCCATAGAATGAAAGCTAAGTAAATATTTCATGAATAAGTAGCAAGGTTTTTGTTAGACATTAGAGGCTAGAAATTTAGAGCTCTAAGTTACTCTCTATTTCATCATGTATTCCGTATATTGCAGGAGCAACAAAAAATATCTGGGTCTCTCATAAGTCCATTGTTTAGCTAAAGCAGTTCATAATAAAAAAACTTAAAACTGGTAGCAGCCTCAATCAGATCAAAGATCATTTTGACTAGCAGACATACCTGTGAGCCAATCAATTCATCAGATAAGTGATCAATTGTTAATATAAGTTAGAGCATATACTAGGCATATATATATTAATTCTTAAAGTAACTCACAGTGTGATGTATATGATCCACATTTTACAAATAAGGTAATGTAGTTCAGAGAGACTGAGTAAGCTTACCCAGGGTTTCACAGCCATTAACTGACTGAGCCAGGATTTCAATTTAAGTTTGACAGGTTCAAAGCTCCATGACCTCACCTACACCCAACTTTGTCTCTAGTCAAAATGGCATTCTAATGGGGTTGGGGACACATGGCTAATTACAACCAAATCATATTTTTAAAATCTTGCTTTTTTGAAAAGGATAAAAAATTTGTCAAAATTCTACTTTCCTTCTCAGTAAAGTCAAACAAAATATTGGCTTGTTGTTGTATATACAGCATTTGTAATTAAAAGCTGGGTGGTATTTTCTGAAAAGAAAGAGAAATCATCCATCTTTTCTCAACTGATTTTCGCATAACTTGACTTCAGCTAACCTTATTAATCAGAACAATGAAGAAAATTCACAAGGTGCATGAGTCAGCCCATTTCAGATTCTCAGTGTTAGCATATGGCCTCAAAGCCCAAACGCAGTATTTTCACAGGGTGCATCTTTGACTATTTATTATAGGGGAGGTAGGAGAAGAGGAAAACAGTCTGTTTTGTTATCCATCCAAAATCGCAATTAAGTGTCCTTACCCTCAAAGGCAACTTGGCAGTTTGGGACTTGGTACCCACATTGTGAAAGCTGCATTGTTCTCAAGTCTCTAGAAGGGTTTTTTAATATTTTAAATGTTCCTGTTTCTTCATGTCCCCTTCCCATTCTCTAGAAGAATTGTTTAAATCATATGATTGACCTCATTTTGGGCAGCGACTCTGCTATGACGGTTCTTCAGCAGGAAGACTTGTTTTCTTTTAATTTTATATAGGACCTGTTAATCATTTTAATATAATTTCTATCAATCTGCAATTTCAGTCTCATCTGTTTTTTTTTAAATGCTTTATAAACTAAATATTGTGTATATGACTGGAAGCCGTTCTTCCCAGCCAAAAGCATAATAAGATCTAAAAGTAAATCAAATAAAATTTTTTGCTCTCCATATTTAATTTTAGTGACTGAATTTTATTTAGTTATTTTTATAAATTTATTTATTTATTTTTGGCTGCATTGGGTCTTCGTTGCTGCACGCAGCCTTTCTCTAGTTGCCGCGAGCAGGGACTACTCTGTTGCAGTGCGTGGGCTTCTCATTGCGGTGGCTTCTCTTGTTGTGGAGCGTGGGCTCAAGGCACTCGGGCTTCAGTAGCTACAGCACGGGGACTCAGTAGTTGTGGCTCATGGGCTGTAGAGCGCAGGCTCAGTAGTTGTGGCACACTGGCTTAGTTGCTCCACGGCATGTGGGATCTTCCCGGACCAGGGATTGAACCCGTGTCCCCTGCATTGGCAGGCAGATTCTTAACCACTGCGCCACCAGGGAACTCCCTGAGTGGATTTTAATATGGGGTAGAACAAACATATATTCAGGGTTCCATGTATGTAATATTGTATAGAGGAGGCTTTCAGTAAGTGGTTGCCGATTTGAACTACCATGGGGCCATCCATATGTCTTGTTCACTTGCCCCAGATCCCCCTTTCACTGTCACGTACTGGTGAGACCCTTAGCCTCCAAAGTCTGTTCCTTCGATTCAAATCTCCCTTGTGGCTGCTCAGCAAGATGATGTTTTACAAGGCGCTCGGTCTCTACGTTCAGTTTGTTAAGTGGGCAATAACGGTATGTGTCTCAGAAGGTATTCAAATTAAGTAGGAGTATCCATGAAAAGGACTTAAGCCAGTGTCTGTCCCATCATACTGCCTAATCACTATTCCATCGTGTTATTATTGTGGTTATTATTATCATCACAGAAGACATGAAAAAAATATACTCTTAGCTTTTGAGGAAAGGAAGAAAAGCCCCATCTTTGAACTTTTCTTCTCTCAGTTCTACGCATGTTTGAAGCTGAGACTCTCTCGGCTTTCTAATGACAACATGGCTGTAGCACAGTTAACAGTACAAACTTGCTACCCGAAGTCTGAATTCATTATTAGCCTTTCCCACATTTTAAATCCTTTCCCAGCCACACTCACAGATACAAAAGTGTAAGTGTGTATGTGTGTAGTGAGGGTAAGAGGTTGGACCTCCATTCCTAAATAATACTAGGTCACTGGGATGAATGGTTCTCCCCTGTACCTCTTCCCCTTCCCTTGGTAAATCTGATTCACTTGCAGTCTCTCAGGAGCAGGTGAGGTAAGGATGGCTAATCCTCAGCAATGAGAAGGATGGTAAAACTGTTTCTGACTTAATAATAATAGAAAGGTTTCTTTCTGTTGGGTCAGAGGGGGAGCTAGACCAGGTCACCTATCTGACATCTAGGACCAAGCATTATCCTACAAATCTTTTATGTGATTCCTTATTTTCAAATATTTAAGACAAAACAAAAAACAAAAACCACCTTACTGACTACTTAAGATTTTAGGGCTAACAAAATAGAGCCCCCTATTTTCTTGGTTACTGACCACACAGTCACTAACAAGTTAGTTTCTAGTTTGATTTAGAAATGAAACTCCCTGGCAAGTTTTTGCAAAGAGTTTTGAAATTGTTGCCATTGGGTATAGACATAGGGGAATAGAAAAATAAGAGGATATGAAATATATCTTGTATACCACTCTGCAAGCCGTACTACTTCTTTTGACAATACTCCTGCCTCTTAAATGCATTTAAACACAATCAACAGGAAAAACCTAGTAAACTTTTCAGCTTGAGGGCGACGAGTACATCATTTTATGTCTTGAGGATAATACCATGCTTGCTACTCCAAGAAATGTTTGGAGGAGTGTGGAACGCTGGGGGATCTGAGGCCACTGGTGGCTCCTAAATACCCCTGAGTCAGTGTCTCTGCTTCACTTCGTTTCTACAATTAAACATGAGATTTATAACATCACATTTTTTCTCTTCCCCACTGAGCACCAAAATCACTGTCTCTTCTCCATAGTGCATTTTATTTTTATTACTCTCCCACAGACATAACTCATAGAAGGGGGCCAGCTGAGAGTCACTGAGTGAGACTAAGCTAACAGAAGCACACACTATGACTGTCCCTCTTGCCTCTTCTAGGAAGTACCCATGTGGCATCCCTTCTCACCCCCCACCACTGCCCCAGCTACAGGAAAAAGAACTAGTGCAAAGCATGTTTTGGGTGCTATGTATTACTTTACATATGGTTAAAAACTCCAGGCATTTGAACTTGCTATCTTACTCATCAGTGTCACATGTAATCTTGCTTCATCATTCAAACCAAAGGAAATAACATGTTCCGCATTTTTACCAAATGTAGGACTCCCTTGCAATTCCTGAGATCTGAGTTTGGAACTGGAAGTGAACCTTTCCAGAACTAAGTTAAAACTAATGTCGTCAAGCACAACATCATGGTTCAGAGGGAAAAAAGAAAAGCATCCAACCAAGGTTCACCAAATTAAAATCTCATCAGTCCCCTTAGACATCAAATGCCTCCTTAGAAACCATGTTGATGAATTACATGTAAATGAGTCAGAACAGAGGTATTATTAACTCAAGACTTCAGGGGAAAAATATTTGGCCATAGATTCTTTCAAATTTTCTAAATATTGTTCAGTTCTACAACTGGTATGTTGAAAAGTAGAATTTTTTTACAGCTTTATTGAGCTATAGTTCACATACCATACAGTTCACCATTTAAAGTGCATACATCAAAGATTTTTAGTATATTCATAAATATATGCAAGGACTACAACAGTTAATTTTAGAATATTTTCATCATTTCAAAAATAAACCATCTATTATTTAACTACCATCTCCCTATGCCCCTATATTCCCCAGCCCTAAGCAACTACCAACCTACTTTGTTTTTATTGATTTGCCTGTTCTGGACATTTCATGTAAATGGACTAATGTCATATGTAGTTTTCTGTGACTGGCTTCTTTCATTTAACATGTTTTTGGGGTTCATCAATGTCATCAGTGTTCACCAATGTAGCACATAACAGTATTTCACTCATTTTTACGGTCAAATGATATCCCATTGTATGGAAATGCCAGCTTGTGTTTATCAACTTATCACTGATGGAAATCTGGGTTTTTTCCACATTTTAGCTATTATAAGTGACACTGCTATAGAGATTCATGTACAAGTCTTAGTTTGTAAATATATATGTGTGCCTGTGTGTGTGTGTGTGTGTGTGTGTGTGTTCACTTCTCTTGGGTAAATTGCTAGGAGTGGGATTGCTGAGTCATATAAAAACTGTTTAATCATTTGAAGAACTGCATTTGTTTTCCAAAGTAGCCTCACCATTTTACATTCCCATCCGCACTGCATGAAGGCTCCAATTTTTCCACATTCTTGCCAATACTTTTTATAATTATGACTTTATGATTCTAGCCATTCTAGTGGGTATGAAGTGGAATCTCATGTGGTCTTGATTTGCATATCCCTGATGGCTAATGATAAGCATCTTTTCATGTTCTTACTGGCCATTGTAGTATATCTTCTTTGGAGAGCTGTGTATTCAGATCCTTTGCCCATTTTAAAATCAGGTGATTTGTCTTTCTGTTATTGAGTTGTATGAGTTCTTTGTATGTTGTAGATACAAGTCCCTTACCACGTATATGATTTGCAGATATTTTCTTCCATTCTGTGGGATATCTTTTCCTTTCTTGATAGTGTCCTCAAGGCACAAGAATTTTGAATTTTGATGAAGTCCAATTTATCTCTTTTTTCTTTTGTTGCTCAAGTTTTTAGTGTCATATATAAGAAGTCATTGCCAAATCCCAGGTCATGAAGATTTATTTCTGTGTTTTCTTCTAAGAGTTTTATATCTTTAGCTTTTACATGTAGGTCTTTGATCTATTTTGAGTTAATTTTTATATATGTTATGAGTTAAGGGCCCAAATTCATTCTTTTACCTGTGGCTATCAAGTTATCCTAGTACCGTCTGCCAAAACAACAATTATTTCCCCTCTGAATGATCTTAGAACCCTTGCTGAAAATCAGTTGACCGTAGACACATAGGTTTATTTCTGGACTCTCAGTTCTATTCATTTGATCTGTATGTCTATCCTATGACAGCACCACACTGCCTTGATTAATGTTACTTTGTACTAAGTTTTGAAATTGAGAAATGTGAATCCTCCTACTTTGATCGTTTTTTCGAGATTGTTTTATCTATTCTGAATCCCTTGAATTTCCGTATAAATTTTAGAATCAGCTTGTCAATTTCTGCAAAGAAGTTAGCTGGGATTCTATTTATTTATTTATTTGGCTGCGTTGGGCCTTCGTTGCTGTGCATGGGCTTTCTCTAGTTGTGGCGAGAGGGGGCTACTCTTCGTTGTGGTGCACGGGCTTCTCACTGAGGTGGCTTCTCTCTCGTGGAGCACGGGCTCTAGGTGCGCAGGCTCAGTAGTTGTGGCACACGGGCTTAGCTGTTCTGCGGGATCTTCCAGGACCAGGGATTGAACCCGTGTCCCCTACACTGGCAGGTGGGTTCTTAACCACTGTGCCACCAGGGAAGTCCCTGGGATTCTGATAGGGAGGGCATAGAATCTATGTATCAATTCGGGGAGTATTGCCACGTTAACTATTAAGTCTTCCAATACCTGAATGTGGACGTCCCCCCTCCCCATTTATGTAGATATTTTAAATTTCTTTCAACAGTGTTTTGTAGTTTTCAGAATAAGTTTTGGACTTTTGTTAAATTTATTCCTAACTGTTTTATTATTTTTGATGCTACTGTAAATTGAATTTTCCTTCATTCCACTTTCAGATTGTTCATTGCAAGTGTATGGAAACACTACTGATTTTTGTATATTGATCCTGCAGTTTTGCTGAACTCATGTATTAGTTGTATTAGTTTTTTGTCTGTATGCTTATTGTTTTAAATTCCTTAGAATTTTCTACAGACAAGATCTGGATGCCTTTTATTTCCTTATAGTACGTAGTTTTCCTGGAGCCTCTGCTATAGTTTTAAATAGAAGTGGTGAGAGTCGACGTCTTTGTCTTGTCCCTGATCTTAGGGGGGAAAGCATCCTGTCTTTCAGCATTAAACATTCTGTTAGCCATGGATTTTTTTGTAGATGCCCTTTATCAGGTTCACAATATTCCCTTCTATTCCTACTTTGTTGAGTGTTTTTATCATGAAAAGGTGTTGGATTTTGTCAGATGCTTTTTCTGAGCCTATTGAGATGATAATGTGGTTTTTGTTTTTTATTCTATTGACATGGTATATTACATTAATTGATTTTCAGATACTAAACCAACCTTGTATTTCTGGGATAAATCCCATATTGCCATGGTGTATAATTCTTTTATATGTTGCTAGATGGCTAGTATTTTGTTGATGAGTTTATGTCCATATTCATAAGAGATATTGGTGTACAGTTTTCTCCTGATTGTCTGGTTTTGGTATCAGGATAAAAATAGCCTCACAGACTGAGTTGGGAAGTGTTCTCTCTTGTTTTTGGAAGAGTTTGTGAAAATTAATACTAATTCCCCTTTAAATGCTTGGTAGAATTCAGCAGTGAAGACATCTGAGCCTGGACTTTTCATTGTGGGTAAGTGTTTGATTACTAATTAGATCTCTTCTTTTAGTCCTATTCAGATTGTGTATTCTTGAGTCAATTTTGGTAGTCTGTGTTTCTTTTAGGAATTTGTCCATTTCCTCTATGTTATCTAATATATTTGCATACACCTGTTCATAGTATTCCTTTATAATTATTTTTTTCTTTCTGTAAATTTAGTAGGGATGTCCCTTCTGTCATTTCTGATTCTATAAATTTGAGCCCTCAAAATTTTTCTTGGTCAATATAGCTAAAGGTTTGTCAATCTTGTTGATCTTTTCAAAGAACCAGCTTTTGATTTCATTGATTATTTCTTCTCTGTTTCATTAATTTCCACTGTAATCTTTATTTCCTTTCTTCTTCTTACTTTAGGTTTAGTTCACTCTTCTTTATCCAGCGTCTTAAAGTGGGAGTTTAGATTGTTAATTTCTTGTCGTCCTTCTTTTGTAATACAAGAATTTACAGGTATAAATTTCCCTATAGGTACTGCTTTAGATTCAGCCCATAAGTTTTGATATGTGTGTCTTCATTTGCATTCATCTCAAAGTGTTTTTTAATTTCCCTTTTGATTTTTTCTTTGACCCATTGCTTATTTAAGAGTGTGCTATTTAATTTTCACATATTTTTGAGTTTTCTAAATTTCTCTCTATAATTGACCTCTGTTTTCATTCCACTGTGGTCAGAACACACATACATATTATTTCTATCCTGTCAAATTTATTGAGGTATGTTCTATGGCCTAACATGTAACATATAGTCTATCCTGAAGAATACTTCATATGCACTTGAAAAAAAGGAATATTCTGCTGGTTTTGGGTGGAAGGTTTTACAGATTTCTGTTTAGTCTACAGTGGTCCCTCTGTATCCTCAGGGGACTGGTTCCAGAACCCCCTGAGGATATTGAAATCTGAGGATGCTCAAGTCCCTTATATAAAATGGCATCATATTTGCATATAACCTATGCATATCCTCCTGTATACTTTAAATCATCTCTAGATTACTTATAATACCTAATACAACACGAACATTATGTAAATAGTTGTAATTACAATGTAAATACTATGTAATTAGTTGCCAGTGCATGACAAATCCAAGTTTTACGTTTTGGAACTTTATGGAATTAAAAAAAAATATTTTCGACCCACAGTTGGTCTAATCCACGATGCAAAGGATGCAAAGGATATGTAGGTCCAATGGTGATCGGGTTATAGTTTTGCTCAAGTTGCTTGTTCTGCCTAGTTGTTCTATCCGTTATTGAAAATGCGGTATTGAAGTCTCTATTATTATTGAGTTTTCTATTTCTCCCTTCATTTCTGTCAAGTCTTATGTATTTTGCTACAATCTCACTAGGTGCATATATGTTTATAATTATTTCACCTTCCTGGTGATTTTGCCCTCTTGTGATTAAAAATTTTCTCTCATTATCTCTAGAAACATTTTTTGTCTTAAAGTATATTTTGCTTGATATTCTAGCCACTCCAGTTTTCTTGTGGTTGCTGTTGGATGATATATCCTTTTCCATTCTTTTACTTTCAATTTATTTGTATCTTTGAACCTAATGTGTGTATCCTGTAGACACTGTGTATTTGGGTTGGGAATTTTTAACAATCTAGTCTGACAATTTCTGCCTTTTGGTTGAGTTGCTTAATCCATTCACATGTAATGTTATTATTAATATAGTTGGATTTACATCTGCTGATTTACTTTTTGTTTCTATTATATCTCTTTTCTCTTTTGTTGTACTGTTCTTCCTTCACTGCTTTCTTTTACGTGGAATATTTTCTAATGTAACATTTTAATTACTTTAAATTTTTTTCCATTATAGTTTTAATAATTATTTTCTGAGTGGTTGCTTAAGGCTTACTTTATACATCTTAACTCCTCAAAATCAGACTTATACTAACTTAATTTTGGTGAGATATTGAAACATTACTCCTATAGAGCTCTATTCTCTTTCCCCTTTTTGTGATATTATCGTTATAGATATTACACGTATAAATGTTACAAACTGAACAATATATTGTTATAAGTACTACTTCATATAATTTTATGACTCTAAAGAAGCTGTGAGAAGGCTAAGAATGTGATGCTGTGATAATAAGGGTTTTAAAGCCTCTTTAGAGATGACTCTGTCTTACTTTGATGATGAACTGATTTTCAGGGTGCCATTTTATCCTTTGAGTAGCACTACTATGGTTGCCTCAATGTTGTTACCATGTAATTGCTTCATATCTCATATTGTGTGGCTTCCAATAGCAAAGACTTAGATGCCAAGAAGGACGTAAGCTATTTAAAAGCATCCTCATAATGATGGGTTCAGATCCCTAGTGAACCTAATCATCAAGATTAACTCAGTCACTCAACCAGTTAATTTTTGTGGATAAAAAAATATAATAGAAATCGAAATGTTAGAAGGAGCCTTGGATTTTTATTTATTTTTTACTTTGGATGGAAGGGAATGTCATGCAAAGTATGAAATCTACCTTGTGCCTTTATGAAGTACTGTAAGAAGGTAACTGCATGTTCTGTTTTCTGATTTTACATTTTTCCCTCTTAATTACCTATACAGTTTATGACACTTTCCAAATATTATTGTTTTGATCTTTCCTAATCTTGAGGGGTTATATCTTGTTTATCTTGGTTCCTCCAGAACCTAATAATCACTAGCACATAGTAGATGCTCAGAAATTGTGTTGAATATTATAAATATTTTAGGTATTGATTCTTAAAGATGTGGATCTGTTTCCCCTTAACAAGTTTTATGCACTCCCTAATTTAATGCCAAGGATGGTCTTATTTGAGAAAGTGCAAATACAATGCTTTTATTTCACAGCTTCTAGTAATCTCACTCATATGATGATTATAATCATAAAGAAGCCAAGTGTGCCTCCACAAAATTGATTCTGTTAATATTTGGTGTCTACGTAAGCATATGGAACTGTCTGCTCAGGTATGAGTTTAGGATACATGTTTTAATCAGTACGTAGCATGTGTTTTGAAGACACAGGAGCATAAAGGAACATTTTACATTATAGATATCACAAAATTTTGCTTTTTATATTTCTGATGCTTAATGCAATCATCTTCTTCCACAGTCAGTTTTGTTGCAAGGAGAATGAAAATCGACATTTAGATGCTTCTTCTAGATATGTTTATTAACATAGTTAGGGCTTCCCTGGTGGCGCAGTGGTTGAGAGTCCGCCTGCCGATGCAGGGGACACGGGTTCGTGTCCCGGTCCGGGAGGATCCCACATGCCGCGGAGCGGCTGGGCCCGTGAGCCATGGCCGCTGGGCCTGCGCGTCCGGAGCCTGTGCTCCGCAGCGGGAGAGGCCACAACAGTGAGAGGCCCGCGTACCGCAAAACAAAACAAAACAAAACATATTTAACTCAACAAGCAGAAGGGGTTAGTAGTTTAGGTATTTTTATGTCCATTTTACAGGTGAGGAAAAGGAAGTTCAACAAACTTAAATCAAGTGGTCAAAGTCACCTAGCTAGGCAGTAGTAAAATTGGGATTTACACCACTCTGTTACACTGTGGTTGACAGAAAATAGGAAATTCGGGAACTTTAGCTTTTACCATGAAAAAGTAATCAGACCCTGTTGTGCTTTACTTCTATAATATAAACAACTACAAAACTGGACAAAATATATGAAACCGTAATTTTCAGATGTTGGAGAGCAGACAGTACAGGACTGTGATCTTTAAGAGTAGGGAAACAAAATGAACCTTAGACTGTACCATGTTTCTACCTGAAGAAATTTTCTGGAAGGGAGGAGGAACCCAGGGAAAGTCTTGCTGCGTAGAGGAAAAAGTTCAGAGTTCTAGGACACTGAGGCAACTGAAAGTACAAAACACCAGAGAGGAGGCGGCTAAATAGAAAAGGAGCATAAGAGTCTGCATTGGGGTGTCTGGAGTCTGTGACTGATTACTAACCCATGCATGTATATGATGAAACTTCATGAGATCAGACTCAAAACTACTGGAAGCTCTAAGCTGAGCAATTCCTAGAACTCACATGGGAATGGGGGATATTTGAGTTCCAACTAGCCAGAGACCTTGTTGAACACCTGGGACATTACTAGGTATTAAAATACACTGGCTTAATAGTAAAGCTAAGCTAGATGCAGAGTAAAGGATACCCCTAGACCTGCCCTAATATAACTTAAAACTAAGCTTTGAGGTAATCAAGCTGATCTGCAAATAATTTAACTCCCAAACAAAACGAAGTTCAATACTCTTTAAAGGAAGGAACAAAATTCAGTCAACAACATAATATTTACAATGGGAGGGGATAGTAGAAGCATAAGGCTGTAAAGCTTTTACTTTTTACATGATGTGGTATAATATTACTTGATGGTAGATTGAACTATGTTAAAGATGCATGTTGTAAACTCTTGAGCGACCATTAAAAAAATAAAAAAGAAAACAAAAACCTTGGCACCAAATTTAAGCAAAAAATCAAAACAAAACCCCAAACAAAAATAAAAGTATAGCTATTGAGCCAAATGTACAGATTATTTTGAAAACTATAAGATATCACTTAATTTAAAACTAGGTAAGGAAAGAGAAAAAAGTGAATAACTGAAAGATAGGAAGAATAGAAAAGATGGTAGACTTAAACAAAATCATATTGGAAAGCACATTAATTGGAAACAGTCTAACCATTCCAATCAGCTTTTGCTTGTCTGTAAAGCTTTTGATCTCTCCATCAAATCCGAACAAGAGCCTTGCTGGGTAGAGGATTCTTGGTTGTAGGCTTTTCCCTTTCATCACTTTAAATATCTTGCCACTCCCTTCTGGCCTGCAGAGTTTCTGCTGAAAAAATCAGCTGATAGCCTTATGGGAGTTACCTTGTATGTTACTTGTGGCTTTTTCTTTGCTGCTTTTAATTTCTCTCTTTATCTTTAATTTTTGTTGTTTTAATTACAGTGTATCTTGAAGCATTCCTCTTTGGGTTCATCCTGTATGGGACTCTCTGTGCTTCCTGAACTTGGGTGACTGTTTCCTTTCTCAGGTTAGGGAATTTTTCAGCTATTATGTTTTTCAAATATGTTCTCAGCCCCTTTTTCTCTCCCAGTCCCTCTGGGACTCCTATAATGGGAATAATACTGTGCTTGATGCTGTCCCAGAGGTCTCTTAAACTGTCCTCATTTCTTTTCATTCTTTTTTCTATTCAGCAGCAGTGATTTCCACTACTCTATCTTCCAGCTCACTGATCCATTCCTCTGTATCATTTAGTGAACCGTTGATTCCTTCTAGTATATTTTTCATTTCAGTTATTGCATTCTGCATCTCTGTTTGGTTGTTCTTTGTAATTTCTAGCTCTTCGTGTAAAAACTTCAAACTTTTTGCTCTGTGCATCCATTCTTCTCCTGAGTTCTTTCATCATCTTTATGATCATTACTCTGAACTCCTTCTCGGGTAGATTGCCTATCTCCACTTCACCTAGTTCTTCTGGGGTTTTATCTTATTCCTTCATCTGGAACGTGTTCCTTTACCTCCTCATTCTGTCTAAGTTGCTGTGTATATTTTTATGAATGTGGTAGGTTAGTTACATTTCTCGACCTTGGAGACGTGGCCTCTGTAGGAGATGTCCTGTGAGTACCTGTAGTGTGCTCACCCAAGCAACGTGCTTTAGGGGTTTCCCCCTAAGAGGGCTGCGTGGGTCCTTCTGTTGTGGCAGGCTGAGTATGTGGGTGGTCTGGTAGGCTTGGTTGGTCCCAAGCCCAGTTGGTTGTCAGGCCTTGCCTTGTACAGATGCTGCTGGTGCTGGTTAGCAGGCCCTGGTCATGAGGTGGCTGATGCAGAACCCCAGGGGCCCTCAGGGCTAGTGCTGGCTCACTGGTGGGCAGAGTCAGGGTCCAAAAGACACTGGGGCTTTTAGCCCTGCAGTGGTGGGTGAAGCCAGGTTTGGGGGTTAGAGCTGGATTACTGGCAGGCAGAGCTGGGTCCTGGCTGCCAGGCCCAGGGATCCCACAGCTGGTGTCAGAGGGGTTGGGGGTCAGTTCCCGACACAGTTGGGCATGGGGTTCGGGGTATCCTGAAGCTTGTGTTGGCCTGCTAGTGGGCAGGGCTGGGGCCCAGCTGGTCTCAGGGTAGGGTCTGGCCGGCTGGTGTGCAGGCTGGGTTCTCAGCGGGCAGGATTGTGGTTTCTTGGGTCTGGTGTCTGCCCTCTGGTGAATGGAGGCGGGTCTAGAGGCTGGTGCAGCCTTCCTGGAGAGCAGGGCTGTTGTCTGCCCACTGGTGGGTGGAGCTAGTTGGCCCTGTGGTGGGCAGGGCCCTGTGTAGAGGCAGCTATGAGCTCGGGAAGACCTTAGGCAGCCTGCCTTCTGATGGGTGGGGCTCTGTTCCCACCCCGTTAGTTGTTTGGCATGAGGTGTCCCAGCAGCAGCGCCTACAGGCTGTTGGGCGGGGCCAGGTCTCGTTGCAATCAGCGAGAGGGAGGGTCACCTGGTGCAGCCAACACGGCTTCCCACTTACACACGTGTGTAGAACAAGCTCTCAAATATGGCTGCTCCCAGCGTCTGCGTCCCCAGCCGCCCACCCCAGCCTCTCTGGGAGACTCTCCAACACCAGCAGGTAGGTCTGTGCTAGGTTCCTATCAAATTACGGCTTTTTGCCTTGGGTCCCGGTGCGCGTAAGATTTTGTGTGAGGAGGTCTCTCTTGCCCACGGACTTGTGGGGCTCCTGAAATTAAGCCCCGCCGGACTTCAAAGCCAAATGGTCTGAGGGCTCGTTTTCCCGGTGCAGGCCGGCCGGCTGGGGAGCCTGACGTGGGGCTCAGAATTCTCACTCCTATGGGAGAACCAATGCACTATGATTATGCTCCAGTTTGTGATTTGCCCACCTGAGGGTGTGGGAGTTAAATATATCAGGAGTTTGCCTCTCCTGGCTGTCTCGTTGTGGTTTCTCCTCTATGTTTTTAGTGGTGGAAGATCTTTTCTAGTAGGTTTCGGCCTTTTTCATAGATGGTGGTTCTGTAGAAAGTTGTGATTTTGGTGAGCTCGTGAGAGGAAGTGAGCTCAGGTTCTTTTTACTCCAACATCTTGGGCAATCTCCTAACCATTCCAATTACAAGGCAGAGATTATAAGAATGAATTAAATACATAAACCGAACTATAATGCAGACTGTAAGAGATGTCTTACAATATGTGAAAATAAAATATATGTATTATTGCAGGTACTATACATTGGATGTTAAAAGTAAAAGGATGGAAAAAGATAATGCAAACACTGAGAACTGTAGTGATTATATATATCTAACAAAGTAGATTTAATGACAAGTAATATTATCAGGGATAAAGAGGGGCTAAAAAAAAACTGTCTAAAATCCATGATCCAAGCATTCACCTAAAGAAGACAAGAAAAAGAAGAGCAAATTAACTCCAAATTAAGCAGAAGAAGCTAGGGAAGAACAATTGTCAAGAATATGGAGAAGATCAGTGAACCAAAAAGCATGGTGTTTTTGATTTCTAGTATTTTCTTTTATTCTTTCTTAAATTCTCTGTTCTGTTTGATAATTCAAAATCCATGTCATATCTGAGTTGGGTTCTGATGCTTGCTTTGTCGCTTCAGATTATGGATTTTTAGCCTTTTAGCATGCCCTGTGATTTTTTTATTGTTGAAACCTGGGTATGACATATCCAGTAATAGGAACTAAGGTAAATAGGCCTTTAGTGTGAGGTTTTATGTTAACATTAAACAATAAACACATCCCAACTAGGGGCTGGCCTTTTTTTCTTTTCTTCCCTGTTGACTTTGGGCATCCTGAAGTACTCCTCCTTAGAGATTCTGTCTTGCAGCTTGTTCAGCTGTAATCTACTATTATGCTGGAGCCCTGTTTTATGGTGGCAAGGTGTAGATGGGGGGAAGGTGTTCTATAATTGTTTGATTAAATCCATCTGTTAGTGGGTCTGTGACCATAAGCTTTGATCTTCACAAGTGTTTCTTAGCTGTTCCCCTCTCCCTTAGGTTAGACAAGAAGTCTAGAGGGGGCTGGAGTGGGAGAAAGGTCCTTTCCTCAGGTGAGATCTGGCTCTGGTAAAGTCTTTTCCCCTGGAGAGTATGGACAGCAAACCTTCTTATGGAGAACACTGAGAGGATATTTCACAATGATTATCCTTCACCTTCCCTGCCAGAGCCACAAAGGGATCTTTCTCAGCTCTTCACCATGAGGACTTAGTGGGGTTCCTGGAGGTAAGTGTGAGAGACCCTCCCCGCCAAGACTGTAGCCCCCAAGGGTTTCTCACTCTCACACTAGTCCTCATTCAGCCTCCAATAATTCATTAAAATTGTCAATCAGTGTTACCACCAGTTTATGGCTCCACCTGCTTCTGCTTCAGGCAAGTAGATCTTAGCTGTAATATTCTGGATTCACCTGATTCTCATCGGATTCAGGATGGTGATTTGCTCTTAGAACTCGTTTCTCTAATGGGTCCAAGAAAACTCACTGCTTTTTCATTTGATTAGTTTATTTTTTCCTGGTTTAATGATGGGAGTGATGACTTCAAAACTCATTACATTTTGGACATGAAACCAAATCCATCCATTCAGTTTTTTTTTTTTTACTTTGGTTATTGTCATTTTTATTTCTAAAATTTCCATTTGCTTCTTTATATATTCTTCTTCTTTTGAGACTTTCTGTGGTTCATTTATTTCAAGTGTATTTGTAATTGCTCATGAAATATTTTAATGATGGCTGCTTGAAAATTCTTGTCAGATAATTCCAACATTTGTGTCATCTGGTGTTGGCATCTGTTGAATTGTCTTTGCGCGTTCAGTTTGAGATATTCCTGATTCTTTGCATGATACAAGTTTTGATTGAAATCTGGACAGTTTGGGTACTGTGTTACAAGACACTGTTCCATTTTGTTTAAATCTGGCGTTTTAGCAAGGTTTCTCTGATACCATTCTATTGAGTGATGAAGGGTGCCACATCATTACTGCCAGATGGCAGTGGGAGTCCAGATTCTTCACTTGGCTTCCACTGACCCCAATGATAGGGGTAGGTGCGTGCCCAGTAGGCATCCACTTACACCACTCTGGCCATTCCCTGGGTCCTGATGTCACTAGTTGGTGTGCCTTCTCTCCACCTTCTTATGTTTGTTTTATATATAACACCCAGAGTTTTAAATTGTACTTGGTGTGAGGAAAAGTGCATTTATTACATATTCCTGAAAACAAGTTTTTTTATGAGGCCAGTAATATCTTAATACCAGGAACACACAAAGGTATTTTAGGAAAAGATATTTTAGGAAATATTCCTTCTGAACATAGATGGAAAAAGCTTTTAAAAAAATCCTAATCAATTTAGGAAATTGACTCCAGCAATATATAGAAAGTACAATATATACCATGCCTGAGGGATGCACGGTTGGTTTACCATTTGAAAAATTAATCAATGTAACTCACTATATTACATATATAACTACAAAAGAAAAAAAAGATCATCTCAAAATATGCAAAAATAAAAATCCACTTGAAAAAATTCAACACCATTGAAGGTAAAAAAGAAAAACTTCAGCAAACTAGAAATGGTCAGGAGCTTCTTCATTCTAATAAAGGGCATCTATTACAAAGTTATAGCTAATATCATACTTGCTGTTCAGTGACTGAGTACTATCCCCCTAAAGATCAGGAACTAGAGGAGGATTTCTGTTCTCACCAAGTCTGTTCAGTATTATACTGGATGTCTTAAATATTTACACAAAGCAAGAAAAAGAAATAAAAGAAATACCAATTAGAATAAAGAAACACCACCAAGAAAATTAAAAAGCAAGTCACAGACTGAGAGAGAACATTCACTTTATGTATATCTTACTAACCACTTATATTTAGCATATGTTAAAAACTTACACAAATCAATAATAAAAAGAAAAATCAACCTGAAAAAATGGACAAAAGACATTAAATACTTCAAGAAAGAGTTACCAGTGATAAACAAGTGCATGAAAAGATGCTAAACTTCACAAGTTATCAAGGAAATGCAAATTAAAACCCCAATAAGACACCCTATTTACTCACTAGAATGGCTAAATTTAAAAAGACTGACAGTACAAAGTGCTGGTAAAAATGTGGAGCAACTGGAAGTCTCATATACTGTAATTGAGAATACAACTGATATAATTACCTTAGGAAATAGTTTGGTAGTTTCTTTCAGAGTTCATTGTTCTCCTACTATATGACTCATCAATTTTATTCCTAGTTTTTTTTCTCCCCCGAGAGAATGTAAAAGCATATATGAACCCAAAGTTTTAAATGTAAATTTTTATAGCAGCTTTATTAAAAATACTACCCCCCACCCACAAAAAAATAACTTATTTTGGGCATTCCCATCAACAAGGTGGAGCTCATACAAAATTGGGTTCAGGTGTTGAGACTGCTGATGTCACACACACCAAGAAGTTAGAAAAGGTTTATTCACATAATGAGGCTTTTCGGGGCACATGAGTCAGGTGCTTCCTGAAAATGATATGTAAACACAGGAAAAATGTTTAGCCTTGCAAATTATAATAGCATTTGATATATATATAACATATATAGAGAGATGAAACTTAGAAAAAGAATATGGTTCAAAGTGCTTGGATTTAAATCCTGATGATCACTTTCTAGTTAGATTAATTTGGGCAAATTACTTTATCTCTCTGTACCTCTTTTTCTATTTCAGCAAATGGGTCAAATAACAATCAGTACCTCAAGAGTTATTGTGAGAACTAAGTGTGTGAATATACTACAATACTTAGAACACTTCCTGGGAAGAAATAAGCCATTGTTAAATATTAGCTTTATTTTTTCTTTTTTTTACAAGAATGTAGGGAGTTACTTTCATGTACAGTTTCTAGAAATATGAATTATTACATTCTTTTTGAGACCACTACATATAAAATGCCTTTAAAGTATGCATAAATTTGGCCAACAGTTCCATCGCTGGGAATGCATATGCAAAATTAATTAGGTGTATGTGCAATGAATTCTCTCCAAGAATATATAATCACATCATTGTTTATACAGAAAGAAAAAAATGAAATAACACAAATACCCAAATTCCAATTATAAGGGATTAAATTATGGGACAATCATATATTATTTCCTTAAATTTCCATGACAACATGCAACAAAGCACACTTCAAACAGAATTCTGAAAAAAAGGGGGTGGGCAAAATGATGGCATTAAAATATACTATAAAGCTATAATTATTAAAAAAAAAGCTATAATTATTAAAGCAGTGTGATTTCAGGGAAAAAATAGATAAGTAGAATGGAAAATTATAACAAATATATGTTTACTCATATTGGTCTTGATATATATATGACATAAGAGTTTAATAAAAAAAGGTAAAATTAAAAACCAATGATGGATTTATTACTAATCATATAATATCAGAAAAAATGAATAGATATTTGAAAAAAAATAGTTCTTTACCTCATACCATAGCTGAAAAATTTTTTCAAGGATTAAGGAAAGAATTAAATGATAAAAAGAAAAGGAATATGAATATCTATCTGATCTCTACAGACTTTCTTAACTCAAATGAATGGAAGTAATTACAAAAGAAAATATCAACAAACACAGGTATATGTGTTTGTCTGATATACAGAAATCAAAAGTAATGCATGTCTGATATACAGAAATCAAATGCATGTCTGATATACAGAAATGCATGTCTGATATACAGAAATCAAAAGTAAAATTAGGAAACAAAATTTGAGAAATATCTTTAGCAAATATGACATAAGCTTGAGGGTCTTACTGTGTGTAAATTTTTGCCTTAAAAATGATTCTTTTATAACTCTTCAAGCTGTCTTTATAACACTTTATTCTTTCTTAAACATTTGTAGAATTTTAAAAAATAAAATTGTTTATTTTATTTATTTATTTTTGGCTGCGTTGGGTCTTCGTTGCTGTGCGCAGGCTTTCTCTAGTTGTAGAGCACGGGCTCTAGGTGTGTAGGCTTCAGTAGTTGTGGCTGGTGGGCTCTAGAGCGCAGGCTCAGTAGTGGTGGCACACTGGCTTAGTTGCTCCGCGGCACGTGGAATCTTCCCAGACCAGGGATCTATCACGTGACCCCTGCATTGGCAGGCGGATTCTTAACCACTGCACCACCAGGGAAGTCTCAAACATTTGTAGATTTTGTAACTTTATAAGAACAAATAAATTAATGAACAATTAATAACAATATTTAGCCTTAGAAACAAGGTGATTTGGGAGAGGTGAAGAAAATCTAAACATATTCTTGACTTGAATAGCAGAACTTCTAAGTAGAGAATCACACATATAGATTGTTCTAAATTTCTTACTCTGTGTATATAAGTATCTTTAAATTGAGATCAATTGAAAGGAAAAGGGAATCAAGGTCATAAGCAATGAATTGTTGATAAAATAAATACAACTGATAGTGAAAAAATTCAACCCCACTTGTAATCAAGGGAATGTAAATTTAAAAAGTTCCAACTCTCATGTCTTAGATTAGCAGAGCTATCGTGATTGCTAAACAGTACTGAAGGGCATGTCGGCAATGTTCACTCTTTCCCTTTTGGGCCAGTAATGATAGTTACGAGACTTTTTTCAGAAAATGTGAATAAGAATTTACACGTAACAGTATTTGGTATGTAATTAATTATAATATCAAGAATAGAATTATCTTTAATATTCTATAGTAGAAAATGTTAACACCCAGTCATATGTTGAAATGTTATATAACAATTAAATTATTTTTTGAAAGAATTTTTAATGATATTGAAAGTCGTTATAAGTGAAAAAAGCAGGATGCAAAATTTTTATTATATGTAATCTTAACTATGAATTTTTAAAGTATTCATACAAAAAAGGCTAAAAAATATGGGTATGATTATGGGTATTTTTTTCATAATTTGTTTTTTTCCAACTATATTACTTTGCATTGCCGTAAAATTTATTTTTATAGCAATGCAAAATATGCTCTATATAAAATTACTTTCTATGACCATCAAATTTTGAGTTAGTATTTTATAAAAATATTTGAGATGATTTGTATAAATTGTTCTGTTTGAGGCTTATAAAAAAGGATGAATTTCATGAATATATTAAATACCTGGTTAGTTGAAGAATTCCAATAATTTTTCCCGCTACTTAAAAAATTTTTGGTTTGTATTTAGATGTACTTAACATTAAAAAACAAATTCCTGTTTGTCTCTTTTCTCCTACACTAAAGAAAACAAAGTCCTGCAAAGTGGAGGAGACAGGAAACTCTGGAATTATCTTCTCAAGATGACAGAATTTGTTGTTTAAAAAAAAAAATTTTTTTTAATAAAACATTTCATTGGGTGGATACTGTTTAAATGCTAACACCTTGCCAACTGTCAATTTTTGACACTGTTTCTTGTCTTTTTTTGTTTGTTTTATCATTGTACAGTCAGTTTGGATAGCACTTTCTGTTTAGTTTTTCTGTCATTACATGGATTTGCAGCATATTGGGAGCGTTTCCTAAAATGCCCTTAGCGTGAGTGATTTTAAATAATATTAAATTTTCTAGTTGCTGAAAACATTTAGAACAACTGATGAGAAGGACTTAAAACAGCAGTCTCATAACATCATCTTTAGGTATTATTATAAAAGAAATGCAAATTAAAAATAAAAATAATGGTGGGTCCTCTTTGAGGACCACTCCCATGCCAAAGGCCCATAAATATTATCATCCATATATAAAACATTTAAAAAGCTAATTATCAGGTTGCATACCTTTTCATATTCACTAGGGTGGGTACTTAAATCACTCTATGGGATCCCTATTACATTCCTCAATATTTTTCTCTACCTAGGTTTCTTCCCCCATTTTTTGCTTAATTGGATTTTGGTTCCATGTATTTACCCAAACAGGAAAAATACTACCATAATCCTCTTCCTATGGTACAGAGCAGTTTCCAGTGAAAGAATCAAAGATGCAAAACTAGAAATTAGTAAACAAGAAATCTAGACCAGTAATAATGTATTTATTTAGCATTTATCACTTGCTTGTCACTGTTAACTGATTTATATGCATTCATTTATTTAATCTCAAATCAATTCCATGAAATAGAAAGTTGAAGAAACTGATGACCCACAGAGGTTATGAAATTGGTACAAGGTCATGTAGCCAGTAAATGGAATAGCTGAGCCTGGAGTCTGACTCTGCTTGGCCTCAGAGCCCAAACTCTTAATCACTAAACTAACTATGTTAAGAGATTGGGAAGTAAGCTAAAAGCCTAGAAACTGCCCAGTGCTTTGATCTTCTTTTTGTCAGAGGTTGGACTTATCACAGACAGAATCACTTGTTCATTTGATAAGTATACTAGTATCACATCCCAGCTGGTAAACAGGATCCCTATAGTGAGGTCTTAGAACACACCCAGTTCCCATGCAGAAGAGGAAGTATTCATCATGTAGAAAACTCCTGAAATTAGCCTGTCTCACTGGCTGTTGAATAGTGTAATTGAGTGGTATCTATCACAGATAACACGTGCAGCAAAATCATATTAAGGACGTGTGGACGTGTACAGGTTATATCAGTCAATGTGGTTGGTGGAATGAAATGGTAGAAAGATAATGGCCTGTGGAGTACAAATCACAGTTGTTCTTTAAAACTCACATTGTTTGACAAGGTACTCTCAACAATCCTTAGTTTTTCATTGTATCGATAACATGGCGTCATAATGCCTGTTGGAAGAGTTATTATGAGGAAGAGTGACACTAGTTTGAAAGCACTCATCTGACAGAATAAATTTTGGCTAGTATTATTGTGTATACTATGAGTAATAGGTATAATTTACAGAATGAAGAGGGCCTTTGTTCTGTGCGGAGTTCTAACATTAAGAAAACATGTTATGCGTTATATGAGGCAAAGATGCGCAAATGCAGATCTAAGCATAAAATGTGAACCTATGTATCTTGCAATTAAAAGACAATTTTCTCAGTATGGAAGGGTGTGCAGATCATGTGTATGTGAAAAATGACAGCATTGATTTCATCACTCATTCAACAAATAGTCATCCAGAGCCTAGTCTATTCTAGGTGGTAGAGATACATTCAGTGTCTTTACACATAGGACCTACACGTCAGAGTGTCTGAAGAAAAGTAATGTGGGCATATACCCCAATCAGGCCATTTGTAGTTGGCTTGTTCCCATTGCAAAGTGGCAGGTGAGTCCTGCTTGAGAAAATTGAAAACCTTACTTTAGGTCTTAAAAACAGTAAAGTAAAATGTGATATTCATGAATAAGAAAATGTTTAAAATTTAAACTTAATTTACTAAACCCTGACTTTTTTGAAAATGAGGTAATCATTAAAAAACAGACAATTGTGAATTATTTCTGATTGAAAATCTTAACATCTAAACATTGCTGTATTATGCACTCCAGTAGTTGATGCTATTCTAGTTGTTATATAGATAATCTGCTCAATTTCAGTGATTTAACATAGTAGTAATTTTTATTTTGCACACATAAAGTTCAATATAAGTGTTTATGTGGGTTATTTAAGGGATCTAGGCTCTTTGCCTAACTACATCATCTTCAACCACATGGCTTCCAAAGTCACTGGATAATGGAGGGAACATGGGAGATTTATGTCTGCAGCCCTGGAAATGATGGACCTCTTCTCCAACCACATTGCAGTGGTTAGAAGTTACTGCGAGGGAGACTATAGTCTAGGTCAGTGGTATTCGGTTTGTGGTCCATGTACTGGCTGCCCATCTATAAACTATTTGTTACTAATCCTTGATAACATCAGAAACTTGTTCTGGATGTGAATTAACTATTTATGTCACTAAAGACACTGCTGAGTACAGTTACAACTTTCTTGGTGAAGTTTGTTGATTTACATTCTGGTACAAGCTTTTAGTAGTGGACCAGCACTTTGAGTAGCGCTGGCTTAGCTGTGTGCTCAGGAGAAAGAGGAAACAGATTTCATGACCAATTAGCCAGTCTTTGCTACATCCAACAGTATAATTCAGATAGATACACATGTGGGAGTGATAACTGAGTCTGGGTTTTAAGTATCTTTAAGGTCTTTTAATATTAAAATATATTACTTAAATGAAAAATTATTTGCAAGAGATTAGTTTTTATAATGTTCTTTGAAAATATGAAAGCATGGGCAAATTAAGAATGATTTAAGATAAACAATAAGTTAACTGTACTTGTCCTTACTGTAAATTTTCAGAAACAAATCTTACTGTAATTTTAACATGTAGCAGTTATGTCACACACATTCATATAACTTTTGTTAACTGAGATAACTCAGCTAATTCAAATGTAAAGAAGCATGACTTTTGACCCAAAAAGATGCTAGAAAAAGCATTCCAGATTTGGAATGAGGAGTTTTGCATTCTAGACTTTGTTGTGTAGCTAGCCAACTGTGTGTTATCAGATAAGGAGTGAGCATCATTGGGAAAAGCATCATTGACTAGATCAGGAGTGTAAAATCGATTTGAATTCTTGTGTTAGTCCAACACAGCTGTCTGGGAGTTGTGTGTTGAGAAGAATTCTGAAGCAGAATTTAGTCCCATTGGTTAAGAGTACTGTGATCAATAAGATTACTGTGATCATTGGATAAGTACTAAGGGTGAAGGATAAGAAAATAGCTATATTTGAAGTAAATATTTGCTGTTATCTCAGCTATGTAATTTATCAGATACTTCATATTTCTAAAATAAGGATCCTTTTGAAGATTTTAGACATAACTATTATAAAGTATACCAAAGGGAGGATATGTGATAGGGTATGGATAATTAAACACCAAAAACAAGAAAAAGGAAAACATTTAGAGAGTGACTTCATTTGTTTGAAGAGAACTTTCAAAAAATAATTATGTCCATATTTAATGTTAGCACAGGGCACATTACAAATTTAAATGTCTTTTGGGTTAGTCACCATTTTGAATTATCCACACCCTGTTTGTTTCTTTTAATGTGTAGAATCAGGTGTTTTCTGGATTGTATGTTGTACCATTATTGTGACTTATTAATTGGGGCATGGAAATGGACTGGCATTATAATACTTGAGAGAGTATTGCCACATCATAAACATGGATGTATGCAGTACATTTAAGGGGGAAAAAAGGTGACTTACACTATGTAGGGAAAAGCAAAAGTGGCTGCAGATGGAATTAATGAAATAAGATTTAGGCTGCCCATGTAGATGATGTTTGACATTCCTCTCTAAAATATCTCATGTGGAAAACCCGGTCTCTTCTGATTAATATAGCTTTGACATACCCAGTGAATTCAAATTTAGATTGCAGAACATTTACATTGCTCAAAGCTCTTTGGATGATTTAGGATGAAATGAATCTCTTGGTCTCTTTGGGATACAATTTTAAGGTGTAGTTTTTCTTTATATTCACACAAGCCACAGATTCAAGAGTGAGAAAACCTGGATTTTAGTCTAACTCTGCTATGATGTAGAAAAGTTATTTCACCGCTCAAGATTTTGGTTTCTTCATCTGTTTAAAAAAAAAAAAGTTAAGCAGATGCTTTTTGATATTCATGCTATCCTATGTTTTAATCACAGAACACCAAGGACTTCTTGGTTTGTGATTTATAGGTAGAAATCTTGAGAATCTCATGAAGGCAGAAAGCTAGAGCTTAATGGTAATATTATAGGGGTTTTTGGGTATCAATAATTCTTATACAATACACTCAGATAGTAAGCCAGAAATCTCAGAGCCATCCTTTGTATTCCTTCAAACGGAATTTATTTCCTCCTTTGAGTTCACGCCACTCCTAGCTTCAGTTTTATTATCAGGGTTTATTGAGGCTTCACCTGGAACAATAAGACCTCTTATTTCCTTTCCTTCGGGCCTCCCTCCTCTTTTCTACCTCCCACTATTAGTGCTTGCTCTTACTCTATCTCAGCAATGCATAATATAATTGCTTTGCTTTTCTCCCTGAAACAACACAAAAGTAGCAAGTTCATCTTCAGCCCCCTCTGCCTCTGGAACATTGGGATCAAAAATAACTCTGACAGAGTTTTAACAACCAGAGACACAACTATCTCATGAATGGTCCACGTTGACTTCTATCCTTTCTTCTTTTTTATGGTCTTTCTTGGATAGTCAGAATCTCTCGAAAGCTAGA
This sequence comes from Stenella coeruleoalba, assembly GCF_951394435.1. Taxonomy (NCBI): domain Eukaryota; kingdom Metazoa; phylum Chordata; class Mammalia; order Artiodactyla; family Delphinidae; genus Stenella; species Stenella coeruleoalba. The sequence goes on from NC_137155.1 coordinate 34,018,414, forward strand.
GTTCTCAAACTCTTAGTCTCAGGAACCCTTTACAATCTTAGAAATTATTGAGCTCCCCAAAGAGTTTTTACTTATCTGGGTTATATGTATTAATGTTTACTTTATTAGATAGGAAAACTTAGAACATAGTTTCCTAAAGAATAACTGTATTTTCTAAGAGTAAGAAATGTAGTGAAAAAAGTGACATGGTATGACAAGTTTTGCAAATCTCTTGATGTCTGAGTTAAGACAGCTAAAGTCTGCTTCTGCATTCAGTTTGTTGCAATGTGTTGTTTTGATTGGCATATGTGGTAAAAATCTGGCTTCACAAAGAAATGTAGTTGGGCAAAGGAGGAGTATTTTACTAGCCTTTTTAGATAATTGGCAACATTCTTCTTTGGTACTCTACCAAAACTGAACAATAGTCGTATCTTAAAGATTAGTTTCAGTGTGGAATTTGAAACCACATCAGTGTACTTTTCCTTCTTTGTTACTGTACATTAAAATCTATTAGTCTGTCTTGTACTTTGAATAGATCTTTTACCAATGATTTTTTTAACATTATGCATTGATCATTTGAAAAATATTGGTTCAAGTTATGCAGAACTTCCAAATGTTGACACATTTCATTATACAAAATAAAAAACTCACATTCATTAATATCACCAATCTCATCCAGAAAGTCTTAAGTACTGGAAAGCTGTCAAACTCAGAGTGGTTAATGCAAGTTTTCTAGAATTCAGAATTTTTATTTGAAAGATTGAATTTTACCATTGGCAAAAAACATTTTCAATTGTTTTGGAGTGACAAGGCCATTTTGGGGAAAATGTCTGCTAAATATCCATGGCCGAAGAGCCAGTTTGTCTGGCAGTCGTTATTTCAAGTAAAAAAATGGCCCCAACTCGCCCTTCCTATTTCCTCTTTTGCCCAGGACACTCATCAGCAAGAAAGAGTGTTCTTACACCCATTATCTCACACAGAGGTTGGCACAAAAGAAATGTTGACTATATGGTTTTTAATAAATACTGCATAATGTTGTGATAGCATTGATATACCAGATCACATTAGTCAGTTGTCCTTTTGCCTAATGCTAAAGTATCCAACTCAGAAAGTAACCTACCCTCTATTTTAATGTACCTAAATGGATATAGATGCTTCTGTTTTGTATACGTATTATTGTTTTTAGGCAACATTTATTTAAGGGAGTTAAATTGCTCAGAAAAATGTATTTCCTGTAAGAACCTGTATTTGCTCAAGTTCTAAATATACCTCAAGAGATGAAAGCTTATCCCAACCACTAAAAAGAAAGGTAATTACGTGATACAATATAGCTGTGAAATATCATGACAACAGCAATCATATTACAATATACAAATATATCAAATTAACATATTGTCCACCTCAAATTTACACAATATTATATGCCAAATATACTCAATAAAAGAATAAATCCAGGAAAGACCAGGAGGAAACTAATTAAAAATTCTAGTGCCTTCTATTTAAATGTTTTCTAATTTTGAATAAAGAGATTTAACATTGTAATATGACTTTAATGATAATTTGTACTATATTAAAAGCTATCATTATAAAAATAAATAAGCCTCAAGCATGACCCTGACATAAATATTTATGTTCAGCATTACAGAAGTTTGCTTCCTAATATTTAAGTCCCATAACTCCAGCAAAATCTTAGGGTTTATTTCATATTTTTTTAATCAGAAAAGAAAAATCAGAAGAAATGATCACTTGGATAATGAGAAACTAAATAGTCCATTACTTATGAGTTGGGATAATGGAGAAATATAATAATTGGAGCCAATTTTTGTCCTTTCTTTGATTTAATTTACAGAAAACTACACTGACTTAGTTTCAAAAAATTTGTAGACGTATAATTACTATTATTGGCTTTATTCTAGATATGTCTGTACAGGTAAAGTAAAATGTAGAACTAAGCACTTAACAAGGGAATTTTATCAATGCAGACAGGCAAACTGAGTTTTGTTTGCCTAAACAGAAAATTTGGAGGTCCAATTTGGAAAATTGCCTCCACTCTTTTTACTTAATTCTGATAAATGGACAAATCATGAATGTCTAGTAACAACTATTTCTTTGGGATAATGGAGTGTAGAGTGGTGTGTGTGTGTGTGTGTGTGTGTGTATGTATGTATGTGTATGTGTAATTTCTCTGGAAGCCAACATAAAGACCTTCATTAGCATGGAAGATTTGTAGGTACAACCTAGTGTATTATTTCTTGTGTTCAGAAAGCTAGGCTGGGAGAAGGATTGCTGGCCTCAGTAAAACCTAAAAATACATTCGAGGTTAGGATTGTGCCTTCAGATCTTAGGTAAATAATATTTTTTGCTCTACCCCATCTTTCTTAGAAAATACAGTTTTAGTGGCGGCAGCAGTATAATTCTCAACCTAATTGTCATATTCTTCCATTTTCACTTTCACCGACCAGAATTGAGTTGAATGTGAGAAAATATGAACTCTGTCTACAAATAAATGAATCATTAAATAGACTTTGAACTGAGAAGTGAAAGAGTGTAGGAATAGCATACAACTTGTTATTCTTTATTCATCATGGATGTTCAAAAATTGTGGATCCTAGCTAATACCATATTAACACTTGTTAAAACCCTAAGAACCCATATCTACAAGGAAGAATCAAATAGATTGAGGCTTGCAGTTCACTAGGACTTTCCTTTTTTTAGTGTGTGTGTGCTATGTAATCTCAAGCCAGTTAAGTTCTTTGAGCTTCAGATTCTCCATTTTTTTTTTTTTTTTGCGCGGTATGCGGGCCTCTCATTGTTGTGGCCTCTCCCGTTGCGGAGCACAGGTTCCAGACGCGCAGGCTCAGCGGCCATGGCTCACGGGCCCAGCCGCTCCGCGGCATGTGAGATCTTCCCAGACCGGGTCACGAACCCGTGTCCCCTGTATCGGCAGGCAGACTCTCAACCACTGCACCACCAGGGAAGCCCAGAGACTCTCCATTTTTAAAACATGAGTAATAATATCTTGTGAATATCAAAGGAGATATTATATGTTTAAATACTTAATATGGCCGCTGACACAGCATAGATATTTGGTCATTTTGATCTTTTTCTCTTATATTTTCCAAGATAATATTCCAAGTAACAAATGTCTTAATTAAATTGATCGTCCCCTATTCACTGGCATTTCAGAATAGCAGTGGGGCTAAAATTCTAGTACCTCAATATCACAGGAATTGAGAGTTTAGAAAAGTAAAAATAAAATTCCTGGTTTGGTTACTTTCAGATGTAGCAGAATCACTCTCCTAATTAAGTGGCAGTTACTGCCATTATACATCATTATGTTTAAATGGAGTATCTGGAAGGTGTCTCAATTAGACAGTCCTCCCAATTAAGTGTCCTATAGGTTAATAGGAATTACTTCCTCTCCCTCGGATAGGGTGGTTTGGGAAAAATACCTAAGGCCCAGTCTTTAAAAGGTCAAAATTACGTTTCTTAGTTAACACCCCATAAAGTGGAACTGGAAGAATTTGCCATGACTGTCATGGTTTTTGTCAGTCTGGCTGCAAATCAATCAAGACAACTACATTCTGAGTTACAGTATGATATACACTCTGAGGTAAAATAATGCATAGAGAAAGATCAACAATACTCTTTAAAAGAGCCAAAATCTGTCAGTTGTTAGAATATTCACCATATTATTTTTCAGGTTTGGTACAATTTAAAAAATAATTGGTGGTTTTAAAAAATTAGATAGAGCACAGAGAACAAATGCTGAGGCTATGAATTCTAGAGACAAGAAAGAACAATTTACAGAAGAATGGTGAGCTCACAAAAAATCACACTATGTGCAGCAGAAAGTATTTTGCCCTGTGGCATCTAGACACTGGAAAATATAATTTGGCCACGGCATAGAACATACTGAACACTCCTTGACTGCTTCTGTGCCACTAACTTCTGCACATACTGGTGACTCTTAACGTCACCGGAATCCTGGAATTTGCTTTGCAAAATTTATAGATTATAAAGTCTAAGCTAAACATTTTCGATGAATCTAAGACTTGGTATTTCATTCCACTTATCCTACCTCAAGCTATTTATAGTCTGGGAAGAAGTCACAGAAGGCAAACACGTCTTGCTTTTCAGGGCACACACACACACAACAAGAAAATATAAGGGGAGAACATTTCCCGGGAACATTTATTAATGTAATCTTGCCATAGTCTAGAAATCATATGATATTTGCATCTTTGAAATATCAGCACACAGCAAGGAGTGGAAAATAGTGCAGAAATTTTAAAAAATATTCATTTATTAGATACTCATAAAACTAGGTTTTACATTATTAAAAGGAACGTACTCAAATTACACGTGACAGTGGCATTCTTAACAATCCTCCTAACTTACCTCTCACAAGCTCAGTCTACTCCTTGGCCTTGTTTATATGCATCCTTAAAATGCTTGTGGTAAAACTTCATGTATTTTATGTAATTTTCTTCTCTCGAAAAGCAGATGTCATTTTTCAGAGTTAAGGAATGTGAGAAAGTCTTTGTTTCCTCATTTGGCAATTTAACCTTTTCTAATTGACTATGTGATGGTGATTTTTTATTTGGCAATTTAACCTTTTCTAATTGACTAGGTGATGGTGATCCTTTATTGGCATTTACTTTCTTTGGCAGAATATACACGTGTACACTTGATAAGGAGAACCTAAATCATGAATAACACTGCAAAATTTGTCAGTAAGATAGGACCAATTTCCAGGGAATTGGGGATTTCAGTCTCTAGATCAGGGTGAATCTTGGCAATCAAGGTGAATCATTGTAGTGGAAGCTTCAGGGATATTAAAAATTGAACCAAAGGGCTTCCCTGGTGGCGCAGTGGTTGAGAGTCCGCCTGCCGATGCAGGGGACACGGGTTCGTGCCCCGGTCCGGGAAGATCCCACATGCCGCGGAGCGGCTGGGCCCGTGAGCCATGGCCGCTGAGCCTGCGCGTCCGGAGCCTGTGCTCCGCAACGGGAGAGGCCACAACAGTGAGAGGCCCGCATACCGCAAAAAAGAAAAAAAAAAAAAATTGAACCAAAACTTATGTGCCCATCTTCTTAGACTGACATTCTAAAAAGCATGCCCAAGGGCACCTTTCATAGAGCCTAACATGATGTCAGAAATAAAGATGGAGTGCTGTGGTGGACAAGGACATGTGGGCCCAGACATCATTTCATGGGAGGACATATAACCTGTCTGTCAGCAGGCAAACTTCCACTGTCAGCCCCTTCGGGGTTTTCCTCAGCTACAGAGGATTGTCTGGGCCCTAGTCACACTTTTCCAGAGGCAACCCACATCTAGTGACTGGTCACAGTGTGACATAAAAGCTTCACCATTTCAGCTCAGTGCTGGATAACTCTGAGGGACTCTTCTAATTCTAGACCTCGTTATGGGGTTGGCTGAGGCTTTGTAGGACCTGCATGCCCAGTCTGACTTCCCCTCTGGCCTTGCTGCTTCCTTCCTCTCCCTTCCACTGGTATTAATTCCCCAAAACTTCATCTCAGCCTGTGCTCTCAGAGAACTTAACCTGCAGTAAGCACAATACAAATTTGTTGCATTTCTGGGTTTCCATATCTCTATTTGCTCCTTTGTTTGTTTGTTTTGGGTCTAATGGCTTCTGTTAGATAATACCTTAATTCTCAGGGACTGTTTTGCCTGAAGATATCTGTCCTTCCCTTTGAATCGTGTAGCAAATCCTGTGTTCTCAGGCCAGACATTCTTTGGTTCTACAGAGTTATTATCAAAACTGCATGCAGTAGGATCTGTATGTATTTGCACTGATAAAAAAGTTATCCATAAAGTTACTTAACTCACTTTTTAAAGAGAGGGACTTAACTGGACTTTAAGGGGTAAATTTTTATGTACCAAAGAGAGCCAAAAATTAATGAGTTAAGCGTTCGGCTAGATAACCCAAGGAAATCACAGAAAACTCCCAAAGAAAGTATAAATAATTAAATAAGAGCAGAAATTAATGAAATAGAACAAAGGTCGGCAAACTGTAACCTGTAGGCCAGTTCGCTGTTTTTGTAAATAAAGTTTTATTGGAACACAGCCACATCAATTCATTTAGTATTGACCATGCTGCTTTCATGCCACAATGTCAGTGTTGAGTAGCTGTTAGAGAGGCCATATGGTCTCCATAACACACAGTTGAAAATATTTACTATATGGCCGTTACAGAAATAGAAAACAACTCTGATTCAGGGAAATAAAAAACATAAAAGTTTAATCTCAGAAAAGACTCATAAATGGACAGACTTTTGCAGAGACTGAGAAAATGAAAGAAGGCATAAATAATCATTATTAAAATAATAAAAGGGATGTAAATATCATATAGTAAGAGAAAATTATGAAGAAATGTATATCATTAAATTTGAAAACTTAACAGCAGTGGTCAAATTCCTAGGAAGGTGTAACTAACTAAAAGTAATACTAACATATATATGAATGATCTTGATAACCATATAAAAGAAACTAAATTAGTAGTTAAACATTTTCCCAAATAGAAAACATTAGGTCTAAATGGTTTTCACAGGCAAGTTCTTACAACACTCAAGAAACAAAAAAGCTGAGATTATACAAATTACTCCAGAGAAGAGAGAAATAGAAAACATTCCCTATTCATCTTAAGTGGCTTAAATAACTATATTTTCAAATGTAGAGGGTACAAGAAAGTAAATAATAGGTAAATTTCACTTAGATAAATGCAAAAATGTGATAAAATAGTCAAAAAACTGTTGAGTCATGTGTATAAAAATAATTCATGAAGTAGGATTTATCATTAGAAAATCAATTACAGATCATCATACTAACATATGACAAGAGAAAGTCATGGGATCATCTCAGTAGATGAATGTGATGGTTAATTTTACATGTTAACTGGGCCATGGAGTGTTCAGATATTTGGTCAAACATTATTCTGGGTGTTTCTGTATGGGTATTTTTGGATTAACCAAAATTAACATTAACATTTAAATTGGTAGACTGAATAAAGCAGATTGCCCTTCATAATTTCAGTGGGCTTCATCTAATCTGTTGAAGGCCTGAATAAAACAAAAGGCTGGCCTTACCCTGAATAAGAGAGAATTCTCTGCCTGATCACCTTCAAACTGAGACATAGACTTTTCCTGGTTCTACAGCAGTCTGTCAACCTTCAGACTCAGACTTGAAGTGGGGCATTGACTGCATATTTTAGACTTGCCAGCCCCCATAAGTGAGTGAGCCAATTCTTATTCCCAACTAATTTAGTTTCCTCTCAATTATAATGCAAATTTCAACAAAATTTTTGTAGAACTTGACAAGTAGATACTAAAATTTAGATGAAAAAACAAATGGCCAAGGAATGCTAAGATAAAACTGAAGGACAAATTGGTACAACTTGCTTCATAAGATACTGAAAGTTATCATAAAGTTATAGTAATTAAGATAGTGTGATATTTGTGCAGGGCTAGAAAGAGACCAATGGAGCAGATATATAGCCAACAGGAGAAATGTACAAAAATGTTCATAACGGTATTTTTCACACTAGCAAAATCTGGCAACAATGCAAGGGTCCATCAATTCAGTAATGGATGAATGGATACAGCAGTCAAAATAAATAAACTACTCAAACATAAAACAATGTATATGAAACTCAGCAATATATGAAAAAGCCTCAAAATAGTAAACATTTTATCCTTTTTATAAATTAAAGAGAACTAAAATAAGATATACTTTCAAAGGAATCCTTATATACGCACTAAATCTATAAAAAAAGTAATGCATGGGAAGGATGATAAACCTAAAATTCAAGAGGATGTTTATTTTGGGGAGAAGAAGCCAAAAGAATGGAATGGTAGGCAAGCAATATTGTTAGATCAGGTAATTTTCGAGGTCCTAACTTTTGTTTTGGGTGCTGAATTTTAGGTGGGGGCTTATGGGTGATAAATACAAATATATAAATAGCTATATAAATAAAAGCAGACTATGCAGTGCTAAAAGTTTGTTATGAACTAAGGATTATGATTAGTTCAATTTTGCATGCCCCCAAACATAAAAAAAATGAAAATAAAATTCTGATTTAATAGTGGAATTCCTAATAAAAGATTTCAGATTCCTTTTGGAACTAAACACAAATCAAGTTAAAATTGCTAAAATAGATGTTATTTCTTGATCATTGTTATAGTAAGTGGGTATTATCTCCAACTAAACATAATTTAATTAGAATATCTTATACGTTTAAATCCTACATGCCACGTACTTAGGGTGAGCAAAAAAGTCATTCTGAAAAAAATGCACCTCAATAAGAAAAGATATTGAATCCGTATTTGACACATTTTCTTCACATAGATTCTAGGACACTACCCTCCCTTAATTTTTGTTCACTTCGTTACTCCTTTTCATTTTCCCTTTACGATTCCTTGTGTTCTCTCCAACCTGAGAGAACTCAAAGGCAAGCAGTAAAAACAGAATTTCTGATCTTTCCCCTGGAGTTTCCTCCACCCTTGGCCTTCTCCATCTAATTCAGGGGCAACTCCATCTTTCTAGTTCTCAGCTCCCAAACTTTGGAGTCATCCTTGACTCTTCTCTTTCTCCAGCACCATACATGCAATCCATTAGTAAAGTCCATTAGTTCTACTTTCAAAAGATAACTTCACCATCTGGATTAATGGCTTAGCTGCCAAACTGGTCTCCCTCCTTCCAAGTTGTTCTCCTAAAATCTATTCTCAATAAAGCAGCCAAACTGATCCTTTGAAAATGTGATCATGTCACTCTTCTACTCAGCACTCTGCAATGGATTCTCTTTTCGCACAGGGTGAAAATCAAAGTCCTTGGAAAGCTTACAAGGCCCTACAGAATCTGATCTCTCCCCCTTGTTACTTCTTTCCTGTGCTCCATCATACAGACCTACTTGACGTTCCTCAAGTCCTCTAGATTCTGCCTTGCTCTAGCTGCTCTCCCTGATGTAAGCTTGGCTCCTTCCCCAGATGTAAGCGAACACCTTCAACTTCTTCAAGTCTTTGCTCAAATTTTCTTCTAGAGCCAGCTTTTACCAGTTCATAAGTGCCAATTATTAAATATTCAGGAATTTTACAAGCCAGTTTCAAACCTTTGGTAGCTTGAAGTTGACCATAGTGGGAGTATTTACACCATGGAAATAAGGCCTACCTTGATCACCCTATTTAAAATTGCAGTTTTCACACTCTTCTTTGTTAACTCCTGATTCCCCTTGTCCTACTATACTTTTTCTTTTCCCCATAGTACATGCCACATAAGATCTTACTGTTTGATGTATATAAATATACACACACATATGTGTATGTACACCCACTGAAATAATTACATTTATCTAGCTACAAATGGTAAAATGATAAACATATCAAGTTCATATTCTTTGTTTGTGTTGACACTATGATATCTTCTTCAAGGTCAGAAAAACAAATGACATTTTGGAAATATTAAGAATTATATTTGTATATTTTATTTTGGGAAATTATAGTTTATATAAACTAGAAGTTTTACACAAAAATATATCAAACCAAATGGGAAGAAATTCTTTTAAAAAGATAAATCTCTGTGAATGTACCTTACCCTTGTTTCCAGGCACTTTGAAATTCAATTAAATACCTAACATGCCTTTCAAGAATTTTGAATATGTTTCTCAGAAATTGTTTTACTTTTTTAACTTTTCTAAATATAGAGAAGCTCCCCCAAATTCTTCTTTATTTGGCTTATTACAATGTCTGTGCGGAAATATTACAGATTAATAAAGTAAACCCTGGTGTGGGAAGGGATTCATGCAAATCAGATTGCATATCAGAAATAAAACTGAAAATGTTTTGTCATGAAGATACTAAAGTGGTGAACCCTCCCATAAATCTAACATTAAAAAATTTATAATCAGTAAGGGACCTGTCTTCAGTAAGTCTCATGCTTACAGAATTCTACCATTCTAAGTTATTTTTCAGATTACTCACAGTCATTTCTGCCAACATTAATATGGACTCTTTTCAAAATTCTAGGTATGTATTGTTCTAAACTGTATCATAAAATCTTAAAGCAACCTGCTAGCCTAAAGTCTATGATATTTCATGACTTAAACGAATAACCCAGGGTTGCTACAAGTCATTTCTGCAGCCCCTCTTTCCTCTGAATCCAAAGGCACAGAGTCTAGCTCAGGATGAGAAAGAGCTTGCTGGTACCCAGGGGTGGGATCAGCAAAAGTTTGGGGGCAAAGATTGCCTGCCAGCTACATGTTGTAAGGGTCATGTTTTGAGACCTTTTATCAGTCTGCAATATATGCTGCTCCAGATAAGTGAAAATCTACCTATGACAGCTTAAAAAATTAAGGGTGTTTTTTTTCCCCTCTTATAACATGAATGTCAATGGTAAGCTGCTTAAGGCTGATGCAGACATTCAACGATAAATATCAGGAATCTAGGTCTTTCTGCATCCTTTGTGCATTGCTGTGCTTAGCATGTTGTCTTCATTCTCATGTTTGTCATTTCTTGGTCACAATACAACCTATATACCAACATGTCCACAGTCCAGGCAAGAAGAAAGGAAAAGGAGCAAAGATCTATGCCAGCCATGTCTGTTCCTTTTTTACTGAGAAAGAAAAAGCCTTTCTAGAGCTCAGTGCAGTAGACTTCCTCTTATATCTTATTGGCTAGAAGGAAGTCACATGACTACTTCCAGACTAATAACTGACCAAAGAAAATCAGATAACTACAATGGTTTCGAGCAATGGAGATTTACTCCCTGAGCTATGTGGTAAGAATCAAAATCTCTGAGGTCAAGGCACCGCAGGCACCATCTGAACAATCTAAGAGCTCTGTCAGTAGGGAAAGGTTATTGACTCTTGTGTAGACAATGGGCAGATGCTTTCATATCTACAGTGTACCTCATTCCTCTTCAAATTAAATCATTGGTATTAGTAAATAGCACATAAAGCCAAAGTATAAAGTAGAGCAGTAGTTGGTTGAGAGCATGTTTTGACCTCCACCTTCATTTGCAACCTAGGTTTTAGGTATGAAGTGTTCTAAATGACATTCAGACTTATTAATAACTTGATTTGTAAGTATACTTCAGTTCCATAGTAAAAATGAAGTATAATACTGAAGACTTTGGTTTAGAGTCTAGATTCTAGTATTTACTAGCTGTGGGACTCTTCAAGGTATGTTAACTAAACCTCAGTGTTCTCATTTGTAAAACAGGACTGTTGTCATTTGTCTTGGGGACCTATGCCATCGTGTGGTTGTAAGGGTTGAATTCTTTACATGCTTAATACAGAGCATGGCATTTTGTAAGCTCACTATAAATGTTTGCAATTGAGATTGCTCAGTTACTACTATTCCTATGTCCATGATTTACTGAATGATTAAAGTGACCTCAACTTACTATTCACAGAGTAGTATAAAAGGTGGGACGAGGGGGAAGAAGCAATAATATGTCCAGTTCAGAAAATCTAACCTCATTTTATCTAGTAAGTAAACTTATTTATGCTTACCTATCATGTAACTACAAAATTTAGGATTAAATAAACACTTCTTCCCAACAAATTGGGGACCTCATAGGAATCAGGGCTGTTCGAGGAGTTTTTGGAAGACTAGAGAGAAGTGGGATTTTCTTGGATACTCCGTAAAGGCAATTGCAAAGTAACTGCATTTTAAAATTTAATGTAGGGGCTTCCCTGGTGGTGCAGTGGTTAAGAATCCGCCTGCCAATGCAGGGGACACGGGTTCGAGCCCTGGTCTGGGAAGATCCCACATGCCGTGGAGCATCTAGGCCCGTGTGCCACAACTGCTGAGCCTGCGCTCTCGAGCCTGTGAGCCACAACTACTGAGCACACGTGCTGCAACTACTGAAGCCCACGTGCCTAGAGCTCATGCTCCGCAACAAGAGAATCCATTGCCATGAGAATCCCACGTGCTGCAACGAAGAGTAGCCCCCGCTCACTGCAACTAGAGAAAGCGGGCGTGCAGCAACGAAGACCCAATGCAGCCAAAAATAAACTAATAAAATTTAATGTAAACCCAAACTTCTGGGCTTCCCTGGTGGCGCAGTGGTTGAGAGTCCGTCTGACAATGCAGGGGACACGGGTTTGTGCCCTGGTCCGGGAAGATCCCACGTGCCACAGAGCGGCTGGGCCCGTGAGCCATGGCCGCTGAGCCTGCGTGTCCAGAGCCTGTGCTCCACAACGGGAGAGGCCACAATGCGTACCGCAAAAAAAAACCCACAAAAAACAAAAAAACAAACCAAACTTCTATAAATAAATAACAAATTCTGAGCTATTGTCTATCAAGACAGATTTTTTTAAATTGAAGTATAGTTGATTTGCAATATTGTGTTAGTTTTAGGTATACAGCAGAGTGGTTCAGTTATACATATATATATTGTTCTGATTCTTTTCCATTATAGGTTATTATAAGATACTGAATATAGTTCCCTGTGCTATACAGTAAATCCTTGTTACTTATCTGTTTTATACACAGTGGTGTATAACTGTTAATCCCATACTCCTAATTTATCCCTACCCCCTCTCTTTCTTCTTTGGTAACCATAAGTTTGTTTTCTATGTCTGTGAGTCTGTTTCTGTTTTGTAAATAAGTTCATTTGTATTATTTTTTAGATTCCACATATAGGTGATATCATATAATATTTGTCTTTCTCTGTCTGGCTTACTTGACTCAATATGATATAATCTCTAGGTCCATCCATGTTGCTATAAATGGCAATATTTCATTCTTTTTTATGACCAAGTAGTATTCCATTGTATATATATATATACCACATCTTCTTTATTTATTAATCTGTTGATGGACACTTAGGTCACCTTCATGTCTTGGCTATTATAAATAATGCTTCTGTGAAAATTGGGGTGCATGTATCTTTTCAAATTAGAGTTTTAATCTTTTCTGGATATATGCCCAGGAGTGGGTTTGCTGGATCATATGGTAACTCTATTTTTAGTTTTTTAAGGAACCTCCATACTGTTTTCCATAGTGGCTGCACCAAGACAGATTCCATTTTTAATGATATTTTAAAGGCAGTCCTGTTAAACATAGAGCAGACCCCACCCTTGGCCCATTAAAATAAGTCACCTGATAGCTTCATTTCTAAGTTTAGCACTGCAGAAATTAGGACTGTTCATCCTTCATAAAATCAAATCACATAAACTGACAGGTATAAGATAAAAAGAAAAATAAAATTCTTCAAAGAGCAAAAAGACATATGAAGCACAGAGATTCAGAGAGACTTGTAGTGATTTAAAGTGAGTGACCTGGGGTGGTACATGGCTCTGTCAGTTTCTCTTAGCCTGATTTTATGTTAAAATAACCCTCCTGACTAAACATGCCATGCCACAGGGATTTCACTCCATACCACCGAAAGGTCATTAAAGTAGAGAGCCTAGGACAGCCAAGAGACCATTCATCCAATAAACTTTTTTCAACATCTATTATATGTAAGACACTACGCAGATGTTGTGGAGGGTAACTTTTACTTTTGGTCTTTTTTTTTTTAAGTTAGTGCTGTAAACTTCTAAGTTATTACCTTCTATTTTTGATGCTAAAATGTAAAATCTGTTATAGTTTTATACAAATTTTCCAAGGGATTAAAACAGGAAAACATTTGAAGCCACAGAACATTCCAAAGCACGGAAGACAGCTTGCTGGGATTTTCTCTAGAACTTAAAAAATCTAATTACTACATTGGGTAAAGATATGTAGGAATATGACAAGGCCTCCCTATGTCCATTACTTAGACAAAATTTCATATAAAATTTGTTCGTTTCATTGTTTTCCCTAATGTTCATATAACTTCTATGTCCCCAGTCGGAAAATCTTTCAACTTGTCTCCATCATTCTGGATGAGAGTTCTCCAGTTCAGAATCCAGTTCTTTGTATAGTTTTACTAGTGTTTATTATGTCAAGAAAATTTATTACCACTTTACTTTCTGTGATATTGTCCTTCTTCCAACTTGGCTTCTCTAAACCCACAGCATGCGAATCTTTTTGGGGTAAAGAGTGCCAACAATTTGGGCTTATTCTAGTCAAAAGTTGGTCTTATAAACCCTTCCATATCCAACAGTTATTGCCTTCCCCACACAGCACCCTGAGTAACCAACTAATTCTGGCCACCCATGCCTGTCTACCATCCTGCTTTCTTACCTCCTCATTCTACCATCGTACCACAATATCAATTTTTTTCCTCATCAGTATTAACAACCAAGACCTCAAAAAAAAATCTGTCTTTTATGCTAATACCCAAGAGCTCTGAGACCCTGAAGGTCTAACGGGGACATACTGGAGAAGGCTTCCCATAGCAGTATAGGCTTTTTTCTCTGAGGTAACACAAAGGATATTTACAGTGGTTGTATAGAGACCTTGTCTCTGCCTTTGTCATCTAACCTGGGGAATAATTCCATATTAGGAAGTACTTAAATCCTATTAAGTAGTACATAATTTGATGAGTTCTTATTGACATATTCGTAAACTATAGCTTATTTTCTGTTTTCCGTATATGTGGTTTTATATAATTTGTTTTCATTTTCCTTTTATTGATTGGCCGTAGCTTAAACATCAATTATCTATGTTCTGGATGCTTAGGAAGACATTCAGTTTTGCAATGGCAGTAGGATAAGTGATACCCTGTGGCCAAAAGTTATAATCCCACCTCGAAAACCTCTAAAAGAACAGCAAAGTCAACATTCAAGAAGGATGTGAATTATTTAGCTGTTTCCTACTCATATTCTAATTATTTTCAGATACTGTTTTTGCATTGACATGCATTTAATAAAGTATTTTATAACATCGATTCTCACAACTAGGGCTAGACTGACATTGACATGCATTTAATAAAGGTGTTTTATAACATCGATTCTCACAACTAGGGCTAGACTGACATTGTGGGTGTCCTAGACGAATTTTTTTTAATTAATTTATTTTTGGCTGTGTTGGGTTTTCGTTGCTGCACGCGGGCTTTCTCTAGTTGCGGCAAGCAGGGGCTACTCTTTGATGTGGTGCGCGGGCTTCTCATTGTGGTGGCTTCTCTTGTTGCGGAGTACGGGCTCTAGGCACATGGGCTTCAGTAGTTGTGGTGCATGGGCTCAGTAGTTGTGGCTCACGGGCTCTAGAGCACAGGCTCAGTAGTTGTGGTGCACAGGCTTAGTTGCTCCGCGGCATGTGGGAACTTCCCCAACCAGGACTCGAACCCATGTCCCCTGCATTGGCAGGCAGATTCTTAACCACTGCGCCACCAGGGAAGCCCTAGACTAATTGTTGAGAGCTACTTCAAAATGATTTAAAATATTTCAATATTTTATTCAATTTAATATTTTATGATTTGCTTAATTTTGTATATTTTTATTTAAATATTTAAAAACATTTCTTTATTAGAGTTAGAGGTAAACAAATTTTCTATTAATACATTTTATCATCGTAATTAGAAATTTATTACTTGGACAGAATATGATATATCATTTCAAATTATTTGGGATTATTTTTGTTCCACAAATTTTCCATTACTCATTATCATATAGCATCAGTCACTCATCATACTCACTAAAGATAGAATGTTTAAATTTTCTTTCCCACTATCTGCTCTACTTCCAGCTTCCACACAGACAAGGTATTTCTGATTCTTTTCTTCTTTGCTTTTCTTTTATGATTTTCTGAACTAAATTTATTCTTTGGAGACAAATTAAATGGTTTCCATTTTTAAATGAAAATATAAATCACCTGTCCCTGGTAACCTGCCCTGAGGCTGCCCACTGCTGGAAATTGTGGCTTTGTTGGTCCTGGGAATTAAGTCCTATAGTATCACCACATAACCTACACATATCTGTGGCAAAAATGCTCAATAGAGACAGGCTAGTGAGGGTGATGAGTGTATGTTATTTCCACTCTGGGATGCTATCTGTTTCAGGGAAATCAGGGCCAATTGACCTCTTGCCAGTTATGTTAGAAGTCCCATGTGGAAATCTGCATTAGCTGGCATCATATTACTATTTTTTTCCAGTGATATTTTAGTACATTTTATAGTTGGCTTCCAAGGCAGCTGCCCAGTCAGACTACCCCTTGATATGATTTGGCTCACAACAATCATAGTTATTGAATTAACATTCCGGACAGTGCTTCCTTCTAAACGCAGGAAAACCCCACTGTATCAACTGCCAAGGAGAGAAGGTCTTTGTAGAGAAATCCCCAGCTAATATGCAGTGGTGTTGTATCTATCATATATTAATCTGCACAGGCTTCACAACTTCTTAGAGTCTTGGAAAGTAAGACTGCTTCTTTTCAGTGTAGTTGGCTTCAAATGAAATCATTCAATAGACCATAGACTTTTTTCTTTTTTTTCCTCTGTGATTAGATGGATATAAGGACTTTTTTTCTACTAAAAATTCTTGATTCAGTACAGATGAACAGGAAGGAAAGAGATTCCATTTTTTACTAGACGAAAAATTATTAATCATAGCAAAGGGTACTATGTAGCTCCTCATTTCAAAGATTTTTCTACAGTGATGGTATAAAGCAGAAGTTTATTCTTAGTTCTTTCAGTTTTCTAAAACTGCTGCTCTCCTGTTGCTTTTTCTTCAAACATTTTTAGGTATTTCTACCTTCTAAGTTCTACTTGCACACACTACCCTATAGATAAATGAGTTTAAATTTAATACATGGCTTTCTGTAAGGGTATTTGTACTGTTCCTTATGAAGTTAATAACTTTCCTCAGGTTAAATATATCTCTGCTATATGATTGGGAAGGTGATAATTTGGGGCAGAGGGCTGAATGGCTCTGATGATATAGTTTAGGAATTGCTTTGGCACAGAGTCCTATGTAATAGTCTATCAGACTTGCTGAGTAGATTCTCACAATAGCCTCTAAGGTAGAAATTGGGTCCAGAGAAATAACGAAGCAAAGCAAAAAATTTTTAAATATGGTGGTATATTTGAGAATAGAAAACAAATCTTTTAGTCCTTCCTACCAGATACGCAAATGACTTTGATAAGGATTTTTGTGTGGGTCCTAGACTATGGATAGAGATGCTTTCAGCTAGGAATGCCTGGGGCACTACCTCTGGCCACTGTTACTTGTAGCAGGCCCCCACAGACATTTCTCCTAATGTGTGGCTGAAGTGGCCCTTGTCGTTCTTACTATGACTGCAGGATGTACTTCAGCAAAAACCATCAGGGAGGTTTGAGGAACAAGATTTATTACTCACCGGTCCTGGAGGGTACACAGCATGCCAGAGGGCACACAGCAAAGTTGTGAGTAGAGTACACAGACCTGGGGCTCTGCCTTTATTAGGGTCTGAGGTTGGGGTGTCTAGGGTTTTACAAGTTCATTCTTTATTGGCTAATTTAAAGCATAAGAGCAGGAATTAGGGTACAGGAAGGGAGAAGCAGGGTCACTCAAATAGTCTAGGTGACGCAGGGTTTTCTGAAAGAGGGAACTTTATGGGTGGGGTGGCCTAATTCTTTATCTGGTGGTTTTGTTTGTAGCTGTGTCATACAGCTGGCAATAAGTTTATTCAAGACAGATATCTTTTGAAATGGATGCCTCAGCAATCAAAAGCTCAATGTCAGGCACTTTTTACAACCAAAAAGTTTAATGTCAGGTATTTATGCTACAAGGATATTTGTTGTGTTAATTCTCATGCATTATTTATAAAGGCCTTTGTAATGTTTATATATATTGTTTGCAAAATAACAGTGCAATAAACAATAATATTAAAAGTATCTTGTGAATACTGGAAATAAAATATTTGCACTATCACCTTCAGAATGTTTAGTCCAGCATCTTACATTTATTTGGACATTAAATTCACTTGGGACAGTGAAGTCAAAAGTTAAATGAGTATTATATCAATGAGCTGCTGCCAACATTCTTTCCAATCTGCCCACCTACAGTTTCTCATTCACCTTGAGTACTCTAACTCTGAACATTTTCCAAAAGTTTTAGGAAAAATTGAGAATTTAAAAAAATTGTGGTAAAATATAGACAATATAAAATTTACCACTTTAACATTTAAGTGCACAGTTCTGTGGCATTAAATATATTCAGATTGTTATGCAACCATCACTACTGTCCATCTGCAAGTGAAACTGTACCCATTAAAAGATAACTTCCCCCTCCCTCCAGCCCCTGGCAATTACCATTCTATTTTCTGTCTCTAAGAGTTTGACTGCTCTAGGGACCGCATATACATGGGATCATGCATTTGTCTTTTTGTGACTGGCTTATTTCACTTAGCATAATGTCTACAAATTTCATCCATATTGTAGCATGTGTCAAAATTTCATTTATTGTTTTTTAAATAAATTCATTTATTTATATTTTTGGCTGCGTTGGGTCTTTGTTGCTGTGCGCGGACTTTCTCTAGTTGCAGCGAGCAGGGGCTACTTTTTGTTGTGGTGCGCAGGCTTCTCATTGTGGCGGCTTCTCTTGTTGTGGATCTTGGGTCTAGGTGTGCGAGCTTCCGTAGTTGTGGCATGTGGGCTCAGTAGTTATGGCACGTGGGCTCAGTAGTTGTGGCTTGTGGGCTCTAGAGCGCAGGCTCAGTAATTGTGGCACCCAGCCTTAGTTGCTTCACAGCAACTGAGGGCTAGGGCTTAGGGCTAGCGACTAGGGCTTGAACCTGTGTCCCCTGCATTGGCAGGTGGATTCTTAACAACTGCGCCACCAGGGAAGTCCCAAAATTTCATTTATTTTAAAGGCCGAATTATACTCTATTGTATGTCTACACAACATTTTGCTTATCCATTCATCTGTCGGTGGGTTTCTCCCACCTTTTGGCTATTATGAATAATGCTGCTATGAACATGGGTGTATCAATATCTCTTCAAGACCCTGCTTTCATCATGAAGAACCTAGGGGCAAGACGGGAATAAAGAATCTGACCTACTAGAGAATGGACTTGAGGACACGGGGAGGGGGAAGCGTAAGCTGGGAAAAAGTGAGAGAGTGGCATGGACATATATACACTACCAAATGTAAAATAGATAGCTAGTGGGAAGCAGCCGCATAACACAGGGAGATCAGCTCGGTGCTTTGTGACCACCTAGAGGGGTGGGACAGGGAGGGTGGGAGGGAGGGAGACACAAGAGGGAAGAGATATGGGGATATATGTATATGTATAACTGATTCACTTTGTTATAAAACAGAAACTAACTCACTATTGTAAAGCAATTATACTCCAATAAAAATGTTAAAAAAAAAAAAAAAGAGACCCTGCTTTCAGTCCTTTTGGGTATATATCCAGAAGTGGAATTAATAGATCATATGGTAATTCTATTTTTAATTCTTTGAGGAATCAACATACTCTTTTCCACAGTGGCTGCACTGTTTTATATTCCCACCAGCAATGCACAAGAGTTCCAGTTTTTCCTCATCCTTGTCAGCGCTTGTTATTTTCTGTTTTTTTTTTTTTTTTAATAATAGCCATACTAATGGGTATGAAGTGGTATCTCATTGTAGTTTTGATTTGCATTTCTCTGATGACTAGTGATGTTGAACATTTTTCCATGTGCTTATTGGGCATTTGTATATCTTTGGAGAAATATCTATTCAGGTCTTTTGCCCATTGCTAAATCAGTTTTTTTTGGGGACTTCCCTGGCCGTCCAGTGGTTAAAACTCCTTGCTTCCAATGCAGGGGGCGCAGGTTTGATCCCTGGTTGGGGAACTTAGATCCTACATGCTGTGCAGCGTGGCCAAAAAAAAAAAAAGGAAAAAAAAGAGGTTCTTTTGTTATTGAGTTGTAGGGTTCTTTATATATTCTGAGTATCAATTCCATATCAGATATATGATTTGCAATTATTTTCTCTCATTCCATTATTTGCGTTTTCACTCTGTTGATAGTGCCCTTCAATGCACAAAAGTTTTTAATTTTGATGAAATCTAACTTACATATTTTTTCTTTAGTTGACTGTGCTTTAAGTACCATGTCCAAGACATCACTGACAAATTCAGTGTCATGGATTTTTTTCCCGTGTGTTTTCTTGTAAGACTTTTATAGTTTTAGCTCTTAAGTTTAGGTCTTTATCCATTTTTAGTTCGTTTTCACATATGGTGTAAATTAAGAGTACAGCTTCAATTTTTAAATTTTTATTTTCTGCATGTGGATATCCAATTTTCCTAACACGATTTGTTGGAAAGATTGTCCTTTCCCCATTGAATGGTTTCATACCCTTGTAGAAAATCACTCATCTAAATATGTGAGGATTTATTTCTGGGCTGTCTATTCTTTTCCATTGGTCTCTATGTCTGTCCTATGCCTGTACCACACTGTTTTGGTTACTTTAGCTTTGCAGTAAGTTTTGAAATCAGGAAGTGTGAGACCTCTAACATTTTTCTTTTTTAAGGTTGTTTTTGGCTAGTCAGGATCCCTTGAAATTGCATAAGAATTTTAGAATGTCTTTTTCTTTTCTGAAAAAAACAAAAAAAAATCACTGGGATTTAGATAGAAATTGCATTGAATCTGTAAATTGCTTTGGGTATTATTGACTTCTTAACAATATTAAGTTTTCCAATCCACTGGGTGTTTTTCCTTTTCTGTGTGTGTTCATTACTTTCTTTCAGAAAGTGCAGTTTTCAGTGTACAAAGCTTTCATTTCCTTGGTTAAATTTATTTCTATTTTATTCTTTCTGATGCTCCCATAAGTAAAACTGTTTTAATTTCCTCTTGCATTATTTATTGTTACTATACAGAACATGACTAATTTTTGTGTATTAATTTGTATCCTGCAGCTGTGCTGAATTCATTCAATTAGGTCTAACAAATTTTGTGGAATCTTTAGTTTTCTGCATATAAGATCATGTCATCAGTAGCCAGAGATAATTTTATGTCTTCCTTTCCAATTTGGATCTCTTTTGTTTCTTTCTTTTGCCTAATTGCCCTGGCTAGGTCTTTCAGTACTATGTTGAATCGAAGTGATGAAAGTGGACAGTCTTTTTCCTGATTTTAGAGTAAAAGCTTTCCGACTTTAACCATTGAGTATTGTGATTATTACTTTTATGTGTCAACTTGACTGGGCCATGGGGTGCCCAAACATTTGGTCAGTCATTCTGGGTGTGTTTGTGGGGGTGTTTCTGGACAAGATTACACACAGGTTAGCAGACTGAGGAAAGCAGATTGCCTTCTTTAATGTTGGTGGATATCATCAAATCAGCTGAAGGTGTGAAGAGAACAAAAAAGCTGACCCAACCATGAGCAAGGGGCATTTCTTCTGCCTGAGTGCCTTCAAGTGGGGATATAAGTTTTTTTCCTGCCGTCAGACTTGAGCTGAAACATTGGCCTTTTCTGGGTCTTGAGCCTACCACCCTTCAGGCTGGAACTACATCATCATCTCTCCTAGCACTCCAGCTTATCAACTACAGATCTTGAGGCTTGTCATCTTCCATAATCATGTCAATCAATCATAATAATAACAATAATAATAATACACAAATGTACATACATATATCTCCAATTGGGTCTGTTTTCTCTGGAGAACCCTGATTAATGCAAGTATGATGTTGGCTGTGGATTTTCATATATGGCCTTATTATGTTGAGGTATTTTCCTTCTATTCCTAGTTTGTTAAATTTTTGTCATAAGGGTATTGGATTTTGTAAACGGCTTTTTCTGTATTAATGGAGATGATCATGTAGGTTTTTTTCTGTTATTGTGTTAATGTCATACATTACATTGATTTATTTTTGTATGTTGATCCATCCTTGTTTTCTAGGAATAAATCCTGTTTGGTCATGGTATATAACCCTTTTAATGTTCTGTTGAATTCTGTTTGCTAATATTTTGCTGAAATTTTTTACACCAGTATTCAGAGAGGATTTTTGTCTATAATTTTCTTTCCTTTTAGTGTCTTTGGTTTTGATAGTAGGTTAATACTGGCCTCATAGAATGAGTTAGGAAGTGCTCTCTCCCCTTCAGTTTTTCAGAAGACATGGAGAAGGATAAGGGTTCTTTAAATATTTGGTTGAATTCATCAGTGTAGCCATTTGTTCTTGGGTAGAAAACCTTTTGTTAAAAGGTCTTTGATTATTTACTCTCCTTACTAATTATAGGCCTATTCAGATTTTCTGGTTCTTCATGATTCAGTCTTGATACCGTTTATGTGTTTTTAAAAGCTCATCCATTACATCCAGGTTATCCAATTTGTTGGAGTACAGTTGTTCACAGTACTCTATTATAATCCTTTTCATTTCTATAAAATTTGTAGTAATAGCCCCTCTTTCATTTCTGATTTTAGTTATTTTGGTCTTCTCTCTTCTTTTCCTTAGTCTCTCTAAAGGTTCATTAATTTCGTTGACCTTTTCAGAGAACCAACTCTTGGTTATGTTGATTTTCTCTATTTCTTTTCTACTCCCTGTTTTATTTATCGCTCCTCTAATCTTCATTATTTCCTTCCTTCTGGTAGCTTTGGATTTAATATGTTCTTTTATTTTTTGTTTCTCAAGATGTAGTTAGATTATTGACTTCAATGAAAGTATTTAAGCTATACATTTCCCTCTTGGCACTGCTTTCACTGTATCCTGTAGTTTTCATATGTTTTGTTGCTTTATATATTTAGGTGTTCTGATGTTCCATGCATGTATATTTATAACTGCTTTAACTTCCAGGTGAATTGATCATTTTATCATTATATAGTGTCCTTCTTTGTCTTGTGACAGTTTTTGACTTAAAGTGTATTTTGTGTGATGTAGGTATAGCCATCTCTGTTCTCTTTAGGTTGCTGTTTGCATGAGATATCTTCTTCTATCATTGCACTTTCAACCTACGAGTGTCTTCAGATCTAAAATATGTCTCATATAGATAGCTCGTAGTTGGATCCTGTTTTGTTTTTTTTTAAACCCATTTTATCAATCTACATCTTTTGATTGAGGAGTTTAATCCATTTACATTTAAAGTAATTACTAATAGGGCAGCACATTCTTTTGCCATTTCATTTGTTTTCTATATGTTTTAAAGCTTTTTGTCACTTAATCTATTATTGCCTTTATATGGTTGATTTTTTTTTAATGACACCTTTTGATTCCTTTCTTACCTCCTTTTATGTATATTCTATAGATATTTTCCTTGTGATTACGATGGGGTTTTCATATAATATCCTAAAGTAATGACCATCTATCATAAATTGTTGGCAACTTAACTTCAAATGCATACAAAGCTCTACTTGTTTATAGCAACCCCCAGTTATGTTATTGATGTCACAAATTACATCTATATATTTTGTGTACCCATTAATCTAGATTTATCATTTTTTATGCACTTGTCTTTTAAATCCTGTAGGAAACAAAAAGTAGAGTTACAAATCAAATTACAAATACTATTTTTTAATATTTGTACATTTATTTACCTTTACTGGAGAACTTCTTATTTTCATATGACTTCAAGTTACTAATTTCTTTTCATTTCAACTTGAACAACTCCTTAGCATTTCTTGTAGCTTTAGTGGTAATGAGCTCCTTCAAATTTTCTTCATCTGGGAATGTCTTAGTTTCTCCCTCATTTATAAAGGATAGTTTTGCCAGACTCTTGGTTGAAAGGTTTTTTTTTTTTCTTTTAGCAATTAACATATATCATTCCACTGCCCTGTGGGTCTATTTGAGTTTATTCTGCTTGGAGTTTATTCTGCTTCTTGGATTAGTGTATTTATGCCTTTCCTCAATTTGGGGATGTTTTCAGCCTTTCTTTCCTTCTTTCTTTCCTGCTTTCTTTCTTTCAAAATTGAAGTATAATTTAAAATGCTGTGTTAGTTTCTGGTGTACAACAAAGTGATTCAGTTATACATATATATACATATTCTTTTTTATATTTTTGTCCATTATGGTTTATTACACGATAGTGAATATACTTCTCTATGCTATACAGTAGGACTTTGTTGTTTATTTTATATATAGAAGTTTGTATCTGCTAATCCCAAACACCTTATTTATTCCTCCCCCACCCCCTTTCCCCTTTGGTAACCATACATTTGTTTTCAATGTCTGTAAGTCTGTTACTCTTTCGTAAATAAGTTCATTTGTGTCAGATTTTAGATTCCACAAAAAATGATGTCATATGATAGTCATTATTTCTTCAAATAATCTCTCTGTCCTTTTCTTTCTTTCCCTTCTGGTACTCCCATAATGCATATATGGGTCCACTTGATAATGTTCTGTAAGTCCTTTAGGCTCTGTTCACTTTTTTTCATTCTTTTTTCTTTTTGTTCCTCAGAACTGATAATTTCAAATGACCTGTTTTCAAGTTTGCTGTTTCTTTTTCTCCCTCTCTGAGTCTGCAGTTGAATCCCTCTAGTGAATTTTTCAATTCATTTTTTTGTATTTTTCAGCTCTAGAATTTCTTTTTGAATCTTTTATAATTTCTGTCTCTTTATTGATATTCTCATTTTGTTCTAATATCATTTTCCTAATTTCTTTTAGTTCTTTGTTCATGGTTTCGTTTAGCTCTTTGGGCATATTTAAGACATTGTTTTAAAGTCTTTTTCTAGTAACCCTGATGCATGTGTTTCTTCAGAGACTGTTTCTGGAGATTTATTTTGTTCCTTTACATTAGCCATGTTTCCTCTATGTGCCTTGTAACGATTTTAAAAATTTGGGCATTTGAAAAAATTGCAGTCTCTCTCAGTCTTTGTAGACGAATGTGGAAGACCTTTACTAATTAGAGAACTCCTTACTCTTGAGATTAGCCTGTAGTGAAGGCTTAAGGTCTTCTCAAACCTTTTCAGGACATGTGTTCTGTCTCTATGCTTTTCTCGCCCCCACGCTTTATTTCCTGGTTGATTTATTTATTTAATTTTTTACAAGTTACAATCTAGTTTTTTATTTTACTTATTTATTTAAAATTTTTTTATTTTATATTGGAGCATAGTTGATTAACAGGGTTGTTAGTTTCAGGTGTATAGCAAAGTGATTGTTATACATATATCTATTCTTTTTCAAATTCTTTTCCCATTTAGGTTATTATAGAATATTGAACAGAGTTTGCTGTGGTATACAGTAGGTCCTTGTTATCTATTTTATCTATTTTAAATATAGCAGGGTATACATGTAAATCTCAAACTCCTAATCTATCCCCCCACCCCCACCTTTCCCCCTGGTGCCCATAAGTTTGTAGTCTAAGTCTGTGAGTCTGTTTCTGTTTTGTAAATAAGTTCATGTGTTCATTTTTTTTTCAGATTGTGCATATAAGTGATATCATATGATATTTGTCTTTCTCTGTCTGACTTACTTCACTTAGTATGATAATCTCCAGGTCCATCCCTGTTGCTGCAAATGGCATTATTTCATTCTTTTTAATGGCTGAATAATATTCCATTGAGTATATGTACCACGTCTTCTTTATCCATTCATCTGCCAATGGATATTTAGGTTCCTTCCATGTCTTGGCTACTGTAAATAGCACTGCAATCAACATTGGGGTGATGTATCCTTTTGAACCATGTTTTTCTGTGGATATATGACAGAGAGTGGGATTGCTGGATCTATTTATAGTAGCTCTATTTTTAGTTTCTTAAGGAACCTCCATACCATTCTCCAGAGTGGCTGCACCAGTTTACAATCCCACCAACAATACAGCAGGATTCCTTTTTCTCCACACGCTCTCCAGCATTTATTTGTACACTTTTTTTGATGATGGCCATTCTGACCTGTGTGAGGTGATATCTCATTGTAGTTTTGATTTGCATTTTTCTAATAATTAGTGACTGAGCATTTTTTCATGGGCCTCTTGCCCATCTCTGTGTGTTCTTTGGAGAAATGTCTTGTTTAGGTCTTCTGCCCATTTTTTGATTGGGTTTTTTTTGTTGTTGTTGATATTGAGTGCATGGGCTGTTTGTAAATTTTGGAGACTAATTTCTTGTTGGTCATATTGTTTGCAAATATTTTCTCCCATTCTGAGAGGTATCTTTTCGTTTTGTTTATGGTTACCTTTGCTGTGCAAAACCTGTTAAGATTAATTAGGTCCCATTTGTTTATTTTTTCTTTTTATTTCCATTACTCTAGGAGACAGCTCAGAAAAGATAATTGATGCCATTTATGTCAAAGAGTGTTCTGCCTATGTTTTTCCCTAAGTTTTATAGTATCCTGTCTTACATTTAGATCTTTAATCCATTTTGAGTTTATTTTTGTATATGGTATTAAAGAATGTTCTAATTTCATTTTTTTACATGTAGCTGTACAGTTTTCCCAGTACCACTTATTGAAGAGACTGTCTTTCCTCCATTGTATATTCTTGCCTCCTTTGTCATAGATTAATTGACCATAGATGCATGGGTTTATTTCTGAGCTTTCTATCCTGTTTCATTCATCTATATTTCTATTTTTGTGCCAGAACCATAGTGTTTTTATTTGTTTGTGTTTTTTGGGTTTTATTCCATGTCTAAATGAGTGTTTATTTTCTCTTCATTTTTTTTTTTTTGCGGTATGCGGGCCTCTCACTGTTGTGGCCTCTCCCATTGTGGAGCACAGGCTCCGGACGCGCAGGCCCAGTGGCCATGGCTCATGGGCCTAGCCACTCCACAGCATGTGGGATCTTCCCGGACTGGGGCACGAACCCATGTCCCCTGCATGGGCAGGCAGACTCTCAACCACTGTGCCACCAGGGAAGCCCTCTCTTCATTTTTTTAAAAAAAAATTTTCTTGGAGTATAGTTGATTTACAATGTTGTGTTAGTTTCAGTTGTACAGCAAAGTGAATCAGTTATATATATACATATATCCACTCATTTTTAGATTCTTTTCCCATATAGGCCATTACAGAATATAGAGTTCCCTGTGCTATACAGTAGGTCCTTATTAGTTATCTTTTTTTTTTTTTTGCGGTACGCGGGCCTGTCACCGTTGTGGCCTCTCCTGCTGTGGAGCACAGGCTCCAGACGCGCAGGCTCAGTGGCCATGGCTCACGGGCCTAGCCACTCCGTGGCATGTGGGACTTTCCTGGACTGGGGCATGAACCTGTGTCCCCTGCATCAGCAGGCGGACTCAACTACTGCGCCACCAGGGAAGCCCTAGTTATCTATTTTATATATAGTAGTGTGTATATGTCAATCCCAATCTCCCAGTTTATCGCTTCCTGCCCCATCCCCCGCCCCCCTGGTAACCATAAGTTTGTTTTCTACATTTGTAACTCTGTTTCTGTTTTGTAGACAAGTTCATTCTTTCCCTTATTTAGATTCCACATATAAGTGATACCATATGATATTTGTCTTCCTCTGACTTAACTTCACTCAGTATGACAATCTCTAGGTCCATTCATGTTGCTGCAAATGGCATTATTTCGTTCTTTTTTATGGCTGAGTAATATTCCATTGTATATATGTACCACACCTGCTTTATCCACTCCTCTGTTGATGGACATTTAGTTTGCTTCCATGTCCTGGATATTGTAAATAGTGCTGCAATAAACACTGGGGTGCACGTATCTTTTCGAATTATAGTTTTCTTCAGATATATGCCCAGGAGTAGGATTGCTGGATCATATGGTAGCTCTATTTTTAGTTTTTTTAAGGAACCTCCATACTGTTCTCCAGAGTGACTGTACCAATTTACATTCCCACCAACAGTGTAGGAGGGTCTCCTTTCTCCACACCATCTCCAGCATTTATTGTTTGTAGATTTTTTTGATGATGGCCATTCTGACTGTGAGGTGATACCTCATTGTAGTTTTGATTTGCATTTCTCTAATAATTAGTGATGTTCAGTATCTTTTCATGTGCTTTTTAGCCATCTGTATGTCTCCTTTGGAGAAATGTCTGTTTAGATCTTCCACCCATTTTTTGATTTGATTGTTTTTTTTGATATTGAGCTGCATGAGCTATTTTTATATTTTGGAGATTAATCCCTTGTCATTTGCTTCATTTGCAAATATTTTCTCCCATTCTGAGGGTTGTATTTTCATCTTGTTTATGGTTTCCTTTGCTGTGAAAAGTCTTTAAGTTTAATTATGTACCACTGTTTTATTGTTGTTTTTATTTTCATTACTCTAGGAGGTGGGTTGAAAAAGATCTTGCTGCAAGTTATATCAAAGAGTGTTCTGCCTATGTTTTCCTCTAAGAGTTTTATAGTATCCTGTCTTACATTTAGATCTTTAATCCATTTTGAGTTTATTTTTGTGTATGGTGTCAGGGAGTGTTCTAATTTCATTCTTTTACATGTAGCTGTCCAGTTTTCCCAGCACCACTTATTGAAGAGACTGTGTTTTCTTCATTATATATTCTTGCCTCCTTTGGCAAGGATTAGGTGACCATAGGTGCATGGATTTATTTCTGGGCTTTCTATCCTGTACCATTGATCTATATTTCTGTTTTTGTGCCAGTACCATACTGTTTTGATGTCTGTAGCTTTGTATTATAGTCTGAAGCCAGGGAACCTGATTCCTCCAGCTCCGCTTTTCTTTCTCAAGATTGCTTTGGCTATTCGGAGTCTTTTGTGTTTCCATACAAATTTTACAAAATTTTTGTACTAATTCTGAAAAATGCCATTGGTAATTTGATAGAGATTACACTGAATCTGTAGATTGCTTTGGGTAATATAGTCATTTTCACAATATTGATTCTTCCAATCCAAGAACATGGTTTATCTCTATCTATTTATGTCATCTTTCTTTTCTTTCATCCATATCTTATAGTTTCCTGAGTACAGGTCTTTTGCCTCCTTAGGTAGGTTTATTCCTAGGTATTATTTTTTTGATGTGATGGTAAATGGGATTGTTTCCTTGATTTCTCTTTCTGATCTTTTCTTCTTAGTGTATAGGAATGCAAGAGATTTCTGTACATTCATTTTGCAGCCTGCAAGTTTATGAAATTCATTGATGAGCTCTAGTAGTTTTCTAGTAGCATCTTCAAGATCTTCTATGCATAGTATCATGTCATCTACAAACAGTGACAGTTTTACTTCTTTTTCAATTTGGATTGCTTTTATTTCTATTTTCTTCTCTGATTGCTGTGGCTAGGACTTCTGAAACTATGTTGAATAATAGTGGTGAGAGTGGACATCCTTGTGTTGTTCCTGATCTTAGAGGAAATGCTTTCAGTTTTTCACCATTGAGATGTTTGCTGTGGGTTTGTCATATATGGCCTTTATTATGTTGAGGTAGTTTCCCTCCATGCCCACTTTCTGGAGAGTTTTTATCATAAATGGATGTTGAATTTTGTCAGAAACCTTTTCTGCATCGATTAAGAGGCTAATATGATTTTTGTCTTTTATTTTATTAATGTGGTGTATCACACTGATTGATTTGCAGATATTGAAGAATTCTTGCATCCTTGGGATAAATCCCACTTGATCATGGTGTATGATCTTTTTAATGTACTGTTGGATTCATTTTGCTAGTATTATGTTGAGGATTTTTGTGTCTATGTTCATCAGTGATATTGTCTGAATTTGATATCAGGGTGATGGTGGCCTCGTAAAATGAATTTGGGAGTATTCCTCTGCAATTTTTTGGAATAGTTTCAGAAGAATAGGTGTTAACTCTTCTGTAAATGTTTGATAGAATTCACTTGTGAAGCCATCAGATCCTGGACTTTTGTTCGTTGGGTGTTTTTTTCGTTGTTGCTGTTTTTGTTTTTGGCCATGTGGCACAGCATGCAGGATCTTGGTTCCCCAACCAGGGATTGAACCCCTTCCCCCCTGCAGTGAAAGTGCAGAGTCTTAACCACTGGACTGCCAGGAAAATCCCTGTTGGGAGTTTTTAAGTCACAGTTTCAATTGCAGTACTTGTGATGAGTTTGTTCATGTTTTCTATTTCTTTTTGGTTCAGTCTTGGAAGACTGTACCTTTCCAAGAATTTGTCCATTTCTTCTAGGTTTTCCATTTTATTGGCATATAGTTTCTTGTCGTAGTCTGTTATGATCCTTTGTAATTTTGTGGTGCACATTGTAACTTCTTTTTCATTTTTAATTCTGTTGATTTGAGCCTTCTTCCCTTTTTTCTTGATGAGTCTGGCTAAAATTTTATCAATTTTGTTTACTTTTTCAGAGAACCAGTTTTTAGTTTCATTGATCTTTTTTATTGTTTCCTTTGTTTCTATTTCTGCCCTGATCTTTACGATTTATTTCCTTCTGCTAACTTTGGGTTTTGTTTGTTCTTTCTCTAGTTGCTTTAGGTATTAGATTAGGTTGTTTGAGATTTTTCTTGTTTCCTGAGGTAAGATTGTATTGCTATAAACTTCCCTCTTAGAACTGCTTTTGCTGCATCCCATAGGTTTTGGATTGTTGTGCTTTTGTTTTCATTTGTCTTTAGGTATTTTTTGATTTGCTCTTTAATTTCTTTAGTGATCCATTGGTTGTTTAGTAGGATATTGTTTAGCCTGCATATATTTGTGTTTTTTACATTTTTTTCTTGTAATTTATTTCTAATTTTATTAATGGCATTGTGATCGGGAAAGTTGCTTGATATGATTTCAGTTTTCTTAAATTTACTGAGGGTTGCTTTGTGGCCCAGCATGTGATCAATCCTGGAGAATGTTACCTGTGCACTTGAGAAGAATGTGTATTCTGTTCCTTTCGGAGGGAATGCTCTATAAATACCAGTTAAGTCTATCCGGTCTAATGTGTCATTTAAGGCCTATATTTCCTTATTGATCTTCTGTCTGGATGATCTGTCCACTGATGAAATTGGGGTGTCAACTCATTATTTACCAGGGGATCTTTGCAGAAACTAATGCCTGTGGCCTGCGATTTTTATTTTGGCTGGCCAAAAAATTAATTCTGTTATTTCACTAACACTCTGTGGGTTAGTACATTCAATATTCACACCTGAGGGCTTCCCTGGTGGTGCAGTGGTTGAGAGTCCGCCTGCCAATGCAGGGGACACAGGTTCGTGCCCCGGTCCGGGAAGATCCCACATGCCACGGAGCGGCTAGGCCTGTGAGCCATGGCTGCTGAGCCTGCGCATCTGGAGCCTGTGCTCTGCAACAGGAGAGGCCACAGCAGTGAGAGGCCCGCATACCGCCAAAAAAAAAAAAAAATTCACACCTGACACACCTGTAAAGTCTAATTTTTGTGAAGTGTTGTCTTCAGTCCACTCTTCTATAGAAGCAAAGGAGCATTCTCCAGCACCATGAGTTTCATTTTCACTTTCCATATCAGAATCAATCACTAAAGTTTTTTGTCTTTTTATTGGTCTAATATTCACATCATCTGAATCAGAACTATATTCTGAAGAGCTATAATCTTCTGAGACACTAGTATATATGTTGCTTGGACAGTCAGAGCAAGTATCTGCATAAAATTCACCGAAAAATTCTTTTTTACTCAAAATTTTGCAATGCGTCGTTTTTGAAAATTTTACGTTTATAATACATACAGGCTTGGAACAAAAGCGTAACAGAGCAAAATGTGAATGATAATGACAATCATAAGTTGTATAATGAACCCTTCATCAATTTTAAGCTCTAAGAACTTTACGGTGATGTTAATTGTATCACACTCTAAAAATGTATTGATACGTCTCTGGCCAATAACATTCGGGTATCAAAAGATGTATTAATATGTCTCTGGTTAATAATGTGTTAAAGTCCCCAGCTACTGTTGTAGTACTGTCTATTTCTCCTTTTATGGCTATTAGTATTTGCCTTATATATTGGGATGCTTTTATGTTGGGTGCATATATATTTATAATTGTTATATGTTCTTCTTGGATTGAGCCCTTGATCATTATGTAGTGTCTTTCTTTGTCTCTTGTAACAGTCTTTATTTTAAAGTCTATTTCATCTGACATGAATATTGCTACTCCAGCTTACTTTTTATTTTCATTTGCATGGAATACCTTCTTCCATCTCCTCAGTTTCAGTCTGTATGTGTTCCTTGCTCTGAAGTGAATCTCTTTTAGACAGCATATACCTGGGCTTTTTTTTTTTTTTCCTCATATCCATTCAGGCAGTCTGTATCTTTTGGTTGGAACATTTAATCTGTTTACGTTTATGGTAATTATCAATATGTATGTTCTTATTGCCATTTTATTTTTTTTTAAGATTTTTTTGATGTGGACAATCTTTAACGTCTTGAATTTGTTACAATATTGCTTCTGTTTATGTTTTGATTTTTTGGCTGCGAGACATGTGGGATCCCAGCTCCCCGACCAGGGATCAAACCTGTACCCCCTGCATTGGAAGGCAAAGTCTTAACCACTGGACCACCAGGGAAGTCCCCCTATTGTCATTTTCTTAATTGTTTTGGAGTTGTTTTTGTAGGCCTCTTTTTCTTCCCTTCCTCTTTCATTCTCTTGTGATTTGATGACTAAAGGAACATCTATGAAAGAAAATTTTGTTTAGTGTTGTGTTTGGATTCCTTTTTCTTTTTTGTATGTGTATCTATTGTAGATTTTCAGTTTGTGGTTACCATGAGGTTTCGATATAACAGTCTATATATAAACAAGATTGTTTAAGTTGCTGGTCTTTTAATTTCAAATGCATTTCCAATATCCTGCATTTGTGCTGTCCTCTTCTCACAGTTGTGGGTTTTGATATCATATTTGTGTGCAGATGATTTCCCACCTTTATTTTATGTTTCCTTTACTGGTGAGCTTTTCCATTCATAATTTTCTTATTTCTAGTAGTGGCCTTTTGTTTTCTGCTTAGAGATGTTCCTTTAGCATGTGTTACAAAGCTGGTCTGGTGCAACTTAATTCTTTTAGCATCTGCTTGTCTGTAAAGCTTTTGATTTCTCTGTAAAATCTGAATGAGAGCTTTGATGGGTAGAGTGTTCTTGGTTTTAGTTTTTTCCCTTTCATCATTTTAAATATGTCATGCCAATCCCTTCTGGCCTACAGTTTCTGCTGAGAAATTAGCTGATAACGTTATGGGAGTTCCCTTGTATGCTATTTGTTGCTTTTCTCTTGTTGTTTTTAATATTTTTTCTTTGTCTTTAATTTTTGTTGATTTGATTACTGTGTTTTGGTGTGTTCCTCCTTGGGTTTATCCTGCCTGGGAGAGTCTGTGCTTCCTGGACTTGGGTAACTGTTTCCTTTCCCTTGTTAGGGAAGTTTTCAGCTGTTATCTCTTCAAATATTTTCTGAGGCCCTTTCTCTCTCTCTCTTCACCCTCTAGGACCCCTGTAATGTGAATATTGGTGCATTTAATATTGTCTGAGAGGTCTCTTAGACTGTCTTCATTTACTTTCATTCTTTTTTTCTTTATTCTGTTCCAGGGCAATAATTTCCACCATTCTGTCTTTTAACTCACTTATGCATTCTTCTGCCTCAGTTACTCTGCTATTGATTCCTTCTAGTGTATTTTTCATTTCAGTTATTGTATTGTTCATCTCTGTTTGTTCTTTAGTCCTTCTTGGTCTTTGTTAAACATCTTTTGTATCTTCTCAATCTGTGCCTCCATTCTTTTTCTGAGATCTTTGATCATCTTTACTATCATTACTCTGAATTCTTTTTCTGGTAGATTGCTTATCTCCACTTCACTTAGTTGTTCTTCTGGGGTTTTATCTTGTTCCTTCATCTGGGATGTATTCCCCTGCTGTCTCATTTTGTCTAACTTTCTGTGATTGCAGTTTCTGTTCTGCAGGCTGCAGGATTTTAATTTTTCTTGCTTCTGCTGTCTGCTCCCTGGTGGACGAGGCTGTGCAGGCTTTCTGGTGGGATGGTCTGGTTCCTGCCCTCTGGTGGGTGGAGCTGGGTCTTGTCCCTCTGGTGGGCGGGGCTGTGCTCAGGAAGACATTAAGCAGCCTGTGTGTTGATAGGTGGGGCTGTGGTTCCACCCTGTTGGTTATTTAGCCTGAGGCACCCATCGCTGGAGCCTACAGGCTTTTGGGTGGGGCTAGGTCTTGGGGAGGAAACCGTGGCCTCCAAGAGGGCTCATGCCAATGAGTACTCACCAGAATTTCCGCTGCCAGTGTCTTTGTCCCCGCAGTGAGCCACAGCCACCCCCTGCCTCCACAGGAGACCCTCCAATTCTAGCAGGTAGGTCTGGCCCAGTCTCTTATGAGGTCACTGCTTTTTCCCCCTGGATCCTGGTGTGCACAGGACTTTGTTTGCACCTTCCAAG
Organism: Stenella coeruleoalba; assembly: GCF_951394435.1. Taxonomy (NCBI): domain Eukaryota; kingdom Metazoa; phylum Chordata; class Mammalia; order Artiodactyla; family Delphinidae; genus Stenella; species Stenella coeruleoalba. The sequence continues at coordinate 34,052,406 of NC_137155.1, forward strand.
AGTTGAGTTTCTGTTTCCCCCTGTCCTGTGGAATTCTTGCAATCAAACCCCACTGGCCTTCAAAGCCATATGGTCTGCATGCGCCTCCTCCCATTGCCAGAACCCCAGGCTGGGAAGCCTAAGGTGGGGCTCATGACTTTCACTCCTGTGGGTGTACGTCTGTGGTATAATTATTTTCAAATTTGTGGGTCGCCCACCCGAAGGATATGGGATTAGATTTTAACATGATTGCGCCCATTTTACCATCTTGTTGTGGCTTCTTCTCTGTCTTCGGATGTAGGGTATCTTTCTTGATAGATTCCAGAGTTATTTTTGTCAATGGTTGTCCTAGAGGTCTCTTAGACTGTCTTCCTTTTCATTCTTTTTTCTTTACTCTTTTCCAGCAGTTCGTTGTGTTTTTGTAGGAAGGTGTGAGGTCACATCCTTCTACTCCATCTTGATGGCCAGTCACCCCTGGTTGTTTTTAAATGGCTTAGTTTCCCAGTCACACATCAATTTCTTCTTGGGACCTTAGATATTCTATTGTATTCCTCTACCCATGATCAATCTCTTGTCTGTACGTATCCACAAGTCTGCAATACACCTGCAGTTTTTACACACCATAGTACCCACCACTGACTTCTGTGGCTTCCAGTCTGATGTCCAAGCTATGCCACCATTTCCTGACTAAGGTTCAAGTCGGGCAAGATAGATTCCAGTTCCTTGGGAATCCCACAGACAGGCCTTAACTTTGCAAGCAAATTTCACTGTCAAGATAGATTCCAGTTCCTTGGGAATCCCACAGACAGGCCTAAACTTTGCAAGCAAATTTCACTCTGTTCTTTCCAGCCCAAGAGAGGGAACTGGGAATTGGGCCATGCCATGGACTGAATGTTTATTCCCTCCTACCCAGTTCAAATGTTGAAACCCTAATGCCCTACTGTGATGGTATTAGGAGGTAGGGCCCTTGGAAGGTAATTAGGTTTAGGTTTAGATAATTAGGTTTAGATAATGGCACTTTTCACAACATGAAAAGTGCCATTATAAGAAACGGAGGAGACACGAGAGCTCCCTCTATCCACCATGTGAGGATACAGCAGCCATCCGGAAGAGGGCCCTCACCAAAGCCCAACCGTGCTGACAATATGATATCAGAGTTCCCAGCCTCCAAAACTATGAGAAACAAATGTCTGTTTTTTGAGTCAACCAGTCCATGGTATTTTTTTTTAATTACTATTTTTTTTTAATTTATTTTTGGCTGTGTTGGGTCTTCGTTGCTACACACGGGCTTTGTCTAGTTTGTGGCAAGTGGGGGCTACTCTTTGTTGTGGTGTGCGTGCTTCTTACTGCGGTGGCTTCTCTTGTGTGGAGCATGGGCTCTAGGCGTGCAGGCTTCAATAGTTGTGGCATGAGGGCTCAGTAGTTGTGGCTCGTGTGTTCTAGAGTGCAGGCTCAGTAGTTGTGGTGCAAGGGCTTAGTCACTTGTGGCATGTGGGATCTTCCCAGAGCAGGGATTGAACCAATGTCTCCTGCATTGGCAGGTGGATTCTTTTTTTTTTTTTTTTTTTGCGGTATGCGGGCCTCTCACTGTTGCGGCCTCTCTCGTTGCGGAGCACAGGCTCCAGATGCGCAGGCTCAGCGGCCATGGCTCACGGGCCCAGCCGCTCCACGGCATGTGGGATCTTCCCGGACCAGGGCACGAACCCGTGTCCCCTGCATCGGCAGGCGGACTCTCAACCACTGCGCCACCAGGGAAGCCCAGCAGGCGGATTCTTAACCACTTCGCCACCAGGGAAGTCCCCATGGTATTTTTTTTTATGGATGCTTGAGCAAACTAAGACAGTCCGCTTCCTTCTGTCCTTGCTACAAGGACGTGGAGGGGATGGGGCAAAGGTGAGTAAAAGCCCTGGGAAATTTCGTATCATCTTTCTTGAATGTGGCTTTTTCTTGATTGAGCATTTTCTTGGCTGCTGTAGATTTTTAGCTAGTTTCCAAAGCTCCTGTGAAGTTATCTTAATCAGTGTATGGTTGTTTATTTGATAATTCTGTAGGGAAATGAGCGCCTGGAGCTTCCTAGTTTACCATCTTGCTGACATCAACCGTCCTTTTCATAATTTAGAATGTTTATTTTGGAAAGTAAGGGATAGCATATAGTGAATCCAAGTATGATACATTAAAGTGAGTATATTGGTTTACCTGGGTGTTTTGAAAGTTGATATATTTAATGAATATTTAATCAATATATTTAATGAATATTTTAATATCATAATTTTATAAAAATGATAAATTTCTAGTAATTCACGTATTTGATTACATAGTTCACTATGTTCACTGTCAAATATCCTGAAGTGTACATGATAAACAGCCAAGTTTCATGCCTAAGTATATATATATACAGGGACAGTCCTGAGCAGTTACAAAATATGGTTTTGTAACAAGCCCAGTGTTTTTTCATATATAACAAATGCATTATTTCCTTGTGCGTGAAATGCAAATTTGCAAATTGCATCCAGGAACTCATCAAATCTGCTAGATGAATTATGTAATTCAATTTGGCAAAATTTCTGCTCACAGCACAAATAGTTTTCTTTGGTTTTCTTGGATTCTGTTCTAAGAAGGAGGTAGCTGGAAAAAAGTGAAAAATTACAGGATATGATTCATAAAAATCCCACATCTTTTTTGTGTGCTTGTACATTCTTTTTTGAGGGAAAATGTTTTTGTCCCACAGCAATGATTCCTCTTCCTTCTCAGTAAGTACTTTTTAGTTGGACAGATACCCACGAACAGTATATCCAAGGTATTCAAAGAATGGTAGCCAAAATGAGAGGAAGATGCATGTCATTTAGCATCTAGAAGAACATGTAGCATATTCATTAAATCCCTTTTTCACCAGAAAGGAATGTGAAGCCTGAACTTTAACATGGCCACAGTATGTACTAGAGAGCAAAGAAATGAAACCTCAGCTATGTATGCTCCTGCCAAGCATTAGCCCAAATCTTTCACTCTCTGACATGTGATGGGTATCTGTTTCCCTGTCATGTTTTGAGAGAAAAGAAAATATTGCCCATGTAACCCTATCCTCATTTCTAAGGTTCAGGCAAGTGGTACTCACTACTATTTCTTCCTCTTTTCACTTGCAGCCAACAGTGAGATCAAGCATACACACCAAAGAAAGGACTACCAGCACTGCATTGTCAGAGGCAGTTTAATAATTAAGAGTAGTCACATCTCTGCTGATGGCCTATGTGCTTCTTTCTTTTCTCTCTTGAAGCAGCTGGCAAACCCTTTCATCCTTTTAGTTTGTGAAAAACTCTTAATGGTAGTAGCTACTCATTACCCAGAGTGAGGAGTTCTCTTAAGCAATGGAATGACCAGCAGATTCAGAAACTAAAGTATAAATTTCATGCATATAAATAATTCACACAGTATCAGAGCTAATGGGAACCACACAGATTAGATATCTGATGCTCTCATTTCATAGAAAGAGCCTGAGACCACTTCTAATGCTGTCAGTGTGAAGGACCAGTTAAGCTGCAACACTTCTGTCATAAAGATCAAGAAATGCTAAATGCAATTGTCTGTTAAATGTATGGATAAGTTCACCAAAACTAAGGAAACCTCCAAGTACCAGGAATGAAGAAGGCACAGAAAATAAGAGCAGCAGGTGGGAGAGCTAATGCTGCCATTGGCTTGGGATGGGGTTGTGGGGAGTTGCCGGTACAAGTAACCCAAAGGCTTATGTTTTAATACGTATATAGAGATAGGAGTTGAGTATTTGGAACTTCCTGAGGTAGAGAATTGGAACTGTGAAACCTATCCTGTACACACATGTTCACAATTAACCTAGGATCCTTGAAAGGCTGCCCTCTAAGTGGTAGGGTAGACTAAAAAAAAAAAAAAAAAAAAAAAAATGCCCACTGACAACAGAATGACAAGAAGGAAGCTGGTAGTTTTTTGTGGATACTCGGGAGGAAAGAAAATTTCTCCTGGGAAGTGGTAAGCCTGCACATAGATTTATTATTTATATTCTTGTTAGTCATATGGTCAAAGAACCCATAAGTAGCAAAATAAGCAGAAAAATTGTCCTAAGTGGTAAAAACCCCTGGGATCCCTGCCAGAAGAAAATATAATAATGCTAAAGAGGGATATGTCCTCAGTTCAGATAACATGGAATTCCCACAGGTAAAAGCCTACTGAAGATGAGTTCACAACAAAATTTTTTCAGAAGAGTAAATAAACTAATATGAGCAATGCCTAAGTACTTGAGGCCATAGAGAACTCTGATAGATACTATAAACTAAATGTGTAGAAGACGATTGAAACGTAAAACAGGAAGTGTAAGTAATAAGAAAATAAGATACCAGAATAGTGGAATATTGAAAAAGAGGTGCATATATCTTTTTAAAATGAATAATGTAGTCTTTGAAAGTTAAAATTCATAGTATAGAAATGCATAAAATTAGGCCTGAAAAGATTTGAGGAATTATGCAGAGGGAAGTATAAAAAGACAATGCAATGGAAAATGTAAAACCAAGTTTATGGAGAAAAAGTATAGAGTGAGGCCTATCAATATGTGTCTAATAAGAGTTGTATTAAATACTAGAGAAGAAGGGAATAGAAGATAGGGGGAGCTATTACCAATCATAAATAGCCTAGAATACCCAGAATAGAGGAAAGAATTTCATTTTCAGATTTAGAAAACTCATTAAGTCCCTTGCAGGATAAACACAAAGATCATACGTGCTCACAGAGAAGATCTTAAAAGATCTAGAGAGAAAAAATAGATTACTTTCAAAGGAATGATAATTAGGCAATTGCAGACATCTTGAGAGTGAAAGTAGAGTTAGGAATACAATAAAATGATGCTATCACAGTGCAACCTAGAATTCTATACCCAGCCAACATATCATTTAAGAGTAAGGCCCCCCAAAATACATTTTAGACAGGGAAAATGGAAGCTGATCATCACTCCAAGCCTGAAAGAAGAAAGAAAATGGGTGCAAGCAAGCAAAATTGTTGTGCAAAGAAGTTGGCAAACATGATGAAACAATAATTATTGACTTACTACTATTGTTGTTTTAAATGGAAAAATATTAATCACTGATATATAACAATTGTTTTAAATAAGTTTAAGGTTTCAAACAAGGTGAAAGTAAATACTAGACAATAATGAGACATAAGATAAAACAGGGTATATAGGAATCAATGTAATTTAAGGCTCTTGTATTCTGAAAAGGGAAAGTAGAGATGTATGACTAAGGTAATTGACTTTAAGTCAATAATGAGTAATCACTAAAATAATAGAAACATCATGTATAACTATCCTAAAAGAACAGAAGTAGAATGTTTAACTTTGAAAGCATTAAAGGATGAAAAAATGAAGGAATTAAGACCATGAGAAATTTACCCATTGTCACAAGCTAGTTCTTTGTAGAAGTGGGTCTGGAAACTAAAAGTGTGTATTTCCAGTTCTGCATTATCTTCTCTGGGAATACTCTGGAAATACATCAACCAAATTTGAATTTTTGTAGAGTAAATAAGATTTATGTATTTGCCTGCTTTTAAAGGTTTGTTTTTTAAAGCTCTAAACACTTGACTCAACTTGCTCTCAACAGAGAGGACAATGATTTTGTAACACAGATTATAGTATAGGGCTCCATATACTTTCCCATTCACTTTCCATTGAGCTTAAAGGAGTAGTGACAAGAAGGAACTATTTCATAGCATCTAACAATCCTTTCATAAATATTCATCAACTGCAAATCTGTGTTTATGGCTCTGTCGGATTGCTGGGTTGAACCTAGTAGTCTCTTGCAAGAGATGGACATATATGTAACCATAGAAAGAAGTTAGAATGCATTTAGTTAAGTATGGGCCAAATTTTAAACTGGGGAAATTATAACTTCAAAATGGAAGAATAGTTTTAATGGCACAGAGACCCCCTCCCCTATAAATACATTCTGTCTGATGAGGGTGTTATAGTCTATCAGGGTTTGGGTTCTGATGAAAGAACTGAAAGTACTGCTTATTAAGATTAGTGCTTTGAAAAGTAAAAGAGGTTGAAAATTACGTTTCATTAAAGGGCAAATGAAATAAACCAGAAGTGGTTATTGAAGAACTTGATTATCTGGGGCCTGATGTACCAAAAATTATAATTAACTGATTTTTAAAAAAAAAAAATACTGAGAGAAATGCAAATGACTGCAATTTAGAAAGCAATTTCTAAGGGGATTTTTAGGATGTCTATAAATCTAATCTTCTATCTTTCTAATTCTCAACATTAGATATTGAATATTGACATTAAGGATGGTAGACATTAGGGATGAAAGGGACATTAACAACACCCTAAATTGTATCTACTCTCTTAATAGACCTTTGCCCAAATCTTCCTGTGAATATGATACATAATTTAGACAACAAATATTTCTTGAATGTATTCTATGTCTGCCTCTATGTTATAATTCTATGGAGAAAAAAAACAGGTCACAACTTTTTTTAAAGCCTTAGTATCGTACTATTCTAAACTCAAATCTCTGATTAAATTTCTTTTGCAGTTATAGAAGGGGGAGCTTTAATGAATTTTTCATTTCTTTTATATAGTTATATTACCCATTTTCTTGCTATTCTCCATGCTATTACAAGAATAATACTGAATATATGTGACATAATAGGCATTCAGTGAATGTTGACTACATTGGATAAAATATTTTGGGTAGCAGTAAAGTAGATGGGCTTTTTTTTTCTGGTATTTAAGCCTCAATTTCCTCATCTATTAATTTACTCACCTCACGAGTATTTTGAGATTTAAATGGGAACACAGGGTAAGTGTTTAATAAATATTAATTTTTTAAGGATAAAACAACTAAAACAAACATTAAGCAAAGAGAAAAATTAAAAATAATGTACTAAGAGTATACATTTTAAAAAGAAACAACCACATTTAACATGGACATTAAAGTCTTCACATCCAATTAAGAATAACTCATAAATATATAATTTATTATTAAAATTAGTTTTACAGACTTCCCTTGTGGCACAGTGGTTAAAAATCCACCTGCCAATGCAGGGGACATGGGTTTGAGCCCTGGTCCAGGAAGATCCCACATTCCGTGAAGCAACTAAGCCCGTGTGCCACAACTACTGAGCCTACACTCTAGAGCCCGTGAGCCACAACTACCGAGCCCACGTGCCATAACTACTGAAACCCACGCGCCTAGAACCTGTGCTCTGCAACAAGAGAAGCCACCGCAATGAGAAGCCCGTGCACTGCAACAAAGAGTAGCCCCTGCTTGCCACAACTAGAGAAAGCCCATGTGCAACAACGACCCAATGCAGCCAAAAATAAATAAATTTATAAAAAATTATTTTTACTACATCATTAAATTGATTTACTTTATCACATTTTAAGTCTTAAAATCATTTTTAGGAAAAATTCTTTTGAGGGAAAAGCAAAATATATATGTGGGACTATGTAAAAATTTAAATGTACCATATAAGCTTTCAATACAGGATTAATAGTTCTTTTTTTAAAATTTTATTTTTATTTTTGGCTGTGTTGGGTCTTCATTGCTGTACACAGGCTTTCTCTAGTTGCGGCAAGCAGGGGCTACTCTTCGTTGTGGTGTGTGGGCTTCTCATTGTGGTGGCATCTCTTGTTGTGGAGCACGGGCTCTAGGCACGCAGGCTTCAGTAACTGCAGCACGCGGGCTCAGTAGTTGTGGCACGCGGGCCCTAGAGCACGCAGGCTTCCGTAATTGCGGTGCATGGGCTTTAGGGTGCGTGGGCTTCAGTAGTTGTGGCATGTGGGCTCTAGAGCGCAGGCTCAGTAGTTGTGGCGCATGGGCTTAGTTGCTCTGGGGCATGTGGGATCTTCCCGGACCAGGGATTGAACCCATGTCCCCTGCATTGGCAGGCGGATTCTTCACCACTGCACCACCAGGGAAGTCCCAAATAGTGGCTTTTCTAGATACACTAAGAACTTTAAATTTTACTTGATCTAAGGTAACTGCAGTCTTTCTTCTATTTATCTCCAGTTTTTAAAAGATTTTAAAAAGGGAATTCATTCATCTCTTTCCCTGAATCTTATTTCCTGTTCTTATGACATTTGAAAGAAGAACAATCAGTTTTTTCCAAAGTACTTATTAGGATATGTGGGGAATTATCCATTTGTGGTCACCTGGGAGAATCACAGCAATTGATATTGATGTTAATATTACAAAGCTGAGAAGTAATTATAATATTTGGAAGTATTTTGACCTAACTCTAAAAGTGTTAGGTAGAGGAAGAAATTCTTTAGACTTCTATTTTTATTTACAAATCACTTTAAAAAAAGCTACAACATTCATTCTTATTTTTGCTTATACTCCACTTTTGCAATTGCTATCATTTCACCACTAAAACTTAAAAGAAACAAAGAACCATGAAGTAACATTTGCCATTTGACAAATCTGATTAAACCAAAGGTGTTTACCATTGAAACCGACTCTGCTCACCCACTCCATCTCAAGTTTACTTTCTGTTAGACAAAATATTACTGTCTTTTCCCAGAAGGAACCCAAACCATTGTCCATTGGAAACAGTTACGTTTTAGACTGTTAAACATTGCAGGGGGTTATAAAATACAAAAATAAGTATTGGTCATTGGAATAGATTTCAAAAGTGTTTGGAATATGTATTCCAAAGACATCTTAGAGTTCTTGGCTAGATTAAAGAAAGATGTTGAAATAGGGAGAAAAAAAAAAAACTGTTTTGTAACTTGTACTTAGTGTACAAACCTAGCCGCAATTACCAGATCCATTTAAAATGATAATTTAATAAAATCATGAGGTTAGCAGAGAATGAGCACACGGTTTATTCTGAAGGTTAGTCATCGTTTTAAAAAGAATGCTTTTAGTATGCCATCTTTGACATGCCATGTTTGCCATTTGCAGAGAGGACAGACTGTAGAGCTAAATAGACACAGATAGGGATTTAATCCTCTTACTATCTGTAACAATGGGCAAGTAAGGGAGTTAGCCTCTTCCTTGCTCCATGCTGTCATCTGTAAATGGGAATAATAATACGTGATGTAGAAGTCATGTGATGGATAATATAATTTTGGTACTCAGTAGAGTAACAGGCACATAGTTGGTGCTTAATCAGTGTTAGGTCTTCTTATTATTTATCCTGACCAGAAACATACATTCAAAAAGCAACTTGTTGTTTTTTTGTTTTGGCCACAACATGTGGCATGCAGCACTTTCCTGACCAGGGACCGAACCTGCACCCTCTGCAGTGTAAGTGCAGAGTTTTAGCCACTGGACCACCAGGAAGTCCAAAACAGCAATTCTGTTTTACTTTTTCTTCTTTTGTGAATTCTCACATCACCATAAAGAGAGTTTACTTCCAAGTAACCTTTTAATTTTTTGAAAGTGGAACAGTGTCACAGTAATTTATAATTAGTAATATTTATTCAACAAATTTTGTCAAATAACTAGTATTCAGAGTCTAATGGTAGGCACCAAAGAGGTAGAAAAATAAGAACACTTTTATTTCAAATAGCTTTTATTCACACTAGGACTAGAGGAAAGTCTAATTCAGTAGAAAACACAAGACAAAAGGAGATCTTTCACACTCTTAAGGAGAATCATGACATTAACAACATCAGCAATAATCTGGAACACGCCATTGAATTTTCCATTCAATATTTTCAAATACAAAAAAAGGAATCAGATAGAAGGTGAACAGTCCATGAGCATGTTCAACAATGGTATTGTTATTAGGTATTAATCCTTTATTAGATAATTATTTTTCACCTCTGGGAAAACATCACTGGCAGCACAATTTTAAGAAGTTTGGCAACACGTATTTTTTTCAGCAGCTCTGGATGATAGATTTTGGTGAATGCTAGCCAAAAAAATTAAGGGCAAAACCACTGGTGCACAGAGGACAACAAACTGATCTTATTACAGAAACAGATATCAGACCACAATATAAAAAACATTTTAATTTTACACTAAGCCAGAAACTCCAGATTATTGGCATACACATCAACAAGCCAGGTCTAGAGTGTTTAATCACAAGAGTGATAAATACTGGTTTTCTGCCTGCTCTGCCCACCTTACTTAAAAATATCAGTATATTTGCTTTCAAATGACACAAACTGCCGAGGCTATAATCTACAAAATGATCACTCACTTTTAACAACATGCCTGTTATACCCAGTCACCACTGAAAGGACAGTTTCATAGAACCCAGCTCTGCTTACCCAGAAAGAGTTTAAGCATCTTACAATTTAGAAAGAGCATATGCAGATTTTTTAATCTAAAAACAAATCTTTGCATATGTAAGGAAGTGCCATTCCTCCTCAGATTTTAGAATTCTTAATTGTTATGTTTTAAAAACTTGTTCCATTTCTACTCAATTTTAAGTTAGTAAAGGCAATAGCCAGATATTGTTGCAAGATCTCTATCAAATGTCATAAAATGCCAACTCCAAGAAAGGGCACCACAATGAAGCCTAAAGGGCATGGCCACAATGTCCCACAACACATTTGACCCTCCTTATTTTATTTGATGTTGCAACATTTGGCTCTAATGTACCTAAGGCCCAAACAGAAAAATAAAAGCACTTCCGTTTTCTTTGAATAGTCTGGAAATATCTTACTTCCAAATTATATTGATTTAAAAATTTCTCTTTTGTCATTTTTTTCTTATGGTTGGAATTTATGCTTGTGGGTTTGACTCATAAAACATCATCCAGAGGGCAGGAGAAGTCTACATACAATCTTCTATGTGATAACGCACAAGATAATTAGGTAGTACCAAGAACGGTGGAAAACTATATTTGAGACAAAAAAATTCTGTATTAATGAAACAAATGCCAGGTCCAAAACTGTAGACCAAAACACATTAACCTGATTTATCTTTTAAGAGAAGAATAGCAAAAAGTCAAGTGGTTCTTGAAAGAAAGAGATAAAAAAAGAAGATAAAAAGTATCTACTAGAGTGTTTATATAAAATGGCACAAAGAAAGCATACCTAGTGATGTCTCAGAAAATAAGTTGCCAAGGTTGCTTCAACTTAGGAAACATAAAGTAGAGATTTAAGAAATTATTCTGATAGTTTAGATACGGCAATTTTGTATTGGCAGTTGGATAAGGAGAGAGGGGTGGAAAGGAAATTATTGGTTAGAAAGATTGGCACTGTACGGTGAATTCACCACATATTTACTAAGTGTTCCAGTTTGAGAATTAAGATGGTTTGAGAAATTGTTTCAACCCTGTTACAACCCTATTACCCTAGCATTGAGGTCAAGTCGAAGCAGCCCCAGATCAAGAGTCTAAGGTTCAATTGTCTGACCCAACTATTTCCAGGATATTAATAACTGACTCAGGTGTTGCATAAACTATTACATAAAACCTGCCAGGTGTATCATAGAAAAAACAACAAACTGCAGTTGATTTGGAGAAATCAAGTTCTACAGCCCTGTGTGACTATACCGTGTTCATCTAAAAAATTTATACTCTGGTCACATGACAATCATGCTGTGCTTCATGAAGCATTGATGGAGTAAAAGCAAGTTGGTAGGAGGCAAGGGCTATGATTTTCAATGTAAATATGACCAGTAAAGAAGCCACACATAGGCACTTACATATTTTAGTGAGGGTGTTGATGAAGATGATGTAATACTTATGATACTTCATTAAAAAGGCAGTGAATAGTACAAAATACTGCTGGAGACCAAAATATACTTGTGTCCTTTGTGAACACAAGACACATTTGATGATGATCATGACCATACTGATGATCAGTTTGGAAGACAACAATAAAATGCCTTCATTTCTTAGCATACATCATCTGGTTTTCATTTCTTTTGGAGGTGAAAATGCCCTCTTTATGGAATGGTTGAACAGGTGTGTTGTTTCCTATATCTTCTTTTCTTTTTTTTTTTTCTTCTCTTTTCTAAGTCAAGTGATTTCATTCCTGAAGCAGGAAAAGAATGTTAAGATAGATGCTGCTAGAAGTGACAATGTCCAACTCTTGACAGAGTGATTATTTCAAGCTCAGAATGAATCACTTTTAAGACAGAAACCTTTGGCTTGTTTGTTTTTGTGGTTATTAGGCATTTAATACTTCCACTGAGACAAAGTGAGAGTAAACTTTCTAAAGATCGACAGTAAAAAATATTTAAATAAATTGTCTTAAACGTAAATGCTAGGACAAAAAATAAGTATAGAAGTGCTGATTGGAGAGAAATTTTCTCCCAGGAGAACTTCCACTGATCATTTTATTTCACTTCCATATGGAATTTGTAAAGAAACCTAGTAAATCCACAAAGCTTTGAGAATGACCTTTGGAAATAGGACAGTACTGAATTGTTGGGCAAGACCAGCCCTATAGTTTCTGAAATGTTCCTGTGAGGAGATGTTGTCCTGCTTTTAAATCTACCATGTTGCCAGTGAGAGGTGTGGGAGAATTTTGCAAAGGGTTATAGTCAAAACTGAAGGCAAGATTTCAGTTCCTACAATTGATAATGGAAATGCGATTTACAATAGTTTTTCATAAGTATCTCTGTTTTCTCCAAAAGCTGACTTCTATCTCCACTATTGGTGTTGTAAATTTGTTAAAATATTTTAAAATGTTTCATCTCAAAATGTTCTCATTTACTAAGCAATGATTAAATAGCCTCTATTACCATTTGAGGTCCATTTTACTTATTATTTAATAACACTGTCTGGTTTTCAATTTAATATACAACCCCAGATTGTACTATATAATTGAGAAAATTTTCTTACGTTTTCTTTTTGGACTTATTATCAAATCTTATTAAAGTCCTGGCATTGTTTAGTAATAGATTTCTCAAAAACCTTTATTTTTATTCCTCATATATGAGTTATTATGAGATTGTGAGAAAGCCTATGTGATTATCCTTCAAAGCATGGATCAGAAAGAGATATATTATTGGTAATGCCTAAAGAGGAGTTTTTCTAACAGACTCTTACAGGGAACTATTGTGAGCAATAAAAATTAAATGTATAAGTGAAGAAAACTATACCAAGTGAAACTACCCTTTTAAAAAGTACTGTTCTACTTCAAAAGAAGTGTTGATATTCTCCAAAAGCCTCCATTCTGTCCCTGAGGGCTACATTACATCTTGTAACGATATAATCAAAAAGCGCTGGCATTCTGTTCTTACAACTACATTCAGCTGTGATTAATCCTCTCCATAGTTTATCTGTCTCTCTCTGTATCCTAAAGACTCTAACTGCAACCAATTGGGTACCATATCACTTGGAAGGATGTGTGATTAACTCATTAATGTGTCATATTTTAAATCTAAATAACCTTGGAGATGTCCTACTGATTTGGCTTTATCAGATTCATGGCTATGCCTAAGTATGTGGTAAAATAACTGCAGGAAACTTCAGTAAATTAGTATGTTTGCATTATACTGTTTCATTTTCTTATTCAAAATCTAAAAACTATCTGGGAGGACTGAGAGGAATAATAGAGATTTGTAATTATGAAGTTGATTTTAAAAAGTCACAATTGTGTTTCCACTTACCGTATGTTATAGCTTTCCTTTTTAAAGGGTGGGTGTTGTCTTCTGTTTTTAAGCCTTTGGTTTCTTTAAGTAAAATCTCCTCAAGTAATTACAGCAAAAACAACAAGAGCTAGGAAATATGATTGGCATGAATTTCTCTAAAAATGTCATGGAAAAAATTCATTACTATTGTGAATCTAGATTGACCTTACCCTTATGCAATGAAAGTAATTTTTTAACTAATACTGAGTTACATTCCATTTCAGATTTCCTATTTCAAAGGGTGTCTCAAATTTCTAAGATGTTAAACCAAGTATTGAGCCATTTTTGTATATGTAATAAAAGTCTTTAAAATTAAAATGGTAATCCTAAAAAAACCAAATGCATGAAAAATATGGTCTGACTGTATAACAAAAGGGAGTTATATAATTCTACTTGAGTGAAATCTTTCATCTTTGATTTACAGGTTGGAGTCCTCTTTAACTAAAACCATATTGTCCCATATCTTTCATATCATGGCCTTCCCTAAAACCTTGTTTTAATTAAGGTTTCTTTCAGATTTTTGAATAAAAGCATGACAATCTTCACTTATGGCTTTAATATATCCTTTGAGTTAGGAAAATATATAAAAAGAAACATCAACTCTTTTGAAAGCATTGTCAGATATTAAATACTGCGAGGTATTCTACATCAATGTCTTTAGGTGTCTGAGTTATACATTGAAATAGAATTTGGGGAGGTAGGGGGATAACCTACTTATATTTAGTAAGTTGCTTTTAATCTCAGAAATAAATGTCCTATATTTTTAGCCTTTAACACTAAGGCAACATGTGTAAAGGTTAAGTTCGTGTTGTTTTTTTCACATGAAGGCACAACTTCAAGGATAACTCAATTCAAGGTGACTTCAAATAAGCAATGCCTTCATTAACACATTTCAAAGATCTAGAAAATTCAGTAACATTGCTTAAGCCCTCAATGGTTTTACAGCTAAAAGAACACATCAGACCAAGCAGCTGTGTTAACCTGGGAAGCAAGAAAATAAACTGAGTCCTCAAAGCTCCTGAGTAATTGGGGAGATTATGGGTAATCCTCGTCTTTTTTTGTAGGAAGGAAGGATGAAAGGCAAGAAGAAAGGAAGTGATGGAAAGCAGAAAAATAAAAGTGAGAGAATAAGTTCTTGATAGATTTGGAACAAATTAAGATGGCCTTTGAAAAGTTATGCACTTTTCAAAGACACTGAAAATCCTCCGTGGAACATATGCTCAGAGCTACTGTCACCAGAGCAAGGGATGTATGAGGGAGGAAGGAGACTTCATCCTAAATCAACTGCAAATCTCCTGTGTGTGAGAACACAGAGAGGGATGTTAGGGAAACAGGGTAATTTTTCTCAAAAAATGTGATATAAAATATTGCACCATTACATAAAATGTGTGAGGTTGCTTTGGCATTGGACTTTGAGATACACTGTGGTTTATTCCACTGAAAAAAGCCTCATCCTCGTTCCTCCATCTTGGACTCTTCCTAGCAAGAGTTGAACCATATGTTAAAACAAAGGCCAAAAACAAACAAAACAAAACAAAAAAAACCCCCGTGATCTGTCGGGAATTGCTATCCTTTCATAGCTGAAAGCAAATCCTGTAAACAATTTACGACTGTGTGACAAAAAAGTTCCCAATAAAAAAACTGATCAGAATGTCAGGAATGAGATTTCTCAGGTTTTGCCCAAAATTTCGCTGGCTGTCATACCATCTGTAATTAACAGTATCTAACGCTGTACTGGATGTTTCTAGTTCATACTTTGGGCCTGGGAGTGGGTCACCCAGCATATTAAAAGCACTCTGGAAGCAGTTTCTTCCAATCGTGGTTTACTGTAACTTTAGAATCATAGCGGTTACTTTTAAGGAATCTTTAATGCCCTTTCAAGTCCATCCAAAGAACAAGTGAAGCTGCTGTTCAGAATTTTGTGCCCAGTGTTTATGTTCCATGGAATCTGTGCCACCCAGGCAGCAGACAAGACATGTCTGAGGGTGCTGGGGTGGCGGGGGGATATGCAATGATGTCACACACAGGAAATATCGGGGGTGGGGAAGGCTGGGGAGGACTTGGCGCTTCACAAGGCTGGCTCCTCTTCCATAGGCTCGCCAGCAGTTCTGTAAAAATAAACAGGCAATCAGAATACAGCATAAGAGTACACAATGACATTGTAGATTTTCATACATAATCAAAGCTGATTTTTCAGCTCTCTCTGATGTTTATTTGTGTTATTCCGTTATCCATAAATAGAGTTTCTTTCCTAGGAAGTATAAACAAATGTCAAGTGGAAAAACATTTTCGATCCAAGCAATCATTGGAAATGTTCCTGTTTATATTAAAACATGTCAGAATATTTTATAACTCTAGATTCCAAAATGTACATGTTTTGTGTCTAGTACAGTCCAATAATTTATTGAAAAAATTAACTATGATATTTTATTTTAGGAGCAATTACAGTGATTTCCTATGGAACCAGTTTGCTAACGAGAGCAAAGGACCCAGCTAGCTTCTGGAGGAGACTCACCAGGGCTCTGGTTTTTTTGCTTCTGTTCTTTCATAACTGGATTGGCTGCCTGCCGGAGGCATTTCAAATCAAATTCTGAATCTGATTAGCAAATCACTGCTACAGACCCAGCGTTTTTACAAGAAACGCACTATGGTAGTGTGTAAATAGTTTTTATTCGGCATCATCTGAGGGGTGTTCTGCTCTGGCAAAACCAAAACTAATTGCTTGAAAATTTATACTTGAGATTTAGCCTTAATTTAGTAACACTCTGAGGGTGTTTTAAGGCAAACTTTTAGAATGATTTTGAATTTAGTCAAAAGGACAAGTCGTAGCAGGAATCCAAATGCATGAGGTAGCTGGATTGCTGAGGGAAGAACGCTGGGGTTTGAGATGCCGGGAGAATTGAGTATGAGTCTGGGCTCTGTGATTTGCTAATGTTGCAACTGCGAATGTTGTAACTATACTTCTGTGAAGCTGTGGTTTCATGTTTAAAACCCGTGAGGAAAAAAGATGTTCCGTACAGAATCAGTGAAGGTTAAAAAAATAAAGGAGATAAAATGGACTTCTGAACAATACACACTACGGGGCAGTAGTTATTTAACTCTGGATTTGTCCCCTCATCATCTAACATATGTATAAAACTGTGTTGAATGGTACACAGGTACAGAGTTATGCCTGTGCTACCATAAGGAAATGCAATATTGGGAAGATAGTTCTCTCTGGGTGGTGGAATAATAGGTAGGTGGTTTAAATTTTCTTTTTCATACTGTTTTTCTACTTGCCAGTATTCTATAATGAATTACTTTTCTATTAGAACAAATTGCTATATTTGGAACACTGTTGTTAATGAAGAAAAATGAACAATTTAGCCATGTTATTTTACAGATATATAAAGAAAAAACCAAGATTTCTGTGTATCTACAAATAAGGTAGTTGCCATTTTAATTTAGCATTTTTATAATAAATTTAAAACACTGAAAGATTTTATCCATGGAACAGTAATAAAAAAGATTTTAATGCATCCTCTAAAGAATGAGAAATATTAGGTATTCATTATTTAACATTACTAAAAGGAGAGAGTTCCAAATGAGTCCATGTGGAATACTTAAAAAAAAATTCTTAGGAAGTTATAGCCTGTCCAACAGTATACTGGATAAGGAGGTTGTGAGAAAGTGTTTAGAGCTGCTATATAAGATAAAAGCTATTTAAGTGAGTCATACTCTATTAAAATCTTTCCAAACTAAAATTATCAGCATTCCCACAAGAAAATTTTTAAATTAAGGAAAACATTTAAGTAACTAAACTGATTTATATGTAAACATGCAAACTTATTTACATTTGAGAATATGTGGATTATACAGGTATAGAATCCTCAAACTAGATACTCCAATGGAGACTGAATTCTCCTATTTACTTTTTCCAAACTTTATTGAGATACAGTCGGCATATAACATTGTATAAGTTGAAGGCAATGTGACGATTTACCACAATAATATATCCTTCACCTCCCATAACTACCATTTTTGTTGTTATGATGAGAACATTTAAGATTTACTCTCATAGCAAATTTTGAGTATACAATACAGTATTGTTAGCTGTAGTAATCATGCTGTATATCAGATCCCCAGAACTTATTCATCCTATAACTGGAAGCTTGTACCTTTTGATCAACATCATTCCATCTCCTCTATCTCCCAGGCCCTGTTAACCATCAATCTACTGTTTCTATGAGTTCAACAATTTTTTTCCCAGTTTTATTGTAAATAACTGACAAACCTCACTGTATCAGTTTAAGGTGGAGAGCATGATAGTCTGACTTACATATATTGTGAAATGATTACCACAATAGGTTTAGTTAACATCCATCATCTCATATAGAGAGTTCAATGTTTTTAGATTTCACATATAAGTGAGATCATATTGTATTTATCTTTCTCTGTCTTAGCATAATGCTCTCAAGTTTCACCCATGTTGAACCTTCTTTTTTATGGCTGAATAATGTTCTGTTGTATGTATATACCACATTTTCTTTGTCGATTCATCTATCACTGGACGCTGAGGTGGTTTCCTTGTCTTGGATATTGTAAATAGTGCTGCAATGAACATGAGAGTGCAGACACCTCTCCAAGATAGTGATTTTGTTTTCTTTGGATATATACCCAGAAGTGGGATTACTGGATCACATGGTAGTTCTACTTTTACTTTCTTGAGGAACCTCCATACTGTTTTCCATAGCAGCTGCATCAATTTACATTCCCATCAACAGTGCAAATAGATCACTTTCTCCATATCCTCACTAATTTGTTATCTCTTGTCTTTTTGATGCAAGCTGTTTTAGCACATGTGAAGTGATATCTCGGTGTGGTTTTGCTTTGCATTTCCCTGATAATTAGTGATGTTGAGAACCTTCCCATGTACCTGTTGGCGATTTGTATGTCTTCTTTAGAAAAATATCTATTCTGGTCCTTTTCCTTTTTTTTTTTTTTTTTTTTTTTTTGTGGTATGCGGGCCTCTCACTGCTGTGGGCTCCCCCGCTGCGGAGCACAGGCTCCGGACGCGCAGGCCCAGCAGCCACAGCTCACGGGCCCAGCCGCTCTGCAGCATGTGGGATCCTCCTGAACCGGGACACGAACCTGCGTCCCCTGCATCGGCAGGTGGACTCCCAACCACTGTGCCACCAGGGAAGCCCCCCTTTTCCTATTTTTAAATTGAGTTAATTTATTCACTTATTTATTGCTATTGAATTGTATGAGCTCCATATATATTTTGGATATTAACCCCTTATCAGATACATGGTTTGCAAATATTTTCTTGTATTTCATAGGTTGCCTTTTCACTTTGTTGATTCTTTGGCTGTGCAAAAGTTTTTAGTTTGACGTCATTGCACTTGCTTTTATTTTTTAATAAATTTATTTATTATTTTTAATTTTTGGCTGCGTTGGGTCTTCGTTGCTGCACGCGGACCTTCTCCAGTTGCGGCGAGCAGGGGCTACTCTCTGTTGCGGTGCACGGGCCTCTCACTGTGGTGGCCTCCCCTGTTGTGGAGAGTGGGCTCCAGGCATGCGGGCCTCAGCAGTTGTGGCTCGCGGGCTCCAGAGCGCAGGCTCAGCAGTTGTGGTGCATGGGCCCAGTTGCTCCACAGCATGTGGAATCGTCCCGGACCAGGGCTCGAACCTGTATTCCCTGCATTGGCAGGTGGATTCTTAACGACTGTGCCACCAGGGAAGCCCCTGCACTTGCTTATTTTTGCCTTTTTTGCTTTTTCTTTTGTTGTCATATCCAGAAAATTAATTGTAAAGACCAAAGTCAAGGAGCTTTTTTTCTTTGTTTTCTTCTAAGAGTTTTATAGTTTCAATTCTTACATTTAAGTTCTTAATACATTTCCAGTTAATTTTTGTGAGTGGTATAAGGTAGGGGTCCAGTTTCTTTCTTTTGCATATGAATGAATGTCCAGTTTTCCCAACACCATTTATCAAAGAGATTATTGTTAGCACATTGAGTATTCTTGACTCCCTTGTCAAATATTAGTTGACAATATATGTGAGGGTTTATTTGTGGGCTCTCAATTCTGTTCCATTGGTCTATGTGTCCGTTTTTATGCCAATGCCATACTCTTGATTACTACAGCTTTGTAATATTTGAACTCAGGATGTGTGAAGCCTCCAGCTTTGTTCTTGCTCAAGATTGCTATGGCTATTCAGGGTCTTTGGTAATCCCACTGAATTTTAGGATTTTTTTTCTATTTCTGTGAAAAATGCCATTGGAATTCTGAGAGGGATTGCATTGAACCTATCAGTGACTTTGAATAGTGTGGATGTTTTACCAATATTAACTCTTCTGATACATGAATGTGGAATAGCTTTCCATTTATTTGTGTCTTCTTCAATTTGTTTCATCAGATCTTACTGGTTTTGGTATATAGATCTTAGTTTTTATCCTGAAAGTTTACTGAATTCATTTATTATTACTAGCCATTTTTTTTTTTTGGTGGAGTCTTTAGGATTTTTTACATACAAGTACAGGATCATGTTAAGAAACCCTTGTCTTGTTTCTCATCTTAGAGGGAAATCTTTCAGCTTCTTACTGTTGAGTATGAATGATGTTAGCTGTGGGTTTGTCATATATGGCTTCTATTATGTTGAAGTATGTTCCTTCTATACCCAATTTGGTTGAGAGTTTTTATGATGAAAGAATGTTGAATTTTGTCTGCTGCTTTTTATGCATCTATTGAAAAGACAATGATTTTTATCTTTTATTTCATTAATGTGGTGTATCACATTCATTGATTTGCATATGTTGAACCACCCTCGCTCCCAGGGATAAATCCCACTTGCTCATGGTGTATGATCTTTTTAATGTGCTGTTGAAATTGGTTTGCTAGTATTTTGCTGAGGATTATTGTATCTATGTTCATCAGGGTTATTGGCCTATAGTTTTCTTTTCTTGCAGTATCCTTATCTAGCTTTGGTATCAGGGTAGTGGCTGCATAAAATGAGTTTAGGAGTGATAGATTCCCTAAATCAGTAAATCAGATATTCAGATACAAATGACGAGTCCCTGGTCAGGGAACTAAGATCCTGCATGCTGCGGGACAACTAAGCCCACGCCCCACAAGTGCCGCAACTACTGAGCCTGCACGTCACACCTAGAGACCCCGTGTGCCACAAACTGCAGAGCCCAAGTGCTCTGGAACCCACGTGCCACAACTAGAGAGAAGCCCATGTGCTACAACTAGAGAAAAGCCCACGCATCTCAATGAAGAGCCCACATGCCACAACTAAGACCTGACGCAGCCAAAAAAAATAAAAAAGAGAAACAGATGACCAGAAAGTGGGATTGTCACTTACCCCAAGTCCCATGGTGAGTCTGGGAGGTGGGACCTTGTGAAAAGACAGCTATGACAGGTAATGTCTCTCAGACACCAGTTTTTGGGTGGGGAGGGAGGGCGGGCTTTCAATTTTTTGGATGAGTTTGAGAACTGGTGTTAATTCTTCTTTAAATGTTTGGAAGAATTCACCAGTGAAACCATCTGGGACTGGGCTTTTCTTTTTGGAGAGGTTTTGGTTTACTGATCCAATCTTCTTATTATTGGTATGTTCAGATTTTCTATTTTTTTCATGATTTAGTCTTGGTAGGTTGTATGCTTCTAGGAACTTACTCATTTCTTATAGGTTGTCCAATTTGTTGGCATATAATTGTTCATAGTAGTCTCTTGTGATGGTTTGTATTTGTGTGGTATCAGCTATAATGTCTCCTCTTTCATTTATAATTTTATTTATTTGAGTCCTCTCTCTTTTTTTCTTGGTAAGTCTAAAGGTTTGTCAATTTTTAAAATCATTTTAAAAAACCAACTGTTAGTTTTGTTGATCTTTTCTATTGCTTTTCTATTATCTATTTCATTTATTTCTGCTCTGATTTTTGTTATCCTAACTTTGGGGTTAGTTTGTTGTTCATTTTCTAGTTCCTTAAGCTGTAAAGTTAGGTTATTTGAGGGTTTTTTTTAATGTATGCATTTATTGCTGTAAATTTGCCTCAGCACTGCTTTTGCTGCATCCCATAAGTTTTGTTATTCTGTGTGTCCATTTTTGTTTGTTTCAAGATAACTTTTGATTCTCTTTGATTTCCTCTTTGATCCATTAGTTATACAGGAATGTGTTGTTTAGTTTCCACACATTTGTGAATTTTCCAATTTTCCTTCTGTTACTGATCTCTAATTTCACACCACTGTGGTCATAAAAGATACTTAGTATGATTTCACTCTTTTAAAATTCACTAAGACTTGTTCTGTGACCTAACATATGACCTATCCTAGAGAATGTTCTATGTGCACTTGAGAGGAATAGGTATTTTCCTGCCGTTGCATGGAATGTTCTGTATATGTCTGTTAGGTCCATCTGATATAAAGTATAATCCAGTCCAATGTTTCCTTATTGATTTTCTGCCTGGATAATCTATCCATTGTAGAAAGTGTGGTATTGAAGTTCCCTACTATTATTGTACTATTGTCTATATTATTCCCTTCAGATCTGTTAGTATTTGCTTAATGTATTTAGATGCTCGGATGTTGGGTGTATATGTATTTAAAATTATCATATCCTCTTAATGAATTGATCCCTTTATCACCATATGATGACCTTCTTTGTTTTTTGTTACAGTTTAGACTTAAAGTCTATTTTTTTTCCAGATATAAGTATAGCTACTCCTGCACTATTTTGTTTTCTATTTGCATGGAATATCCGTTTCCATACCTTCACTTGGAGCCATTTACATTTAAAATAATTATTGATAGTTAGCAACTTACTATTGCCACTTTTGTTAATTGTTTTCTTGCTGTTTTGTACTTACTTTGTTCATTTCTTCCTCTCTTAATGTCTTCCTTTTAAACTGATGACTTTCCATAGTGGTATGCTTTAATTCCCTTCTCTTTATCTTTACCTATCTACCATAGGTTCTTTTTTTTTAAAATAAATTTATTTATCTATTTTTGGCTGCATTGGGTCTTCATTGCTGCATGCGGGCTTTCTCCAGTTGCAGCGAGTGGGGGCTACTCTTTGTTGCAGTGCACGGGCTTCTCATCACAGTGGCTTCTCTTGTTGCAGAACACAGGCTCTAGGCTCACGGGCTTCAGTAGTTGTAGCATGTGGGCTCAGCAGTTGTGGCTCGTGGGCTCTAGCGCCCAGGCTCAGTAGTTGTGGTGCACGGGCTTAGTTGCTCGGCAGCATGTGGGATCTTCCCGGACCAGGGCTTGAACCCGTGTCCCCTGCATTGGCAGGGGGATTTTTAACCACTGCGCCACCAGGGAAGTCCTACCATAGGTTTTTGCTTTGTGGTTACCCGGAGGCTTACTTGAAACATCTAATAGATATAACAGTCTAATTTTAAGCTGACAACAACTTAACTTTAATTGCATACAAAACTCTACCCTTTTACTCCTCCTGTCTATAGTATTTTTTTTAACATCTTTATTGGGGTATAATTGCTTTACAATGGTGTGTTATAGTTTGTTTTTTTTGTTTTTAATTTTATTTATTTATTTATTTTTGGCTGTGTTGGGTCTTTGTTTCTGTGCGAGGGCTTTCTCTAGTTGTGGCGAGCGGGGGCTACTCTTCATTGCGGTGCACAGGCCTCTCACTGTCGCAGCCTCTCTTGTTGCGGAGCACAAGCTCCAGACACGCAGGCTCAGTAGTTGTGGCTCATGGGCCTAGTTGCTTCACGGCATGTGGGATCTTCCCAGACCAGGGCTCGAACCCGTGTCCCCTGCATTGGCAGGCAGATTCTCAACCACTGTGCCACCAGGGAAGCCCTATAGTTTGTTTTTGATGTCATGATTTTTTTTTTAATATTGTGTATCCATGAACAAATTACTGTAGCTGTAGCTATTTAAAATACTTTTGTCCTTTAACCTTTATCCTAGAGTTAAGTGTTTAACACATCACCATATTATACTATTAGAGTATTCTGAATCTGACTATATACTTACCTTTGCCAGTGTGTTGTACATTTTCATATGTTTTCATGTTAGTAGTTATCGTACTTTCTTTTCAGTTTGAAGGACTCCTTTCAGCACTTATTGTAAGGAAAGTCTTGTGGTGATGAACTACTTCAACTTTTTTTTTTGTTTGGGAAAGTCTTTTTATCTCACCTTAATTTCTAAAGGAAAACCTTGCCAGGTAAAGTAGTCCGGTTGGCAGTTTTTTTCTTTCAGCACTTTGAACATATCATCCTACTCTCTCCTGGCAGGTCTTTGTGTGGGGAGAGAGGCTCAGTTCTCCTGTTCTACCGTCTTGGTGATGATACTCCCTCCATCTGAATTTTCCTACTTCTAACCCAAAGCCACAGCAAGATGATCTTCCCCCCACATCCAGGACTCAGTTGTGGCTGGAATTTCAGAGACAGTGGTAAGTGTCTGTGCATTCTCCAGACATCCGTCTTAGGCTTTGAGGAGGTAAGCGAAGTGTCTTCAGCACAAACCATTCACTGCAAAATGGAACTTCTTCTCTTCTAACATGGGGACTTTCAGGTACAATATAAAGCTTTCCATCAGATGCTTCTCTTTGCTTTCCTCCCCTCAAAGTCATTTCATATTAACCACTTTTTTGGAAAATAGTTAATTAACTGCTGCCACATTCTAATGAAACAAATACACATAACCAGCCAAATCTCTCAGTGTCTTGCAACACAGAAGTTTTATTACTAGTATAGCAAGTAGGAAAATATCCTGGATTTCAAGGTAGATTTCACAAGGTAGATGTATTTAGGTCCCAACTCTGCCATTTTTAAAATTTAACTTTGAGCAAGTCATCGTCCCTAGATTCTCAGTTTTCTCTTTAAAACTGAAATAATAATCCACGACCTGCTCTCTGGGTGTTCTCATATCCATAGCTCTCAGTGGATTTAGTATTATCTTTACTTAATCCCTGTCCCTAGGTAACTGTTAAATGTCTACATATTTTTTTAAGTTAATTTAAGAAGTCATCTTCATGAAACACTTAGAAAGTGAACTGGTCAGGGATGACCCTTTAATGGCTGTTTTGGGTGAAAGAGTAAGAAGCAGTACTCTTGAAATGTGGGGGGCTCCCCACTTCAATCATTTATAGACAGATACCAAGGTTATCTTGATTAACAAAAACACAGCTGTGGAAAGGGCTGGGTGAAGGGGAGAGATAATCTTCAATATTTGGATTTAATTCCTTTTTCAGTTAGGTGAGGTAGAGACATAGGAAGGTCAGGAATAAATGTAAAATAAAACATTCAAAGATAAATTTTAGTACAATAGTTCAGCTGATTGAAAGACACAAACTTCTGCTATAGCAAGTAGAAGTGAACACAGATGGTCCTTTATTGATGAAGGGCAAAGATTTCATATATTAAGGGAAGGATCAGTTAGGTCCAGCAGTCATAGTAGTTTAGATAATTTGCAAAAATAAAAAGCAGAAAGAAAGAATTTGAGATAAGATATAACATAAAATTATATTCTTGTATTTTCCCTTAAAGGGGTATTTCATTTCCTATGATTTTTAAAGCAGTATCTGTTAATTTATATTAATGCTATTATTATTTTTTATTTTATTTTTTTTTGTGGTATGCCGGCCTCTCACTGTTGTGGACTCTCCCGTTGTGGAGCACAGGCTCCGGACGCGCAGGCTCAGCGGCCATGGCTCATGGGCCCAGCTGCTCTGCGGCACGTGGGATCTTCCCGGACCGGGGCACGAACTCATGTCCCCTGCATTGGCAGGCGGACTCTAAACCACTGAGCCACCAGGGAAGCCCAACAACATTATTTTTAAAGACACATTTCCTCTTGGTTTATTGATTTAATTTAATCCCTATACTTTCCTCTTCCTTCTCCAAGGCAAGCAATCTAATTCCTATTTGTTTGTTTTTTCAGTGAAAACATTTTAAGTTTTAGTATTGATTATTTTCTAGTTTCATAGCTTCACAGAGGGGAATTTTTTTTGAATTTTATTTATTTTATTTTATACAGCAGGTTCTTATTAGTTATCCATTTTATACATATTAGTGTATATATGTCAATCCGAATCTCCCAATTCATCCCACCACCACCCCACACCCCCACTGCTTTCCCCCCTTGGTGTCCATACGTTTGTCCTCTACATCTGTATCTCAGTTTCTGCCCTGCAAACCAGTTCATCTGTACCATTTTTCTAGGTTACACATATATGCATTAATATACGATATTTGTTTTTCACTTTATTACTTCACTCTGTATGACAGTCTCTAGATTCATCCATGCCTCTATAAATGACCCAATTTCGTTCCTTTTTATGGCTGAGTAATATTCCATTGTATATATGTACCACATCTTCTTTATCCAGTCATCTGTTGATGGGCATTTAGGTTGCTTCCATGACCTGGCTATTGTAAATAGTGCTGCAATGAATATTGGGGTACATGTGTCTTTTTAAATTATGGTTTTCTCTGGATATATGACCAGGAGTGGGATTGCTGGGTCATATGGTAATTCTATTTTTAATTTTTTAAGGAACCTCCATACTCTTCTCCATAGTGGCTGTATCAATTTACATTCCCACCAACAGTGCAAGAGGGTTCCCTTTGGTCCACACCTTCTCCAACATTTGTTGTTTGTAGATTTTCTGATGATGCCCATTCTGACTGGTGTGAGGTGATACCTCATTGTAGTTTTGATTTGCATTTCTCTAATAGTGATGTTGAGCAGCTTTTCATGTGCTTCTTGGTCATCTGTATGTCTTCTTTGGAGAAATGTCTATTTAGGTCTGCCCATTTTTGGATTGACTTGTTTGTTTTTTTAATATTGAGCTGCATGAGCTGTTTATATATTTTGGAGATTAATCCTTTGTTGGTTGATGCGTTTGCAAATATTTTCTCCCATTGTGAGGGTTGTCTTTTTGTCTTGTTTGTAGTTTCCTTTGCTTTGCAAAAGCTTTTAAGTTTCATTAGGTCCCATTTGTTTATTTTTGGTTTTATTTCCATTACTCTAGGAGATGGATCAAAAAAGATCTTGCTGGGATTTATGTCAGAGTGTTCTTCCTATGTTTTCCTCTAAGAGTTTGATAGTGTCCGGTCTTACATTTAGGTCTCTAATCCATTTTGAGTTTATTTCTGTGTATGGTGTTAGGGCGTGTTCTAATTTCATTCTTTTACATGTAGCTGTCCAGTTTTCGCAGCACCACTTATTGAAGAGCCTGTCTTTTCTCCATTGTATATCCTTGCCTCCTTTGTCATAGATTACTTGGCCATAGGTGCGTGGGTTTATCTCTGGGCTTTCTATCCTGTTACATTGATCTATATTTCTGTTTTTGTGCCAGTATCATATTGTCTTGATTACTGTAGCTTTCTAGTATAGGCTGAAGTGAGGGAGTCTGATTCCTCCAACTCCGTTTTTTCCCTCAAGACTGCTTTGGCTATTCAGGGTCTTTTGTGTCTCCATACAAATTTTAAGGTTTTTTTGTTCTAGTTCTGTAAACAAGGCCATTGGTAATTTGATAGGGATTGCTTCGAATCTGTAGATTGCTTTGGGTAGTATAGTCATTTTCACAATATTGATTCTTCCAATCCAGGAACATGGTATATCTCTCCATCTGTTGGTATCACCTTTAATTTCTTTCATCAGTGTCTTATAGTTTTCTGCATGAGGTCTTTTGTCTCCCTAGGTAGGTTTATTCCTAGGTATTTTATTCTTTTTAATGGGAGTGTTTCCTTAATTTAGCTTTCAGATTTTTCATCATTAGTGTATAGGAATGCAAGAGATTTCTGTGCGTTAATTTTGTATCCTGCAACTTTACCAAATTCATTGATTAGCTCTAGTAGTTTTCTGGTGGCATCTTTAGGATTCTGTATATATAGTATCATGTCATCTGCAAACAGTGACAGTTTTGCTTCTTCTTTTCCAATTCGTATTCCTTTTATTTCTTTTTCTTCTCTGACTACTAGGACTTCTGTAGGCTCTAGGACTCTGACTGGCTAGGACTTCCAAAACTATGTTGAATAATAGTGGTGAGAGTGGATATCCTTGTCTTGTTCCTGATCTTAGAGGAAATGCTTTCAGCATTTCACCATTGAGAATGATGTTTGCTGGGGGTTTGTTTTATATGGCCTTTATTATGTTGAGGTAGGTTCCCTCTATGCCCACTTTCTGGAGAGTTTTTATGATAAGTGGGTGTTGAATTTTGTCAACAGCTTTTTCTGCATCTATTGAGATGATCATATGGTTTTTATTCTTCAGTTTGTTAATATGGTGTATCACACTGATTGATTTGCGTATATTGAAGAATCCTTGCATCCCTGGGATAAATCCCACTTGATCATGGTGTATGATTCTTTTAATGTGTTGTTGGATTCTGTTTGCTAGTATTTTGTTGAGGATTTTTGCATCTATATTCATCAGTGATACTGGTCTGTAATTTTTTTTTTTGTAGTATCTTTGTCTGGTTTTGGTATCAGGGTGATGGTGGCCTCACAGAATGAGTTTGGGAGTGTTCCTTCCTCCACAATTTTTTGGAAGAGTTTGAGAAGGATAGGTGTTAGCTCGTGTCTAAATGTTTGATAGAATTCACCTGTGAAGCCATCTGGTCCTGGACTTTTGTTTGTTGGAAGATTTTTAATCACAATTTCAATTTCATTACTTGTGATTGGTCTGTTCATATTTTCTATTTCTTCCTGGTTCAGTCTTGGAAGGTTATACCTTTCTAAGAATTTGTCCATTTCTTCCAGGTTGTCCATTTTATTGGCACAGAGTTGCTTGTAGTAGTCTCTTAGGATGCTTTGTATTTCTGTGGTGTCTGTTGTAACTTCTTTTTCATTTCTTATTTTATTGATGTGAGTCCTCTCCCTCTTTGTCTTGATGAGTCTGGCTAATGGTTTATCAATTTTGTTTATCTTCTCAAACAACCAGCTTTTAGTTTTAATGATCTTTGCCATTGTTTTCTTTGTTTCTATTTCATGTATTTCTACTCTGATCTTTATGATTTCTTTCCTCCTGCTAACATTGGGTTTTGTTTGTTCTTCTTTCTCTAGTTCCTTTAGGTGTAAGGTTAGATTGTTTTAGATTTTTGTTTCTTGAGGTAGGCCTGTATTGCTAAAAACTTCCCTCTTAGAACTGCTTTTGTTCCATCCCATGGGTTTTGGATGGTCGTGTTTTCATTGTTATTTGTCTCTAGGTATTTTTTGATTTCCTCTTTGAATTTTTCTGTGATCTCTTGGTTATTTAGTAATGTGTTGTTTAGCCTCCACATGTTTGTGTTTTTTACGGTTTTTTTCCCGTAACTGATTTCTAATCTCATAGTGTTGTGGTCAGAAAAGATGCTTGATACAATTTCAGTTTTCTTAAATTTACTGAGGCTTGATTTGTGACCCACGATGTGATCTATCCTGGAGAACGTTCCGTGTGCACTTGAGAAGAAAGTGTAATCTGCTGGTTTTGGATGGAATGTCCTATAAATATCAATTAAATCTATCTGGCCTATTGTGTCATTTAAAGCTTGTGTTTCCTTATTAATTTTCTGTTTGGATGATCTGTCCATTGGTGTAAGTGAGGTGTTAAAATCCCCCACTATTATTGTGTTACTGTCGATTTCCTCTTTTATCGCTGTTAGCAGTTGCCTTGTGGATTTAGGTGCTCCTATGTTGGGTGCATATATATTTATAATTGTTATATCTCCTTCTTGGATTGATCACTTGATCATTATGTAGTGTCCTTCCTTGTCTCTTGTAACATTCTTTATTTTAAAGTCTATTTTATCTGATATCAGTATTGCTACTCCAGCTTTCTTTTGATTTCCATTTGCATAGAATAACTTTTTCTGTCCCCTCACTTTCAGTCTGTATGTGTCCCTACAAGAGGTGGGTCTCTTGTAGACGGTATATATATGGGTCTTGTTTTTGTATCCATTCAGCGAGCCTGTGTCTTTTGGTTGGAGCATTTAATCCATTCACATTTAAGGTAATTATTGATACGTATGTTCCTATTACCATTTTCTTAATTGTTTTGGGTTAGTTTGTGTAGGTCCTTTTCTTCTCTTTTGTTTCCCACTTAGGGATGTTCCTTTAGCATTTGTTGTAGAGCTGTTTTGGTGGTGCTGAATTCTCTTAGCTTTTGCTTGTCTGTAAAGCTTTTGATTTCTCTGTCGAATCTGAATGAGCTCCTTGTGGGTGATCTTGGTTGTGGGTTCTTCCCTTTCATCACTTTAAGTCTGTCATGCCACTCCCTTCTGGCTTGTAGAGTTTCTGCTGAGAAATCAGCTGTTAACCTTATGGGTTTTCCTTTGTATGTTATTTGTTGTTTTTCCCTTGCTGCTTTCAGTAAGTTTTCTTTGCCTTTGATTTTTTTCAATTTGATTACTATGTGTCTCGGTGTGTTTCTCCTTGGGTTTATCCTGTATGGGACTCTCTGTGCTTTCTGGACTTGCGTGGCTATTTCCTTTCCCATGTTAGGGAAGTTTTCCAATATAATCTCTTCAAATATTTTCTCGGGTCCTTTCTCTCTCTCTTCTCCTTCTGTGATCCTTATAATGCAAATGTTGTTGCGTTTAATGTTGTCCCAGAGGTGTCTTAGGCTGTCTTCATTTCTTTTCATTCTTTTTTCTTTATTCTGTTCCGCAGCAGTGAATTCTACCATTCTGTCTTCCAGGTCACTTATCCATTCTTCTGCCTCAGTTATTCTGCTATTGGTTCCTTCTAGTGTAGTTTTCATTTCAGTTATTGTACTGTTCATCTCTGTTTGTTTGTTCTTTAATTCTTCTTAGGTCTTTGTTAAACATTTCTTGCATCTTCTCGATCTTTGCCTCCATTCTTTTTCCGAGGTCCTGGATTCTCTTCACTATCATTATTCTGAATTCTTTTTCTGGAAGGTTGCCTATCTCCGCTTCATTTAATTATTTTTCTGGGGTTTTACCTTGTTACTTAATCTGGTATATAGCCATCTGCATTTTCATCTTGTCTATCATTCTGTGAATGTGGTTTTTGTTCCACAGGCTTCAGGATTGTAGTTCTTCTTGCTTCTGCTGTCTGCTCTCTGGTGGATGAGACTATCTAAGAGGCTTGATGGGAGGGACTGATGGTGGGTAGAGCTGGCTGTTGCTCTGGTGGGCAGAGCTCAGTAAAACTTTAATCTGTTTGTCTGCTGATGGGTGGGGCTGGGTTCCTTCCCTGTTGGTTGTTTGGCCTGAGGTTACCCAACACTGCAGCCTACCTGGGCTCTTTGGTGGGGCTAATGACAGACTCTGGGAGGGCTCACCCCAAGGAGTACTTCCCAGAACTTCTGCTGCCAGTGTTCTTTTCCTCACGGTGAGAGACAGCCACCCCTGGCCTCTGTAGGAGACCCTCCAATGCTAGCAGGTACATCTGGTTCAGTCTCCTATGGGGTCACTGCTCCTTCCCCTGGGTCCCGATGCACACACTACTTTGTGTGTGCCCTCCAAGAGTGTAGCCTCTGTTTCTCCCAGTCCCGTCGAAGTCTTGCAGTCAAATCCTGCTAGCCTTCAAGGTTTGATTCTCTAGGAATTCCTCCTCCTGTTGCTGGACCCCTAGGTTGGAAAGCCTAACGTGGGCCTCAGAACCTTCAGTCCAGTGGGTGGACTTCTGTGGTACTAGTGTTCTCCAGTTGGTGAGTCACCCCCCCCCAGCAGTTTTGGATTTGATTTTATTGTGATTGCACCCCTCCTGCTGTCTCATTGTGGCTTCTCCTTTGTCTTTGGATGTGGAGTACCTTTTTTGGTGAGTTCCAGTGTCTTCCTGTTGATGATTGTTCAGCAGTTAATTGTGATTCCGGTCCTCTCGCAAGAGGGAGGCAACAGAGAGCTAATTCCTGTTATGTATGTTATCTGTTCATAGGGTGCTCTTTAAAGCTATATGTTATTGTTTTATGAGCATGTATTTTTATTTTATCTTTATACACACATGTATCATTTCTGTTGCTTACTTCTCTCACCCAGTAGTGTAGTTAGTTATTACATAAACATCACTGTAAGCAGTTATGTTTATCTAGTCTGTAGTGGCCAAGTGCTACATGTCATCTCCTCCATGGTGTACCTTCATCCCATTGTAACCATTTGTTCTTCCAATAATGCACACTGGGTTTGACTCCTCCTCTCTACCCACCACGAAGAAGCTGTAGTGAACTTCTTAGCACATGTCTTCTAATTACCCTAGATGAGAATGTCTTCAATATACATTCCTGGGAGCAAGATTACCAGGTTATATGTTTTGTGTATACTAAAAATGGTTTCAGAATGCTGCCATAGTTTACCTTCCCACAGCTATGAGAGCTCCAGAGCCCCACATCTCCACCAATGCTGGCATTCCCCGGATTACTGAAGTTTTCACTGATTGAAGAAATAATTACTGAGTGTCTGTGATGCACCCTGGCTGTGTTCTAGGTACTGGAAATACAGGGAGACATAATACAGTATAACAGATGGACCTGATCTAATTTTGGGATTGAGGGTCAGTGAAAATTGTCCAAGAAGAGGAAGTGATATTTGATATGAGATCTAAAAGGTAAGTTGGAAGACAATGGGAAGGTCAGTGAAGGGTCAGTGAGAAGAGAAGGAAGACAAGCTAAGTATTCCAAACAGAAGGAAGGGAGGGTATGTTCCAAGAAGACCTGATCCGGACATAAATATGGCTCTTGGGAGAAAATTTGAAAGCACAATGGACTATCACTACATACCCACTAGAAAGGCTAAAACTATAAGGACCAATTATACAAAGTGCAGGTGAGGATACAAAACTGTCATTCCTTGATGGTGGGAATGAAAAATGGTATGGCCATTTTGGAAAGCAGTTTGGAAGTTTTTCTTATAAAGTAAGACATATAACTTTCCTATAACTTGGCAACTCCACTCCTCAGTGTACATTAAAGAAAACTGAGTGCTTGTGTTCACAAAGTAAAAACCTGTATAAAAGAGTTAGGTTCCTCCAAAAATTAAAAATAGAATTACCATATGATCCAGAAATTCCACTTCTGGGTATATATGCAAGATAACTCAAAATAGGATCTTGAAGAGATAATTTCACATTTATAGTCATTGAAGCATCAATAGCCAAGAAGTGGAGGCAACCTAAATGTCCATTGTCAGATGAATGGATAAAGAAATGCGGTATACACATACAATGAAATATTAGCCATAAAAAAGGTAGAAATTTTGTCATATGCTACAACAGGGATAAGCCTTGACAAAAAACGTTCTGCCAAATGAAGTAAGCCAGTCACAAAAAGGCAAATACTGCATGATTCCACTTATTTGATGTATCTAAGGTACTCAAACTCTTAGAAAGTAGAATGGTGGTTGCCAGGAGCTGGGGGGAGGGGAAAATGGAAGTTGTTTAATAGCGTTTCAGTTTTGCAGACAAAGAAGTCCTAGAGATGTGTTGCATGACAATGGGCATATAGTTAAGACTGCTGTACTGTACACTTAAAAATGGTTCAGATGGTAAATGTTATGTGTTTTTTCCACAATGACAAAACTTCATAGCAGCTTTATTCGCAATAGCCCTTAATGGTAGAAGATCTGAATAGCCATTTTTCCAAAGAAGACATATAGATGACCAAAAGGTACGTGTAAAGATGCTCAACATCTCTAATCATCAGGGAAATGCAAGTCAGAACTATGTACCTATGGTCAATTAATCTACAACAAAGGAGGCAAGAGTATATAATTGAGGAAAGACAGTCTCTTCAATAAATGGTGCTAGGAAAAGTGTAAAAAAAATGAAATTAGAACATTCTTTAACACCATACACAAAAATAAACTCAAAATGGATTAAAGACCTAAATGTAAGACTGAACACTATAAAACTCTTACAGGAAAACATAGGCAGAACACTCTGACATAAATCGCAGCAAGATCTTTTTTGATCCACCTACTAGAGTAATGGAAATGAAAACAAAAATAAACAAATGGGACCTAATTAAATTCAAAAGCTTTTGCACAGCAAAGGAAACCATAAACAAAATGAAAAGACAACCCAAAGAATGGGAGAAAATATTTGCAAACAATGTGACTGACAAGGGATTAGTCTCCAAAATTTACAAACAAACAGCTCATGAGGCTCAGTATCAAAAAAACCTCCAAACAACCCAATCCAAAAATCGGCAGAAAACCTAAATAGACATTTCTCCAAAGAATACATACAGATGGCCAAGAGGCCCATGAAAAGATGCTCAACATCACGAATTATTAGAGCAATACAAATCAAAACTACAATAAGAAATCACCTCACACCAGTCAGTATGGCCATTATCAAAAAGTCTACAAGGAATAAATGCTGGAGAGGGTGTGAAGAAAAGGGAACCTTCCTACACTGCTGTTGGAAATGTAAATTGGTGCAGCCACTATGGAGAACAGTATGGAGGTTCCTTAAAAAACTAAAAATAGAGCTACCATGTTATCCAGCAATCCCACTCCTGGGGATATATCTGGAGAAAACCATACTTGGAAAAGATACATGCACCCCAGTGTTCACTGCAGCACTATTTACAATAGCCAAGAAATGGAAGCAACCGAATGTCCATCAACAAAAGAATGTATAAAGCAGATGTACATATATACAATGAAATGTTACTCAGCCATAAAAAAGAATGAAATAGTGCCATTTGCAGCAACATGGATGGACCTGGAGATTATCATAGTAAGTGAAGTAAGTCAGACAGAAAGACAAATATCATATGATATCACTTATAGTGGAATCTAAAAAATGATACAAATGAACTAATTTACAATACAGAAACAGACATACTTCAGGAATGAACTTATGGTTACTGGGGGGCGGTGGGGAAGCAGGGGCAGAGGGAGGGATAGACTGGGAGTTTGGGAATGACATGTACACACTGCTATATTTAAAATAACCAACAAGGACCTACTGTATAGCACAGGGAACTCTACTCAGTATTCTGTAATCACCTAAATGGGAAAAGAGCTTGAAAAGCAATAGATACATTTATATGTATAACTGAATCACTTTGCTGTGCATCTAAAACTAACAAACACAATATTGTTAACTATACTCCAATATAAGATTAAAAACAAATAGATCGTTTGCTCAAGCTATTTTTTGTATCTTGGATGCCTTTGTTCTTATTTACTAGTTGAAATCCTCCATTTTTCTACCCTGGCTCAGTGATCTGTTCCCCAGTTCTTGGCCTATGTTAGGTCTTCTTTTACTCTGGAGCTCGGTCTATCAAATGACCTATCATTTACAATAGTTGGTCGTTCATGTCTGATCCTGTGGTAGGAAGAATGACAGCCCCCAAAGATGTCCATGTCCTAATCCCTGGAAGTTGTGAATGTTACCTTGTGTAGCCAAACTGACTTTGTAGATATGATTAAGGTTAAGGACCTTGAGATAGAGAAATGATCCTGGTGAGTCCAATCTAATCATAAGAGTCCTTACAAGGAGAGAAACTTTCCTGGTTTTAAGCCAGTTTTCCCAGCTTTTTTCTTTCAGTCAGAGAGAGATGTGATGTGACTGAAGAAAGAGATGTGACTGAAGAAAGGTCAGAGAGATGTAAAGTTGCTGGCTTTGAAGACAGAGGAAGGGGGTCATGAACCAAGGAATGCAGGCAGCCTCTAGAAACTGGGAAAGGCAAGGAAACAGTTTCTTCCCTAGAGCCTCCAGAAAGGAAAAGATCTTGCCAACCTCTATATTTTAGCCCAGAGACTTGTCACCCTTCTGACCTTTTTTGTCATTTTGAGCCACGAAGTAATTTTTTGGTTAAGATAGCAATAGAAAACTAATACAATCTCAAAGTATGTGGATATTTTGAAGACTCCACGGAAGCTTTGTGACCTTGACTCCCAACACTTTGTCTGGCACATAAAAACTAATCAGAAAATGTTTAAAGAATAAATGAACCGGAGTTTCTCCCTCCTCATTCTGCAAGTCGCGGAACAAATCTGTAATCTGTCAGCATCACTCCCATAGCCCCTCCACCTCACCCGAGACAATTCCTTTCTCCATTCAGACACTTTGCTTTCCCTTCCCACCTTTATCACCTTTATCCTCAGTCAGTCGATCTTTATGATACGAGTACTGTGGATTCTGGTTAGCCAACATATCTGAAAATGGACCCTGTCGATTAGTACTATGGAAGAAAAAATGTAAAATACACATTTTGAAAACTCTTGTGAAAGATAAAAACACTGATTCCCTCAGAAAACATAGTACATAGAGACAAGGAGACAAAGAAACTTCAGGTATCATTACAAATTGTCCTGACAAATTGTCCTGTTACCATTTTAACCATGTCTTGTTGTCTGTCTTGGACTCATTCATTCAGTAAGTATTTGTTTATTACCTACAATGTATTAGGTATTGTGAAAGTTCTTTAAGTCAGCTAATCACAGCTTAGTTAACTGAATTTACTGCTTAGTGATTATTTATCAATCTTTTATTTTTAATGACTATACTATTGATTTAACCTATGAACGGTTAAACATATAGATGCCCAGGTACAGCCTCTCTATTTCTAATATTATAGATCCCTGGATGATGAACAATGTATTAATGGAGGGAAAGAAAAGAGCAAACTGAGCAAGCGGGGAAAAAGATAGAAAAAAATAACAAAAGCCAACCTTAATATTGAGTACTTACTCTGTGTCAAGTGTTATGTTAAATTCTTAAGATGTATTGTCTCATTTCATCCTCAAAACCCTCTGAAATTTTCCCTTCATTTTAAAGACAAAGAAAGTAAAGCCCAGAGAGATAAGTAACTTGCCACTGATCAACAATTATTAAGATGGAGATGGGATCTGAACCTCGGCAAGCTGATTCCAGAGTCACAACCTACTCTTCCTCTGTAGTGGTAAGAAGACAGGACTGAAAGATGAGGATGGTGGGAAGCTAAAGTTACCGTGCATCTCATTTTACTTATGCTTCTAGTCCATTGTGTTTCTTTTTTCAAATTAAACACTTGTTTGTAAACAGTTCAGAAGGGAACCCTGAAATACATCACACACTGGATTTAATCCCTAACATACTAAGAGTTCACACATGCCCCAAGACCACATGTTAGGCACTGAACACAGGGATAAAATGATGGTCCCAGGAGGAAGAGGAAAAGAAGATAAAGGAGCTCCTTTCTTTTACCAGGAGCTTCCAAATCTCAGTCCACTTTTCAACTAAGGTATTGTTGACACTGGATGAAAATTAAGAATAAAATGTATATTGGAATGTTTGCCTGTTTAGATAAACAGGTGCTCACAATAATGGTATCAGAGAGAAAAATCAGAGACCTGAAAAATCAGTGCAACATTTAGCTTCCAGAAGCCTTGGAGAGACAATCCTAAAGCATGGAAAACAAAGCTGTATTTCTATTAGACACGAATGTGTATTTAAGACTGGTCTATATTTCTATATAAATCTCCAGACACAGGAAAATGGGGTTATCAATGCCCTTGACACTACTGATAGACCATCCAAAGCTAAGGCGGATGATACTTAGGATTTTCTAGCTTATTATACTTTTAAAAAATATTCATGAATAAGACAGTTATTCAGAAAACAAAATAGCCAATGGGAATATACTGTACAGCACAGGGAACGCTACCTAACGCACTGTGGTAACCTAAATGGGAGGGCAGTTCAAAAGGGAGGGGATATCTACATGTGTATGGCTGATTCATTTGGTTGTGCAGTGGAGGCTAACACAACATTATAAAGCAACCATACTCCAATAAAAATTAATTAAATAGCCAGATTCAGAATCATATATTTTTCTCATGCTTCTGTGTCATATAATGACTGAAACCATCTCATTCATGAGAAAAGTTGACAAAAGTTGAAGATGAAATGATTCAGAAACAACCAGATCCTCTTGTATTAAAGAAAATCTAATGTGACTCACACTATAATCAATAAACTGACATTTGAAAACCTAACCTTCAGTTTTTGTTTTGATTAAAAAACGAGAGAGTCAGAAATTCTAGAGTGTAAATATGCTCCCGGTAACTTAAGAGTTGATCATTCTGAAGTCTTGATTGCCAGAGAAAACTTTTTCTTGATTTTCAGCAGAGCCCGAACGGGTATCCAAGAATAAACCTCAATATTGAACTGACCTTTTCAAAGTAGAAGCATTTGAAATAGATACCTGAACAATGCAAACTATAATCTTTTAAAGGTACAGTCTCCTGACAATCAAGAAAGAAACTAAGATCACAGTTCTGTCTTCTAAACAATATGCTATATGTGACTAGTCCTATCTATTTTTTTTGAACATGTAACTTGACCCCACTTAGTTTTTTGTCCTTTATTTTTGTTTTGTTGTTTTTTTAACTGACCCACCATTTTGTTCCTGCTCAAGTCTTCTGCCACCTGAAAATTATGTTTTGAAAACTGTACTTCAGTCAATCATCCCCAAAATGAATCCCGAGCCTTTTTCTAATAATTTATTCTTCATGGTCCATCAGTGAGTTATAAAAATGAAATGACTGTTTGCACTGTGTTGTCATCTCCCTCACACCCCCCCCCCCCATACTGAACAAAAAATACTTACAATGGTTCTTAGCCAGGAGCATTTTATCCCTTATTCACTAGTGGTAAATGAGTCAGATATGAGTTGGCCAGGAAAAGAGCTGCTTTACCCAAAATCTTAGTACAAAATGAGTCATCTCACTCCAAACACCAATATATTCTCCAAAATAACTGGCAAGAATTTCCTATAAAAAGAATCTTGCCTTCACCCTTTTCCATCCATTTAGTTCTCTGATTTTTCTAATTTTTCAATTTCCTGTGTACTTATAACACTGCATTCATAACAAAGGCCTAAGAACATTTCTACCTCTTTACCTCATTGTGAAAGCCATCTTTCCTATACTGAGTTGGGGGACAATTCTGATAGCATTCCCCTTTAAAGAATAAATGCTCTGTGGCTTTTAAGGGTTCTCCCTGTCTGATTCTCTGTGATGAAATTCATGCATGGTTCAATAGAAATGCAAAAGCCAGTTCTAGAAGAATTTTTCTTTTCCTCTGCTGAAAAAGTGAGTTCAAAGCCACCAAAAATACTTCAAGCAAAACCATTTTCCTTCCCATAAGAAAAATCAATCAAAATAGATACAATCTGTCTAAAACTGATAAAGAAACATGAATCCAGGCCACAAGCTTCAACTGTTTCCCTGTACATCAAAACATTCCCATTCCCATTCTTTCTCTGCCATCAGATGAAGCTTAAAAATCACGGTGAACTGAAGCCAGGGTCAAGTCCCTATAGATGATCAGGAGTCAAGCACACTATGTACCTGAGGATAAACAAGCATGCTTATAGAGCCAATTCCTGCCAAAGTGCTGAGATTTTTATGTTATGTGGGGCTCACAACAGCACTTATTATTCTTTATTTTTCTAAGCCCTGCAATTTAATGGGAAAAATTACTTACAATTCATTTCACTCAGGCTGGAATTTAGCTTCGTTTCTCTATACTAAATGAATTCTAAAGAATAGCTACGCTCCTTTTATATCCAACACTAACAGATGTTAGTTTCCTTAGTTTTACAGCCCTCAAATGACAGACAACTAACTGTATTTGGCCTTGGGAATAACTGCAACACCTTTGGATTATGAACTTGGTTTGGTTCTTAGCTGGGAACAGCAGGGGGTTAGTTCATATTATCAAAGATGTAAAATAAGTTTACCCTTATGCTCCAGATGCCCATATGAAGATATCTTTTAATACAATATTGTACAACTTTTTTTTTTCCTACTGGTAATCTTAAGTGGTTATAGTTAGGAAAAACAATTGCATAAAAATGAAATCTCTTATTCAATGTATCTCCTGCTTTTGACCAAAGCAAGATGTTAAATCCATTAAACTCTGAACACCCAGTAAAAGCAAGAAAAACTAAAACTGTTCATATTTGTGCATTCTTGGGAAAATTGCCAACCTATGTACTAGTAGCAGGATCTGTATAATTAATGGTGATGTTATTGACGGAGGGAGTTCGATTTCATTCTCAGAAGCAATTTAAAAGTGCAAGCTGGCAGAGCTTTAGTGCAAGCTCACCTATTCATTTTTAAATTGAAGAAATGTGACTTTGAAGTCATCCACAGAGAGCACCAATGTCACTGTCTGTACATTTGGGGTGGTTTTGGTCATAGTAAAAAGAAATCCTGAATGTAGCACTGTCTGTTGAACAGCAAAATGTACAAATTGACAAACATTTCTTAAAAGGAGAAGAAGCAAACTCAATCTTTGGTTATCTTTATGTTTTTTTTTTCTTTTCCTGAAAGCTCTTCATATGAAGACTAATTAAAATCAACTCCTTCTTATCATAAAGTAAAATAAAATCAGACCCACATCCACACATTCCTTTATACACACTCCCATCTTCTTGGAAGGTGACTTTCATCTTTATCGAGTAGTTGTACCTCACGGACAGTCATATAAGGCTACCCAACTGACAAGCCATACCTCCAGCTTCTGCTCTCCTTTTTCCCCTTTGTTATATCAGTAACTTCGAAATGATGAGAGAAAGAAAAAGAACATCTTGAAAAATAGAGATAACTAAGGAAAGAAGTTAAGCCCACAAGATGCTTTCTCCATAATGATCTGTACTAAATTATCCAACGGGGACCATCTATCTCATCACTCTATTTCTCTGTGAACTGTAACAACATGCCCCACCTCTGTGTTTCTCATGAAGAATGAAACACATGAATTCCTGACAGCCGACAGCATGCGCTGTGGCATCTGTGGCTTCGCAGAAGTGGAAGTGGAGGAGACCGGAGAAGGAGAGCCTAGAGAGAGGCTCACAAACGCTAATGATGAGCCTGGATGTTACTGACCCTGATGATTCCCCCCATGTTGCATTCATACCTGTTGTCTTCTCGAGCAAAGGGCTGTTCCACATCCACTGTCAGGGAGGCCAGGGCAGAAACGGTCTCCGTCTCCTCTTGCAACTGCGCCCCAGCCAGAGCGCAGCCCCTCGGCACACTCACCGTCCTTACCGACTTCCAGTACTTGCCTAAAAAACACAAAGACCCATGCATCATATGTTATAGGAATTTTAGTTCAACAGTGTTAATCAGAACCTTGTATAGGTCTAACTCAGAGTAATTGTTAGGTTAAAATTCACAATGTTATACACAGTTGTAATTTAATTTCTTAACTGTTATGATTAAGTGTTTTTCTCAATCTGGAATGCCAAGTTGTGAAGTGCTCATATTGCCAAGCCTGAGTCTCTCCCTTGCTCAGAAGTTAATAAAGTGAGGAATAATCCACAGTCTAATGAACTCACTATCAGACTGACAGCTGTCTCTGCAACTAGGTAAGCAAACTCTGGGCATCATGCCCTCTGGGTAATCCTCAAGAGACTGGGAGGTAGAAGTCTTATGGAGAAACTGAATGAACCAGTAATGTTAAAAATTGCTACTTCAGCCATTAACTTTTTTTTTTTTTTTTAATGAGGTTGGAATATTAAAGGAAAAGAAAAGCCCAGAAATGCCAGCATGAATCGAATGGCAACTTTGCCAGAACAATCAGGTTTGTTAGTCCTGGATGTTCTTTCTTTCTCAACCCCGGGGTGTGTACTAGAACAATAATTGATTTAAAACCTTAATATATGCATTGGCTGATGTTGGAGCCCTTCCATAAGTTATACGGATCCAATTATACGGATGTTTCTTTTTTTGAGGCAGGGAAGGAGAATGAGAGGAAAATAGGAGGTAATTTCATGAGAACATGCCAGTGGGATAAATAAGAAAGAGCAGAGTCAACAGCCTTTTTGCAGCCCCTAAGCTATTTTTTTGTGGAGTGTTGAATAGCCCCATATCAAAGCAGGAGAGTCTCCCTAGGTGCTGACATGACTCACCAGGTAAGCAGTATCTCGGCAGCCTGACCAGTTAAGAGGGAAGCTGGCACGCAAAGTAGCTTACTCCCACCCCACCCCCAAATTAAAATAAAGTTATGCTACAGTAGAAAAGACAAATGGGTGAATACTGGATTGGGGAGTAAGATAACCCAGTTCTAGACCCAGCTCTGCCACTAACCATCCTATGCTGGCAGGGCTCTTCGGCACTTTATTTTTGCTTCTCAGAAACAGTGGGATGGCCTCAAATTCCTTCCAGCTATAAGTAACATTTCGTGATTGGCCTCTCCTTATCTTACTGCTTCACAAAGGAATGGATGTCATGTCATGTTAGGGGAGGAGACCCAGTCTCCCATCCACTCCCCATGTCGACAGAACCTTCTGGCATAGTTGTCTACTACTACTACTTTACTTGCTGTGATCACCTAGTCTGGCCAAAGTCAGAATCATAAAGCTTTTAATTTGGACCAAATGATACCAGTTCTAACTGAATGAACCCACAAAGTAACATTTTCTGAAAGCCAAGGCTGTGCCAGATGTTGAGGACACAAAGATGCTTCCCTGACACCAAGAAATTCATGGTCTAGTTAAGAAAGCCCTTTTAGTTAACAAACAATGACAATTCTGTATGGAGAAGGCCCATGTGATCCTAAGAGGAAATAAGAAGAACATATACTTTTGATGCCAAGAAGGCAAGAGAACACTTGCCAGAAAAAATAACACCTGACCAAGTATTTGAAAGACCATCAGAAGTTAGTCAAGCTGAAACAGAGGAAGATGGTGGTGATGAGGTATCCCTAGAAGAGGAAATAATGCACACAAATGTGCAGATACTCAAGTCTCTGTTGTTCACTGGGGTACAAAGTCCACTGCTAGGCACAAGTGGAATGTAAGCAGTATGGAGTGTAATGCAAGAGACTGCTATGGTGTAGGCATGGGCTAATTAACACACAATCTTGAATAGCATGCCAGTGATCTTGGCTTTCAACCTGTGGGTGATGAGGGGCCATTTTAAACAGAAGAGGCAGAGAATCAGGTTTAAATTTTTCAAAGATCCTTCTGGAGAGATTACGGATGATGGATTAGTAGGTGGTGAGAGTGGTGGCAGGAAAACCAATTTCACCTCCTGGCAAACATCCAGGCAGGAAATGATGATGTCTAAACCAAAAGTAAGTGACAGAATAGAAATGAAGAGATGGACTAAAGAGAGGTTTAGGAGGTGAGCAATGGAAATGCGTCTTGTCTTATTCTTTAATAGCCTCCTACCTCTCTCAGCTTTGAAAGATAATTCTGAATTGACAGTTCCACTCCAAGACCCTAATTTCTCTATATCACAATGTCATTATCATCTTACCCAAGTTGGAAATATCATATTCTATCTGTAAGTGCCTTCAGATATAATCAGTTTCACAAAGTATTATTATTAATTGTTATTTTAGCACATGATATTCACAGAGCAGGTGATTCTAGAAGTCATCATTTCCTTTTTTTCTAGAGTGACTAATATCAGGCCTCTGACAAATAAACAACAGGTGGTTTTGTGGGTTAAATTATGTTACAAATTACAGGAAAGAGAAACTCGTGTTACTGAGCTTCCAATATGTGCCAAGGACTGTGCTAGGTGTTTTCACATTTTAATTTTATTTACTCCTCATGACATTTATAATTTTATTTACTCCTCATGACAACTGTGTAGGCAGTGTTAGGTAATTTTTCTCTAAGGTCACATGGCTAAAAAGCAGAGGAGCTGAAATCCTCACCCAGGACTGCTTGACTCCGAAAATGTTTCTTCCTCTGTAATCGGCTGTCCTCCTTTATTTAGTCCTTCTCTACCACCCTCCCACTACCCCTAAAAATACAAAAATAGACTCAATATAGGAATATCTGAACTTAAAAGAATTATGCACATGGCAAAACAATATATATATATATATATATATATATATATATATATATATATATATATATATATATTCTTCCCTTTACCAAAGAAATCGTCTTTGGTAACAACAAATTACCCTTGCTCCTTAGATATGTGACTCAGCTGATCTACCTTTTACTGACTTTATGGCATGGGTTTATTGCACCTAGTGAGACAACCATGTTGAGACTAGTTCTTTCTACTCTTCACTTCTCATTACCTTCATTTCTCATAGTCTATTGCAAGTACCTCGTTGCTTCACTGATGAAGCTATCATGAAACTGGAGACAAGTGCTCATTGAAGAGTATCCCTTTTTAAAGTGATGTGTTTCTCACCACCTAGCTGAAGGCACCATTAGGCACAGTGCTCTTTGAACCTGTGGAGCCTACCCCAAGTTTCTGAAGCCTGTAGTGTTGTCCACCACAGACTTGTATCGCTAGAGGTCCTATAGTCCACGTGGATCACTTTCTTTAAGCCAGGTATCTAACTGAGAAGAGAATCAGAGGCCCGTTTCATGCAATTACAGCCAGGAGTTGCCCAGAGTCACCAGAATGTCTTTTGACCAAGCTACCCGTGCAGAATTTTTCTCTGAGTATTTCGGGCTCTAAAGGGAGCCCTGGGAGTCGAGATTTATAAATCGGGACCCCATCCTAGACCCAGAGAAATCATTTGGATCACTGGAGCACAGTGTCCACATTTATAAAATGATAGTGGTGGGACTGATGATAAGGAAAGGTCTCTTCCTGCTCTAATTCTCAATGATTGTTATTCTTCTGATGTCATATATCACTCTTGGATATTAGAATAAATTTGTTATGGCAGAAAATCTTAGTTTTCTGTGAGCCTATGAACACTTGAAGAGGCCAGTGGACAACTTACTTTTAGATAGTATGGCACATCTAGAATAACCAAGAGCTTCAATTTTCAAGAATTGTACTTCTTCCTCAAGAAACATCTTTACTCCTCAAACACAATCAGGACAGAAGGACAATCATTAATGAGAATCATTCAGCAGAATGACTGACAATGATTCTTCAAAGTTTAGCCTTTATGCCTGTGAGTGGTGAGACGGATTTTAAATAGCTGAGACCTTTTCAATAAAATTTAATGTGTATAAAATATCCTGCTAAGATTAAATGTTAGAAGTTGGTTTTTATCCAAATGTATGAGGTTCTTCACTCAGAAATAACCCAAAACTTTAAATTCAACATGGCTTTTAGCAAAGCCTATAAAAACAAGGGAAATATTCTACATTAATAATGCATTTATAGGCCACTATCTCTATTTGTAAAGAAGAATAATTAAAATGGAAGTAGGTATAGCAAGACTGTGCAGTATGCAGCCAATTCAAACCCTACAGTTTATGGGTTATATTTCCATGTGATGGGTATTTTTTTTCCCCCTACAGAAACATATGTGCAAGAAAAATCCTATCTGTTGGCATGAGAATAATAGCCCCATTAGCAAG
Source organism: Stenella coeruleoalba (assembly GCF_951394435.1). NCBI lineage: Eukaryota > Metazoa > Chordata > Mammalia > Artiodactyla > Delphinidae > Stenella > Stenella coeruleoalba. The sequence continues at coordinate 34,097,134 of NC_137155.1, forward strand.
TTAGACAAATGAAGTAAGGGGTACTGCCAGAGTTTTCAGGAGCTGCTATTCATAAAGTAGAATACTAGTAACAGCCACCACTGTGTTGCTCTCCTAAGGCAATAAAACTGGCAGAAGAGAGGGGTTTTCCATTAAACCTGGACACACACACTCCCTCTTTGATCATATCCTCTATCTTTATTCATTTTTCCCATTGCATAAATCTTCCCACTTCTCAGCACTTCTGGGGGGGAATTATTTGGCTTTCATTGTTCTGCATTTGTATTTTGTCTGTAGAGGTGAAGCAAAGAATGAATCTAAAAGGTAAAAACTAGATAACAGAATGCAGACAGTCAAGAGTTAGAAGTGGGGGACACAGATGGAGTGTCGCTGGGTCAGATAGGAGCCATGAAAGGACATGTTGCAGGTACTGTGTAATCAGACTTCAGCATAAACCAGGTTTTTCTTGATAATGATCAATTTGGAAAAAGAGGTACTTGTTGACACATGAAGGTCTGTGTTAGCAATAACCTATCCACCAAACGTTTTCCCAACCAAAGCCCTTTGAGACTCTGAAAACCTCCTGACCCCACAACCTCCCCCTTCCATCATCATTGGGAGCCTTGGAGTCACTTCTCAAATTTGTTCTTGCCGTTTGAATGATGTCCTCTTTTGTCATTACATACCATGTTCCCATAGGAAAAGAAGCTGGCGCTGACCGAAACTTCTTCCTATCCCTTCAACCTTAGAGATTATTAACACCTGTGGGACATACAAGGGGCCTATGTTCATGGATTCTCCAGAGCTCAGAGCTTGTTAGCTCTTTTTAAAGAGAAATTCTTTTCTGCATTTTTCCTGTCTATTCTCATGCAATCTATCACCCACATTGCTATGACAGTCCTTCTAAAACACAAGTCTGGTAATTTTGCTCCCATTTCAGAATACTAAATCCTCAGAGAAGAGTAAATGCTCCCACTGGCAGCCCAGGAGTTTCACAGTGTGGTCTCTTTCAGGTTCATTAAGATATATTTCTGGAGCTTCCCTGGTGGCGCACTGGTTAAGAATCTGCCTGCCCATGCAGGGGACACGGGTTCGAGTCCTGGTCCCGGAAGATGCCACATGCCACAGAGCAACTAAGCCCGTGTGCCACAACTACTGAGCCTGCGCTCTAGAGCCCGCAAGCCACAACTACTGATGCCCATGCGCCTAGAGCCTGTGCTCTGCAACAAGAGAAGCCACCGCAATGAGAACCCCGCACACCGCAACAAAGAGTAGCCCCTGCTCGCTGCAACTAGAGAAAGCCCGCGTGCAGCAATGAAGACCCAACGCAGCTAAAACTAAATAAATAACTAAACAAATAAATATATTTTAAAAAAGGATGTATTTCTTAGCTAAATGGAGAACTTTCTTGGGATCCTAAGCACTGTATATATGCAAAAATAAAGATATATTGGAAACTGGTGTATAAATAGAGTGATAAGGTAATTTTCATTCATGTTGGGGCAATTTTGAGGCGAAAATGGGGCTAAAAATAAAAATTATATGTTATAGAACTATTTACTTATTAGTTGACAAAGTATACTAGTGGGCCTATAAAATAGTACTATTCAAAAATTGTCACAACTAATTATTATTAATTCTAAAATATAGAAATAGCACAATTCATGTATGCCAAAGCATAGTAACCAACTTTCAAAATATTATCTAAACATTAGAAAATGACCAACAGTATTATGATTTTTGGTAAACGTTCACATGTTAATCAGTTTTGTGGTCATATATCTCACTGACAGAGTCATCACTGGTATTTTTCCGTTTCAACGTGGTCTGAATATTTTGGACTGTTTCATAAAATTGCCTGAAATCTTCAAAGCAGAATTTTAGAGTTAATAAATTTTAAATTGTGGCATCTTTAATTTACTCTTCTTGAGAGACTATAATATTTTTGGTTGACAAATACTGTCTCTACCAGTGCAGTGCGATCTGGTAAGCTCAGAGCAATATCTGCTAAATGTGAAATATTTTCACTTCCAATTTTCAAAATATTGAAATGAGTATTTCATACCAAATATTTTCATGACTACTGTCTTGTTCCTCCTTTCAGAATACCTTTGGCAAATATTTTATGTAAGCTGAACTTATCAAAAAAGTTTTCTCCGTTTATAACTTCAAATTTTATTTACCAAATTTAGATGCTGCAAAATCATATGACTTCTTAAATTTCATTACATTCCAGAACAGAATATGTTTATCCAACTAAGAATAGTTTTTTGGTTTTTTTTGCGGTACGCCGGCCTCTCACTGTTGTGGCCTCTCCTGTTGCGGAGCACAGGCTCCGGACGTGCAGGCTCAGCGGCCATGGCTCACGGGCCCAGCCGCTCCGCGGCATGTGGGATCTTCCCGGACCGGGGCACGAACCCGTGTCCCCTGCATCGGCAGGCGGACTCTCAACCACTGCGCCACCAGGGAAGCCCTGAGAATAGTTTTATCAATGATTCTATCAACAAATATATATCTTTGAAAGCCTAGTTACAGATTTTCAAAATAAAATCTTGTACATGGTTTGAGTTCTTATCCTTCAGTTTGTTCATTTATTCCTTTGCTTTTGTAGGGGTCAATTTAAATGTTTTCCTTTTTGCAAATACTATTTCTTGTAATTGCAGTCCTTTAAAAGTTCCAAAGGTTATATTTTTGCTTCATTTCATGACTATTTTTTTATCAGCTTCATTGAGGTATAGTGTATACAGTCAATAAAATTTACCAACTTTAAGGGCAGGTTATGATAACCACTACAACAATCAAAATATGTAATACTTTCTTCAACCCAAAAAGTTACTTTTGGCCCTTTGGAATTAATTTCTTACCCTCCTTCTTAGCCCCTGACAACCACTAAAATTCTGCCACAGTACAACTTTTGCTTTTTCTAGAATTTCATAGAAATGTAACCATATACTATGTAGTCTTTTTTTTTTTTTTTTTTTCCGGTACGCGGGCCTCTCACTGTTGTGGCCTCTCCCGTTGCGGAGCACAGGCGCCGGACGCGCAGGCTCAGCGGCCATGGCTCACGGGCCCAGCCACTCCGCAGCATGTGGGATCTTCCCGGACCGGGGCACGAACCTGTGTCCCCTGCATCGGCAGGCGGACTCTCAACCGCTGTGCCACCAGGGAAGCCCCTATGTAGTCTTTAATATCTTTCACTTAACATAATACTTTTGAGATTCAAAAGATTTTTTATTGGAATTCCCTGGTGGTCCTGTGGTTAGGACTCCACACTTCCACTGCAGGGGGCACAGGTTTGATCCCTGGTCACGGAACTAAGATCCTGCGCTGTGCAGCCAAAACAAAAAATTTCTTATCATTTTTTTATCTTATCATCTCTATCTTTGTTTCTTTGAATGTAATATGCTTTTGCTTTTGTCTGGTTTCTTTGATGTTTCTCAGTGTGAGTTTATTCATATTTGTTTTGCTGGTGAATGACTGGATTTCTTGGATCTGGGGATCTGTAGTTTTCAGCAAATTTATGAAACATTTTCCCATTATTTCTTCAAATATTCCCCCCTTTCGTAAGACTCCACTTATAGGTATGTTGAACTGACTGATGTTGCCCAATATATAACTGATATACTTTTTAAAAGTATTTTTCTCTCTATTCTTCACTTTGGATAGTTTCTGTTCTTCAGCTTAACTGTTTTTGTTTTTTTTTCTTTTGTCTTCTGTAGTTTATAATCTGCCATTAATCATTTTAGGTTGCAGAATTTTTTAATATCAAATATTTTATTTCTATCTCTAAAACTTCCATTTACATGTTCTGTTTTTCATTTTTTTCTGCAGTATGTTTGTACTTTCCTGTTTACATTGGAAGTAACATTCTCGTCTGTTAATTTCATCATACCTTGCATTACTGAGTTAGTTTCTGTTAACTGACTTGTCTTCTGGTTCTAGGTCATAGTTTCCTACTTCTTTGTATGCCTGGTAATTTTCTTTTGGATGCTTGACATTGTTAATTTGAACATTTTTGGTTGTTGAATTTCGCTGTGTTCTTTTAAAGCATTGGACTTTGGGCATGCAGTTAAATTGCTTGAATTGCTCAGTATGAACTTTTTGAGGATGCTTGTATTCTTTGTTAGACTAACTCCAGAGCAGGCTTTAGTATAAAGTTAATTTAGCCCTATTACTAAGATGAAACCATTTTGATATCTCTACATGATGCCTTGTATATTACAAGGTCTTTCCACTCTGGCTAGTGGGAATGCAAACTACTCCCAGTTCTGTTTGAACTCCTTGAATTGTTTAACCTACTGTTTTCCACTGGTTAGTTCCCCAGCCTTGTGGAGTTTCACCTCATGTATGGAAAGGTAAGTAAGACAGTGGTTTAAGGAAACTCTTGTACAGATACCCAGAACTCTTTCTTTGAGCAGCAACTTTATCGCAAGTATTCTGCCTCACAAATTCTAGTCACTTCAATCCCCCCAAACTCTGATCACTTCATTTTCTACTCAGAAAAACCACTACACTCTTTGAATTCTCTCTCCCTATGCTGCAGCCTGGAACTTGCCTCTTATCAGTAAGCTCCAGCAATTGTAGGAATCATTTTGTTTCTCTTTCCTTGTTTGTTTCCTGCTAGGATCACAGGCCTTCAATGCCTGCTGTCCCGTGTCCAAAAACAAGAGTTTCACACTCCTACATTGTTGGTGGGAATGTGAACTGGTGCAGCCACTATGGAAAACAGGATGAAGGTTCCTCAAAAAACTAGAGTTGCCATATGATTCAGCAATCCCACTCCTGGGCATACATCCCAACAAAGCTATAATTAAAAAAGAAACATGCACCCCTATGTTCATAGCAGCACTATTCACAATAGCCAAGACATGAAAACAACCTAAAAGTCCATCAACAGATGAATGGATAAAGAAGATGTGGTACATATATATAATGGAATACTAATCAACCATAAAAAAGAATGAAATAATGCCATCTGCAGCAACATGGATGGACCTAGAGATTATTATACTAACTGAAGTTAAGTCAGAAAGAGAAAGACAAATCCCATATGATATCACTTATATGTGGAATCTAAAATATGACACAAATGAACTTATCTGTGAAACAGAAACAGACTCACAGATATACAGAAGAGACTTACGGTTGCCAAGGGTGGTGGGGGGAGGAATGGATTGGGAATTTGGGATTAGCAGATGCAAACTATTATATATAGAATGGATAAGCTACAAGGTCCTACTGTATAGCGCAGGGAACTATATTCAATAGCCTGTGATAAACCACAATAGAAAGGAATATGGAAAATAATGTCTATATGTGTATAACTGAATCACTTCGCTGTACAGCAGATATTAACACAACATTGTATATCAACTATACATCAATAAAATAAATGTTAAAAAGTTTCATATGTGTTTTTCCTAGTTTACTTTTATTTCTGATCAACAGGCAATTCCTATAGTAGTTATTCCTTCATATGTGAGTTCAGAGGGCCATTTATTGAATATTTTGATTAGTGAATTCTAAATGATTAGAAAGATGTAATCAAAGTTCAGAAAACTGACTTACAAAATAGTTCAGTATTATTGCAGAATAGTCATTTCAAACATTTCTAAAGTATGGTTGATAATGGGCAGCAAAGAGAGAAATTTTGTACTGCCATGCTGAACGTGTTTCTTTGTCATCAATATCATTTGTATTTTAAGAACTTTGTATTTCATTTAATTGTATTTTACCCTGTGTTTATAAAAAATTATTTAAAATTTTGAGAACACCACCATAAACTTTCATTGATTGAATATCAAGCTTATTGGGTTTTGTTTTTAGGGATTTAAAAATACATTTTTATTAAACTTATAATTATATTTTATTATTTATAAAAAGTTAAGGAATTTGGTACTATGTAATCAATGCCAAATGCATTTCTGTTCTTTAAGATTAAGCTATGCTCCAGCAAAATTTAAATTTTCATATTAATATGAAATCAAAAGATTATATTGTCAGTGTTAGATTTTCACTGTAATTTATAACAGCATTCATAGTAATGCCCTAAGTTTTTTTTTCCGCAAATTTATTTCCAAAAACTTTAATTCCATGAATTGAATGAAAAATATCAAACCATTATTTGAATTAACTGATTTTTCTGTTTGTAGCATCCTAAGGACACTGCACCTTTAACCAAGATATTCTTCTAGTGGAGTCAACAAATAACAACTATTACCTCACTTTGGAGCTGGGAAAAAAAAAAAAACGCTTGAAATTGAAAACTCATTAAAAAATTAAAATAAAAACTAAATGCATAGTCATTTTATCTAAATAAAAATCCATGCTTCATAAGTAATACCTAAATGCACCTTCTGCAACTGCACTTGTTAAATTGTCCCCTGTGGCCTTAGTTTTTATTTTTGTTTTGTTTTTAATAATGACTACATTTTAAAGTAGATACTACTACTGATTCAACATCATTGTGTCTTCAGTGTTCTTGTCACTCATCACTATATCCCCATGACGAAAGATCAATACTGATAAACATTTTGTGCAAAGTTACATGTTCATTACCAGCCTTCTTGGGAAACAACAATTGAGCACTAAACTCTGCTCCCTCTCTATTTCTTGAACACTTTTTATCTATTCCTAACTTCTGATTCCCCATGTTGCTCCCAACTGCACCTTCTGACAGCTTGATGACTTCATGCATGTCACAAGCTGTGGCTACAGCACACCTGTTTGGTGCATCAGGTGGCAGAAATGTTGAATATTTCTCCCTCCATCTCCCGGGCCAGAAATTTAGGTGTCCTTTACAATTGGTGTTTTGGTTGATGTCTGGTATTTTAATATCATATCCAGATACCACTTGTTTCAGATTTTTCCTTTTTCAGAAACCAAATTGGTCCCACACCCTTTTTTTTAACATCTTTATTGGAGTATAATTGCTTTACAATGGTGCGTTAGTTTCTGCTTTATAACAAAGTGAATCTGTTATACATATATATATGTTCCCATATCTCTTCCCTCCTGTGTCTCCCTCCCTCCCACCCTCCCTATCCCACCCCTCTAGGTGGTCACAAAGCACCGAGCTGATCTCCCTGTGCTATGTGGCTGCTTCCCACTAGCTATCTATATTACGTTTGGTAGTATATATATGTCCATGCCACTCTCTCACTTTGTCACAGCTTACCCTTTCCCCTCCCCATATCCTCAAGTCCACATATATATGGAATCTAAGAAAAAACAAATAAAAAAAAGGTCATGAAGAACCTAGGGTTAAGACGGGAATAAAGACACAGACCCACACCCCTTTTTTGTAAATAAAGTTTCATTGAAAACAGCCATGTTCATTACACACTGGCTATGGCCACTTCCTTGCTACAATGGAAGAGTTAGGCAGTTGAAACACAAAGCCTCATATAATTACTGTCTAGTATTGTACAGAAAAAAATTTGCTGACCTCTGGTTCAAAGCAAGGAGGTAGGGAGACGAATATGCCTTATTTTGTAAAAGATCACTCTGGCAGCACGTTAGAGAAACAAAAATGGAGAAACCAAAATTGGATGTTGGAGACCACTTTGTAGGATATAGAAATGGTACAGTAGAAAGATGATGGAAGCCTGATTTGGGACAGTGGCCATGGGAACAGAAATAATTGGTTGGATAAATGAAATGTTTAAGGAGTACAACAAACAGGATGGGGTAATGGATTGGATGTAGACAGAAATGGAAAGAACAACAAGAAGGATAACTCCTAAATTCCTCTCCAGCGAAACTGGAAGGATAGTGGTGCCATTTACTTGGACCAATAAACATGGAAGAGGTTGAGGTTTGGGGCAAAAATAATGACTGGCTTTGGGCATGTTGACTAGACGTGCCTTTGCAACATCTAGGGGAAGATGCTGAGCTAGAAGTTTAGGAAACATCTGGAACTCAGGTCTGCGGTCTGAGCTGAAGATAGAAATTTTGGAGTTATTGACGTAGAGGTGACTATGAAGCTATGGTCTGGGATGAAAACAACGATAAGTAAAATGATAAGAAATATTTATTAATTGCCTATGAAAATGTGCTCTATATGTAATTTCATAAAAATTCAAAACCACCTTGTAAGATAATCTCATTTTCTTTATTTTATAGTTGAGAAAACTGAAGTAAAGAGGGTTGAAACAACTTATCCATATTATATACTTAAGAAAAGAATATGTAGGGTGAAAAGCATTTAGGTAGAGGATGATGGGCCCACTAAGCAGAGATGCTGCATTTAATGCTGCAGCTAGAAGAGTTAAGAAGGGTTCTAACTTCATTTGTTTGGTTGGCTAAAACATGGACCGAAAGGTGGCCCACAGGAAGTGATCTAGAAACATCAGACCTACCTTGGTTTAATGAAGAGGAAGGGATTCAAAGACTCTGGGAGATTGGATTGTTAGACTGTATTTGTCTGAAGCCAAGTCAAAAGGACATAGGAGCCATCCTGAAAGAGCTCTGAATAATCAGAGCTTGAACAATTTCAACAACAAAATAAATAATGATAGTATTGGATTATAAGCTATAGAATAAATATACATGAGCCCATACTGATATAAATATTATAACGAATAAGTTAGTAAATGGAAGAGAAAGGACAGTTCCTCATGACAGATAACTTCCAAGTAAGAAATGTAGACAGAGTAAAGAAAATAGAAAGTCGGCATTGGAACACCAGACTAATAATTTTTGCAGGCAAGATCTACTGATGGCTGCTAAAGTTAATGGGCAAAAATTTGAGGAGAAACAGTATATTTGCATAATCTCAAAGTATCTTCCCAACATGTTTATTAATTCCAAAGGGAAATATTCTAACTTTATACTGAAGATTGCCTTAATCAAGTGATCCAGGCTAGGGCTAACCTTACCAATAATAAAACATACTGACATTATGTGCTGCAGATCTGATGCACTAAGAACGATACTGAATCACTGCTGTGGTAATCCTGCCAATAATGCATATCCTCAATCTAATTATGAGGAAACATTAGAGAAACCCAAGCTGAGAGACATTTTTCAAAATAACTGACCAGTACTCTTCAAAAGTGTCAAGGTCATAAAAGGCACAGAAAGACTGAAGAACTGTTGTAGTTGAGAGGAGACTGAGACATGACAACTAAATGCAATGTGTTGATTATAGACTGAATTCTGGAACAGAATAAGGAAATTAGTGACAAAACTGGTAGAATCCAATGAAAGTCTATAGTTAACAGTACTGTATGACTATTAATTTCTTAGTTCCTGTAATTGTGCTATGGTTTTGCAAGATGTCAACTTAAGGGAAGCCAGGGGAAGGTTATATGAGAATTCTATAGTGTATTATATTTGCAAGTTTTCTCTAAACTTAAAATTATTTCAAAATAAAGTTTAATAAAATCACTTTTTAAATCTGGCAGTAGAAATGCCACTGGTGACCACAGTGAGATTGAAACCAGAATAGAGTGGTTCCAATAGGGATTTCTAGCTGTGAAAATGAAGATAACTAGATAGAAACCTTTTTCAAGAATTTGTTCCTGGAGGGTTTGAGAGAAATAGGATGGTAAACTGGGGAAGGAGTGAGGCTGTTGGAGTTTGTTCTTTAAGATGAGAGATTTTAGGTTGTTTAATTGTTGATGAGAATGAACAATTCAAAGAAAGCAGTTTGGTAGCTGCAATTTACTCTAAGAAAAGTTTACTGCCGAGATTGCCAGCAAAGGTGAAACAGATGGAGGTTTGAGGAGAGTGAAATTTGAAAAAGTAGTTTGAGAGAGGCAGTGAAAATTGACCTGAGAAACACAGCAGGATTATACTGGGCCCACTTGAGTTTGGTGTTCATAAACTTACAGGAAATCAAATTGCTATGATTCATGACAATCTCAAGCGGACCTGTTTATTTACATCCAGTGTTAGAGAAAGTTCCTTGTAGACTATATTCAGGGTTGAGATTTCATTAGATTGGTAAAGTAAAAGGGCAAGATTTTTAAGGCAGATTAAAGGTAGAAGGGCAAATGGATTTAAGAGTTAGTGTTTTTAAGCTGGACATAGAAGTGAAGAAAGGAAAGGGATAATGAATTAGAAAAAATGACAAATTAAAATAAATGAAATAAAATAGAAAGTCTTAGGTGTGTGGGTCAACAATTCTACATGCGTCTGACGTATCCTTCTCTGGCAGAGATCTACCTGCTAGTACTGGTTTAGAATTCATTTTTTTTAGGTCTGCTAAGACAGTAACAGATGGTCATCTGCTCTCCAGGTTCCTATTATTTCCTTTTGCATTCTTCATCCCTATGAGTGTATGTCTTAAAAACAAAACAAAGCAAAACAACAAAAAAAGATCCTCTTAATTTTTAGTGGAGTTTTATGGAGGAGTGAAAGTAAATGAATATTTTAAATCTATTATCATTACTTGAAATTATGCCCCTCCACCATTTTAACCCCACAAATAAGGTTTATTATTCTCTGTTTCTCTTTTCTACTGACTTTCCCTAGTGGCTTGTGTCCTTGTGCATTTTACTTTATTCATTTATTTAAATATGTATGTATTTATTTACTTGAGCTCGTATTTTGTTGAATTTGATCTCTGCATATACTGAGGATCTAAATTAGGGATACTTCCTCCAGAAAGGAATTGTATTTGCTTCCTTCAGAATTAGGGAGGAAGACAAAACCTCTTTAGTGTCTATCAAATTCATATCCCTAACTTTGATGCAGACTTCGGCTTTTTTGTGCAGCTATAGCACTGATGTCATCATTTGCCCCAGGGATACTCTCCCATTTTGTGTTACTTATTGATTACTGCTCGCTCCCTATTAAATTTCAGTTTATGTTTTCTTTTTCCCTCATATTCCCTTATGTTCTAGGAAGCCCACTAATGGATTAAAATAGTCTCTTTTAACGTATGCAGAAGCTATTTAGGAGAGGTCTATTCTAGTGTCTATCCTGGGATACTTGGGAACAGGAAGTCTGGTGGAACTCTGTTCTTATCTGTGAAATGAAGTGGGAACAGGAAGGTCATATGCTTTAACAGAAGGAAAGTGGGCTTTGAAAGCATAGCCAGACCAGGGTTCAAGTGTTGGTTTTGGTGCTATTAGTTGACAGACTTCCAATGAGTGATTTAAACTTGTTAAGCCTCAATTTATTCATGAACAAGATGAGGAAACTAATTGTGCATTGCAGAATTGTGTGAGGACTAGAGATTATATATACATATATACTTTATTTATACATACGCATATATATAATCTATGTTTGTGTATGTGTGTGTATAATGTATATATAAATACCTAACAAATGATCTTCCCCAAACTTGACCTTCGAGCACACCATAATGGTATTGCATGTGTGAAGTGCATCTGGGTGCTAACAGCTGAGTATAATCAGAAAGCATTTCTGTCCTTAAAGAGTTTTCAGTCCTAGAAAGATGCATAGTTTTATTTAGACTCTTGGTGTGATTAGTTCTGCCTTAGTAGAAACATGAGTGAAAGAAAACTCATAATTACAGATGTAGTTGGAATTAAAAAAAAATTCCAGACAAGTTAAGTCTCTAAGCAGATGGCAGGTTTTCCTTTTAATTCTGGTATATTCTAGTATTAGTGCTCCACCAAACAATAATCAGAGTCTCAACATTTCAAGAGAATGGTTAATTAGAAGTTCAAAATCAGCTTTCAAAAAGCCATGTGTACAAGGTTGACCTGGCTCTGATACAAGCAAGGGTTGGCGGGGTTAATAGTGGGAAAATGTCTAACGCTGCTTTTCTTCAATGAAGGTCGGCCTGGCCCAGGGCTGCAACGTCAAGGCCTCTGTCTAAAGCCAAAAAATCTATGACAAATAGCAGCTCACACCTGACAACAGTCAGGGTTTTAAACTCAGCAGGGCAGGGATTTGAAATTCTGCCAATCCTTGCATTTTTCTGTGATTAGATGTATTTTGAAAGTTTACAAGGGACTCCAGAGTGGATTCATAGCTCCATGGCTCCCTGCAACTTGGCACTGCCCTTCTAAAACTGACTGTGGCTAAACCTCAATTAACCAGAATGTCCAAAACTCCAAATCTTCAGTTTAACTGATTTCCCCCTTAAACCTGTCACTTTTGGAGGAAATAGAAAAAAGTGCATACAAAAAATTGCAAAAGGAATTAAGTTCTTTGTGAGCTAGAATAACATAATGGCAAACACCACAGACTCCGGAGCTAGAATGCCTGGTTTATGAGCTTGCTTTTGTCCATTTAGTAACTATGTGTCCTTGCAAAGTATTTAACCTAGATGTGCCTCAGTTTACTTGATTGTAAAAGGGGAATGAAAATAGTACCTACCTCATAGGGTTGTTAAGTAGATTAAATGATTTAACTTATATTAATAAGAGTGCTTAGAGCAGTGCCTGGCACACTGAAAACACTCAGTAATTGTTATTTTATTACTTGCTAACAGCTTACAGGGTTTGCATTGTGTAAATAATTTCATCCAATATGCCTCCATAACTTTACTGTGGAGAAAACTGATATTTAAGATGGGTTCCCCAAATTTTAAGCCTTTCAATCAGCAGTTTCTTTTTCTTAAGTCTAATATTCATCTTTCCTTGCAAACCTTTTCTTCCTCTACTGTTCCCCATCACAGGAGGTGACATCAGTACCTACTCTGTTGTCCAAGCCTGAAACTTAGAAACCATTAATCCTCTCCATGCCTATTAATTACATACCAAGCCAGCTCTACTTCTGAATTAAACGGTTCACATTTGACAGTAAGTTCTGCTAAATCTCCTGTCCTTACTGCAGGCATAGTGATCTTCTGAAATGCAGGTTTGATCATGTTCCTTCCCTGCTTGAAATAAATCATTAAATCCTTATGAGTTAAAAGCCCATTTTCAACATCGTGCATATCTCTTGTTCTTCTCCCCTGGGTCTGAAGAGGATGAAGGTGGAGGAGAGAGGGAAAGACAGAGAGATAAGGAAAAAAGGTAGAAAATCAAAACAAGAAGGGACAAAAAGAGAGAAGAAAAACTGAGTGTGGGTTAGCATTTGGGTGTGGAGTCAGGAAGCTAGAGAGTTAGTGAAATGATTTATGCAGTGCTTGTTGCCATCTGGGGAAACAACCCTTTAATCTATGCGCATAGCCCCATGAGATCAAAATCTTGGACAGTTTCCTCACAACAAGAGATGTACACAAATTCCTTTCAGATTAGAAACAATCTGATTTTCTCCTGGATCGTCTGATGTAAATGTCCTTTCTCCTTGGGAAGGGGGTATGTAGAGGGTATTAAAGTAATGGAAGGAGATGGCTGAGAATGATATTTTACATAAAAGAAGAAAATGACTGCCATCTTTACAGCGAGGTTTATCTTACTTTAATAGCTTTTTTTCATTAATTACTATCCAGATCTCTTAATTACCAAGAGAACTGGATAGCACCTTCTCTGATTATCCACTCTAATACAACATCAACAATGTCTGTATTTTATTTTTACCAGCAGTTATCTCCATTGGAAATAGAGTGGAAATGAAATCAACAAAATTAACATTCCTTTGTTTTCAACATCAGTTGTTACTTCTAAGGGTAGTTTCTGGAACAGAGGATATATAGTAATAATAAGAGAAGCAGATTAAGGAAGAGGGGGAGAAGGAAAAGAATAACAACAAAAAGAGGAAAAGGAAGTCATTCACTCAATAACACATATAAAAACGTAAGTTAAGCAGAATTCTGACAAGGAGTTGGTGTCAACTATACTTGCCTCGGATCTCCTAGAGAAAATTTGATTTCATTTTTTTTTCCCCTAGAATGGGTGAAAGGTGTGCTCTGCCCATTGTAGTTGCCTGAACCATATGGATAACTGACTACCTCATAGTCAATTACATAGTTACATGGTGTATTCTCCTGCAATGAGATAATCATATCCCTTTTCATATCGGTCTCAAAAGTTGGATAAATTCAGGAGACCATAAATGCAATTCTCATTGCCCTAAATAATAATGTGTGTCCTGTGTGTGGGCGAGTTTTAAAAAATACAGATAAATTTAGCCATAGTGACAAATTTTATATGCAGGAGGCATGGATGTTGTTCCTCCACTGATATACAACAAGTTTGACAAAAACATATGGTGACATTGCAATTACTGTCTCTTCCTCATTCTGGCCTATGTCACCAGTTTTCTGTGGCTGGCATAATAAGGAATTCTAAGAAGACGTCAATCTACTAAACAAGGGAAGAATTCCTAGAGTGGGAAAAAGATGAAAGTGGGGGTAAAGGGAAAAACTGCCTACTGTTCTTTTATGACTCCGCTTCTGATCTGCCATCTTGCTGCCACCGTGGCACCACCTTAGAAAATCGGTGTGGTGATATGTCATGTCATTCCTCTGGAAATTCCCTAGGAAAGTTAAGTGGCTAGCTCATCGTCACATGGCTGGTGAGGATTATACTGAAATTCGTATCATTTTAAAACCCTCCACACTAGTGTTTTTCAACTTATCAGCTGCAAACCACTGGAGGCTTGCAGCAAAATTTTAAAAGAATCCTCAAATCCTTGTGTACACATATATTTTCTTGATCCACAATTCAAAAGATACTATGATTATCGTTATTATCATGCAGGAGGTCTACAAAATTGGTTGACACTTAAAAGGAGTACTCTTCTTACTAAAAAATTTAAATAAATAAAAGGAAACCATGACTATATACTTGTGGTTTTCACATTTTGAGGTTTCATAGATCAATATCAACATCATTCATTATATGTTTTTCAAACTTAAAATTATAGTCTTTCAAACTAAATAAATTTAGTTTTGTGGAAAACTCACTTCATGGTTCTTCCCTTCAAAATCAGTGAAAATGTTATCACGGGCCAGGACTAGTGTGAAACATGACATTTGGGAATCTTGCTTCTCACCGTACTATGCAGAAAAAGGTAAGAGTTCAACGGACTGTGAGTTGTTAGGATGGGTTTCGGGAAAGCCTATATACATATGAGGGTCCTTTATCCTACTCTGGGCTGACTTTTACCTGGCATTGCTTGCTGGTGATTACAGCTGGCCAGTCAACTCTTAGAACTGCCATCTCCAAGCTTGGCGATGGAAATGGTAGCTCACAAGCAGTTCATGTTCTTTCTAACTTAGAAATGATTCATCATTGTGGGTTGTGAAAGAGAGTGAAGAAATGGGCTCTCATATAGATTTCTCCTGCACTTCTTAATCTCTTGTTCTGTATGACCTAACCAAGAAGTATAACCTTAGTTGAAAAGTCAATCTAGGCTAAGGAAAAAAGAGTGTGGCAAATACTGACATACTGGCTGATTCATTCATTCAACGAACATTTGCAGAGCACCTGCAACATTCCAGAACTGTGCAGAGGACACAGCGATTAAAAGCAAAGAACATCAGCAAAAACAATCTCTGCCATGAAAGCACCCAGGAAATGCACCTAATCTAGAATAGGGATGAATGGGGATTCATAGATGGCTTCCCAAAAGAGAGAACATCTGAGCTAAGTCTTGAAAACTTAATAGGGATGAGGCAGAAGACTTTGTCAGCAGAGTGAACAGCATGTGCAAACATGAAGCTTCTTGTCCATACCTCCCTTTTGTTATTTCAGAGATGGTTGATCTTTGTATACACCCACCATCTGAAGATGAAACCAGCCCCTGACCTGTCAGGGGTGGGGGTCTTTACCTGTCAGGAGAAATAGGTGCCCTGCTGTTGCCTTGTAAGGCCTTTTCTTCTCAGCTAAATAAGTAATATAAACAAGAACAGGACAACAGGGATGATCCTGCTGCAAAATACTCACATACATGTGGCCAGGCAAAGGGCCAATGCTAATCACAGCCTCCAGCACCTGCATACCCTCAGCTGTGGGGCTCAGTTCTCAAAGAAATACACATAAGGCCTGTCAGCACCTTGCCGTCTGCCTTGGGACAAGGATATCTAGGAACCTGCCTGAATGTTTCCCACATGCTACAAGGCCTGTTTTTCAACATTTACATACTTTTCTGGTACAGTAGTCCCAAACCCTGGCACAAAAGAATCCTTCAGAACCTGGACTAGGGGGTGAGCTGAAATTCGAACACCTCCTTAAGTTGAAAGGAGGCACCTGGTTGACACTCAGAGACATGTGAAGAGAAGGTTCCTCTGTTAAACAAAGGCTACCTTCAAGGCAGGCTTCATAAACAGGCAACCTGTGCAGTTGCAAAGGACCCCATGTTCAGAAGGGCTCTCAGGCTTGGTTCTATGCTCGGCTGGCATCTTCTTGAAATTATTAATAATTTTTAACAGGGAAGCATTTACACATCTTCATTTTGCACTAGGATCCACAAAGTTTTAGTGAGTCCTGACTACCTTCCCTGCCAAAGGCAAAATGGGGAGCCTAATCAAGGGCCTGGAGTTCTACACGAGCATGTGAAATGGAAGTGTGTTATAAAACAGAGAAAAATAAAATTGAGAGTTCAATTTTATCGTTTTTAAGGAAATATAGCATTGTTTGTTAAGTCAGGTACCCACAATTTTGATTTTCCAAGCCATTATGAAGTTTGTTACTCTGAAATGCCACTTTCTTTTATTGCTTTGTAGACTTTATACAATCCCTTTCTGTTTCTTTAACCTGGATGAGTAGCCCCAAATAAAAAGAGAATCACCATATGACCCAGCAATCCCACTACTGGGCATATACCCTGAGAAAACCATAATTCAAAAACAGTCATGTACCACCATGTTCATTGCAGCTCTATTTACAATAGCCAGGACATGGAAGCAACCTAAATATCCACTGACAGATGCATGGATAAAGAAGATGTGGCACATATATACAATGGAATATTACTCAGCCATAAAAAGAAATGAAATTGAGTTATTTGTAGTGAGGTGGATGGACCTAGAGTCTGTCATACAGCGTGAAGTAAGTCAGAAAGAGAAAAACAAATACCTCATGCTAACACATATATATGGAGTATATACAAAACAAAAAAAAATAGTTCCTAAGACGCTACGGGCAGGACAGGAATAAAGATGCAGACGTAGAGAATGGACTTGAGGACACAGGGATGGGGAAGGGTAAGCTGGGATGAAGTAAGAGAGTGGCACTGACATATATACACTACCAAATGTAAAATAGATAGCTAGTGGGAAGCAGCCACTTAGCAAACAGGGAGATCAGCTCCGTGTTTTGTGACCACCTAGAGGGGTGGGATAAGGAGGGTGGGAGGGAGGAGATATGGGGATATATGTATATGTATGGCTGATTCACTTTGTTATAAAGCAGAAACTAACATATCATTGTAGAGCAATTATACTCCAATAAAGATGTTTAAAAAAAAAAAAAAGAGTAGCCCCAAAGACACACAATTCAGAGAAACACACAAAAATGTACCACACAGTGGTCAAAGCCACAGTACTGAAGCACTTTCTCTGTACAGATTTTCACCCTATGTCCCAACTGGTGAGAGATCACTGTAATCTTGTGTTTATCTTCCCTTTTACAACCTCAACCCACCATTCAGTTCCTTCTCAGCCACAACTTGAGTTCTCCTTGTGGTGATGCTACTCTCAGTCTTTTTTGGTAAATATTTTTTTGCATCACCAGCACCTTGATTTTCATCAGGACTGGCTACATAATTAGCAAGGCTCAGTGCAAAATGAAATGTGGGCTCCTGGTCACAAAATACAAATTAGTGAGAATTTTAAGGCAGCAAGAGTAACAGCATTAAACCATGTGTAGGGCCCTTCTAAGTGTGGGGCCTGTGTGACTACACTGGTTGAAAGCCCATGAAGCCAGCCCTGCTTCTCCCCGGCCAGAATTGGTCAAGTACCCACTCCTTAACTAATCACTGGTAAGAGGGTTGACAAGTTTAGCCTTGGACTAAGAACAGCTCCTTTGGAGCTGGGCATAAGTTCATCTTCCCCTGATCTGTACTGTATCTGGTGGCAAGGATTCATGTGTGAAACCAGGCTTCTTCTGAGTAGACATGAGGAACACATAGTTACTGAGTAGCCAACAACAGTACCCACTATACCATATACTGTATCCATGACTCAGAAGGAGGCATTCTTCTTCAGAAGCTCTCTTTGATGCAAGTTTTGGTTCCCTAGGGCCTTGAAGAGTTATTCGAATCAATCCTGCTCAAATCTTCCAACTCTCAATTCCCAGGTTTCCATGCACTTCAAACCTCGTCTCTGGTACCAACCCTGCCTGCAGGTACAAGTGGGGGTGAGAAGACACGGTTCCATCCTCTTGATAATTATCATATAATTAAGGAACCATGATCGAAAGACCATAAAACATACAAAAACTCAAATAATAGAAAAATTTTAAATAAAAATACCACTTAAAATCTACACGTTAGTGTGGAGACTTTACAGAAGTACTGGATTAACAAGCTCTGGGTGGAATCTTCAATATGAGTTTAGGAGGAAATAGATTTTTTAAAAAATTTATTTATTTTATCTTTGGCTGCATTGGGTCTTCGCTGCTGCACGCAGGCTTTCTTTAGTTGCGGCGAGTGGGGGCTACTCTTCGTTGTGGTGTGTGGGCTTCTCATTGCGGTGGCTTCTCTTGTTGCGAGCACGGGCTCTAGGTGCGAGGGCTTCAGTAGTTGTGGCACACAGGCTTCAATAGTTGTGGTGTGCAGGCTCTAGAGTGCAGGCTCAGTAGTTGTGGCACACGGGCTTAGTTGCTCCGTGGCATGTGGGATCTTCCCAGACCAGGGCTCAAACCCGTGTCCCCTGACTTGGCAGGCAGATTCTTAACCAGTGCACCACAAGGGAAGCCCCAGAAATAGATTTTTAAATGGGGGAAATGGTCAGTGTTGGGTGTTTGAAATGCATTTTGGAGCAAAAGACAGAGATTCACAATCCACAGGGGCAGAATTCTTATCCAGCCAATTTTGATAGTTCAGTGAATCCTTTTCAAGAGTCAAACAGGTTTGTTTGGCTAAAGTAGACTGTACAAGTCACTCAAAAATGTCAGTGGTGAAAGGAAAACCATCATGCAGTGGAAAGTCATTACTGGCAAGTTAGATCCAATGCAACAGACAACAGCATGGTTTCTAAAGACATATATAAACCATGAATTTTTACACCTATGTGAAAATTGAGTCTTTTGCTTCCGTTATTTCCTTCAGAACATTCACTCTTTCTTCATCTGGCCAAAATCCTGTTCAGACTGAGACAAACTGGGACCTGGGACCCTTTGCTGCACTGCTGTAACCCTTGCACCTGGACACACCTCTCTTCAAGCAACAAAATACAAAGAAACTATATGGGACTAAAAATAACTGCCTGCATGCCCAGTTGGGGCAATTCTGGACAAAAGATACAAAGGGACCAAAAAACCCAAGAGCCACTTTTGAAGAGCCTGGAGCAAAAGCAGGGGGTCAGCAGCAAAAGCAGCGTACTGCGCACGCTCCCTGCACACACCACCACCTAAGGGGCGGGCAAAACACCTAAGCCACCCCTCTGGCCCGACCCCTGGACACAACCTTAACCTCAACCTCATATAAAGAGGAAGCTTACGCCCCCTCCTCAGCCAGCGAGCAAACAAAGGAATCTGTTGTTTGTTTTTGCTCCGGGCTGCTGCAGCAGGGGCCCCAATAAAGCCTAGCCTGAATTTCTTGTCTGGCCCCTGATCAATTTCTATTGATTAAGGAGGCCAAGAACCCTGGTCAGTAATAAGACCTTAAGACCAAGGTCAGGCCCTATCACTGCCAAGGAGCCTTCCTCAAACCTTCCGTGAACCTTCCTCACTTTGCAGTACTTCTCCTTCTGGCTGCAAAGGACTTAAGAAAATGACTGTTTCTTGTCCATGATCTCAGTGCGTGTTGTGACTTCTATTGAAATGATCTATTTTAGTGCCTCTCACTCACTGGAGTGTAAACTCCCTAGTGCTAGAAACTGCCTTATTCCTCTTCTGTGCCTTGCCTTGATAAGTGCTCAAGTTATCATGTATCAACATGTAATAAGTATTTTAAGAATGCTTATTGAAAGTGATGTGATCATAATATACATAGGGACAATAATTTTTAATAGTCTGTGTATATAATGGGAAAACAATACTCAGGAAAAAAAAGAATCGTATGTGTAAAAAGTAGATATTTTTTATGCTGCTGGTCACCTTAATGAAGTATTAGATTAGATTGCATAAGCACCAGATGAATGGATAACAGAACCCCAGTCACAACCATATCTCCAAATTACTACTGAGCAAGCAAAGACAAGGACTCAGAGATAGATGGAAGGTGGCTTCTCCAGCGGTGTTAAAAAATGCTTCTACAAAAGAGTAGCAAAGCTAAGGGTTTTCTGATCCTCCTTCACACTTAATTTTGCCATTTGGTTTTCCCATTCATGCTGACTTTCATGTCAATTTGTGCTTGCTTTCAGTGTGTGTGTGTGTGTGTGTGTGTGTGTGTGTGTGTGTGTGTATGCGCGTGCGTGCGTGAACACTCATGCATGTTATCATCTAAAAAAGAGTAATTCCTGAGAAAGTAACAGTGATGTGAAAGGAACTGGGATAGTAAAAAGGTCTCTGACTTTTCCTTTTTGTTCAGTTGGATTTTCTAGTAGGCTTTCTCGTGAACTTTTTCCTCTATTGACAAACTTAAAACCAGTAAATGACTGGTGAATTCCAACATCCCTAGGAGATAACTTACCTCAGTTAAGACTGGACAATATAATCACAATTTCTATGTTAATTTCATAGCTCTGAGTAGATACTTAGTGGCAGTAATGGAAAAAAATCCAAACACTTTTGGAAAATATGAGAAAAACAAGGTTCTAAATCTAGAGTCTCTGAATTTCGTTATCAGTGTGAGATAAGATTGCCACATTAACAGCAAGGCAACAAAACACATTTAGGTATGGATACGTAATATGTGGAAATTATAATTACTTTAAATATATTCCTTATATTTGAGAAGCTCAAATATATTTTTCATGTGCTCTAATTCTCAATATAAGCTTAATTAGTACCTTATTAGAAATATTAAAAAAAATTTAAAGACATACTTTGAATTTCAATGATCTTCTGTAAAGAAATAACAGCATTCATATTCGGAGTTTGTTGGAGAATATCTTCTGCAAGTGGCTCCAGCTGCAAGAATGGTAAATAATGATATGAGCAGAACATTATGACTTTATAATAAGTTTCACAGAAGCACACCAAATTGCAACAACCTAAAAAAAAGCCTGCTCCAAGAACTACTTAACATTTTGCTGATACCAGTTCCAAAAGTGTAGCCAGTTTTATTTTCTGTTTTGCAGCAATGTAATTGAATTCCAAGGGGATTTTCTACTGGTCACAAAACTAATCTATGAAGTCCCTGAAGCAGGTGCATGTCTGTGTATTATTCATTAAAAATCCGAGTTATTTGTGTAATTTTTGTAGGTTCCTGACAAACCAAATTCCATCATGTCTGTATATGCAGCTGGGCCCTGCAAATGAAACCTCAGGGAAGTTGAAGTAGACAGAAGGTGGGCAGTCTATTATCCATACTTTTGTGGTGTTTTTACACCTAACTACCTTACACTTTTGGACACTTCACAGCAGAACGCCACGAGACATAGCTGCTCTTATTCAACTGCTATTGAATAAGTAGTAGAGAAAATGCTCAAATAAAACCAAAAGTAAAATAACTGTACATTTTCATTTAACTTCCACTGTATTCACATCTATGCAGATAGCCATGTGGAAGCACAGGACAAATTCCTGTCTTGCAAATCTATCCTGATCTTCTGGAATTACACTGATTTTTCATGGGGAAGCTCAGCAAACATTGTTTTGCAAGAAATGAAGAAGAGCTTTAAATAATTTATGGAGTGTTCTGGCAGAACTAAATCTGATGATGCATCCCTGGGAATACGTTGGTGATGTGGCTTCGTGTGGAGCAGGACAAACTGCATAGCAGAGCACTTGCAAACAAAATAGCTGTCCAGCTATTGTGACCCAGAAAGCGAGGAAAGTAATAGTAAAAAGGGATTAACAACAACAAAAAAGTTTTCTTATAAAAGTTAAAGTCAGTAGTCTCAAATAGGCCAAACTATTATATGGCAAGAACGGGAAACAATGTCACTAGACACTGTGCTAAAACATGAACCCATCTATGTCTCTTCATCTGTAGAAAAAAACTAAAAAACTCAGGGATTCCAAGTTTCCACAGCATGTGTGAGTGAATCTTCCCCCCAGGGTCTCTCTGAATTGATTATTCTATACTTTAATCATGGAATCTAAAACAATAGCACCTTTCTTCCAGATGCCATAGGATAACAGACTAGCTCAGGGATATTTATACATGGGTAAATTCACTAAATATAACTTTCCAGAGTGTTTTTCTTAGCTGCCAAAGAAAAACATTTAAAACATCAAAAGGTTTACTTGCAGTACAGTTTGGCAAGAGGAAAAAAAAAAAACCCACAGTGTCAGTGAAAGGTTCTGCAATCTTCAACTCTTAAAATTTGTTAAAAATCATTTTTTTTAAAAAATGTGGTATTTCAGATAGTATCTTCAAAAATATGTTATCCTAGTAACACCCTCTTAACTCAGAGGAATTGCTGAATCATAAACGGAAGGTTACTTGGAAAACTCTTACTCAAGAATTAGGGCTGAGCTACCTTGCTCATAAATAATCTTTCCTTTCACTTCTCTCTCAGGGCTTAGAGAAAAATTTTAATAGAAATTAGGCAGACTTTATTAACAAGATGTTCTGAAATATCACTCTATGTTCGAATACTTAAGAATAAAAGCACAACGTAGTATGAGCATATTTAGTTCTTAAACAAGCTTTCCTGAGACTTCAGGGTAAAATGCTGACAAATGGAAAGGTGCTAGCTACTGGAAAGAAAGCTACAGGCACATCATTAATGTAAAAACCTCACTTCTGGAACACTCTCACATTAGGTCCATGGGCTATTTTTAGGACCTGGGTTATGTAGAAAGTAAACTTGATGCAGAGTGTTGAGAGTAAAAATACAAACAACCCTAAACCTCCAATTTGGAATTGTCAGTTAGATACGATAAAGTTGTGTCTACTTATGAAAGCAACCTAGAGAATTAAGGCAATTACATTGATAATTTAAGCCTCCCAAACCATTTCCCTGCATATTTTAGGTGAATGTCATTTAGAGGATTTAACCTTCAGTAAATTGCCCCAATTTGTTTCATTTTGAGTGTATACACACAGACAGAGCTGAATTCAGAAAGTTCTCAATGTAGGTTCTTTATTTTTTTCTCTAGTAGCTCTGCTGAGAAGGTAATGGGTAATACTCTCAGTTGGCAAGAAGGCAAGCAGCATTTAGTCTGTTTTCATAATATTAAAACCTTGTATAGAGGGACCACAGAATTGAGTTGTCTTTTCTAAACGAGTTTGTTGATTTAATAATTCACAGTTATAAGCACTAAAAACATCTGACTGAAGCATCTGTTTAATAAATATTTATGAGTATTGGTCATTATTAATAAAATCTAATAACTAACTGTAATAAAGTAATATTAAACAAATAGTCATATTTTATAACTTTGGAGCAAAAAATAAGAATATACAGTAAAGCTGTGTTATATATCTAGTTTGGCCGATAAGATGTAGCAAAAACACTGGCAATAAGGCTAATCAATGTTAGTAAGAGTTATTAAAAGATAAATAAGGAAATAATTTATGCAAACCAGAGAACTTCTGCATGCAAAAGTTATACTAAGATCAAACAGATGCAGATGTAGGAAATATCACACACCCATCACACCGTCTTTTTGCACAATTCCATCAAGTAATAATACAGTTATAAGATACACTAGATGATTTAACACAACTTCTTGACATTTGAAGCTCTCATCTAGGTTTCCTATATCTAAAGCTTAAATGCAATCATTACTTACTGCAATTCTTTATATAAATTTTCAGACTCAGTATAGGGGTATTTACTTTTCTACATCTTTTACAGAAAGTTGCAATACCCTATTGATACAATTCAGATGTATCAATACATCTGAATGTACAATGTACATGCATATACCATGTAATTTCTAAGTACTACAGCTATTTTAAAACACCATAAAAGTTGGGGCCATTATCATGTTGTGAATAAATAATTTTCAGATTCTTTAGAATCAGATCATTTAAATCATCAAAAATCACTTTAGTTGGCTAAGATGCACTTATGGAAAAAGGCAAGGGTATCCTTGGAGAAGCTCGAGAAGAAGTTTTAAAACTCACTTTGTACTTATGAGACATGAAAATCATCTCTATTATTTTCATGATTGAGAAAAGAACAGAAAAAAAAGCTAAACATATTTTGCAAAATATAACAGATACAAGAGGACAGATGCACACATCAACCAAGCAAAGGATATACTAAGTACTCTTAGCTTTTATATTATGTTTCCCAAATGTGCCAAGTATACTTGGCATACTCTTATACCTTTATTTATTCTGTTCTCTCTGAATTGTATTTTCCCTATCCTTCTTTGAATTGGTGAAACCTTACTAAATCATTCAAGGACTGACACAAACACTGCCTGCTCTGAAATCTTTTCTAAAATCCTCTGATAGAGCAAACTGCTTCCACTCGTTGTCTCCTTTCCACACAAATTCTCTTGTTTATTACTCTACACATTATATTGTAGTCAGCCATGTGTGTCATTCTCTATTTTGTTGTGAGCAATTTAAAGGCAAAGATAGAGCCTGGTATATAATAGGCATTTAAAAAAAATGTTGAATGAATGGAGGAATGATTAATTGAAAGAAAACATGGGGAGATAGGCTTTATTTGGCTCGCCATAGCTAACAGACCTACATGGAATATGTTCTTCCACTTGGCTGTCTGCCATAATCAGGGCATGTTTTTAGACTAAAAGAATTGGGAAAACAACAGAGATAATTCACTTTTAAATCAAAATAATTGATTTTTAATTGATTTTTAAATTAACCATCCATTTTGTTAAACTAATTTATTAATTCCAATGATGTATAAACAAATAATTTTGTATAGACTTTATATAATCATATCTTCTGTGAATAAAGAGAGATTTATTTATTCCACTCCAATCTTTATATTTTTAAATTTCTTTTTCTTACCCTATTGCACTGTCTAGGACCACCAGTGTAATGTTAAAATGAAGCACTAAGAGTGAATATCTTTGTCATGTTTTTTTATTTCAAAGAAAAATTCTCATGTTTCGCTTTTAAATCTGATGCATACTATAGGATGTTTGTAGATATCCTTTATCAAGCTAATAAGTTATTCCCAGTTTATCAAAAGTAGTTCATAATTGAGTGTCTAATTTATCAAATTTTTAAACATCTATTGAAATGGTTATATTTCTTCTTCATTCTCTTAATGTGGTGAATTATAACAACTTATTTTGGAATGTTAATATCCTACATTCTTGGCCTAAACACAATTATATTATGGGTTTTTAAGATAATGATGAACTGCTAATATTTTGTTTAGGGTTTTAACTGCTATGCTTATAAGCAGGATTTTCCTGTAATATTCTTTTTTTATAATGTTCTTTTGAGCTTGGGTGTCAATAGTATACTAGCCTCAAAAATCATTTATGAAGTGTTCTCTTCCCATCTTCCCCTTTACTCTAAAACAGTATAAATTATTAGCAGAATTCACTGCTGAAGCTATATGGGCCTGGTGTTTTCTGTTGGTATATCTGGTATTGAAGATTCAATTTTGTTAATTATGGTAGCATTCAAATTTTCTGTCTTTTTGATTCAGTTTATTTTTACAAGAATTTTTCCATTTCAAATAAAATTTCAATTTTCTTTTACATGAAGTTTTTTTAAAATATTCTCTTGTAATCATTTTTTTTTTTTTTTTTTTTCAGTATGCGGGCCTCTCACTGCTGTGGCCTCTCCCGTTGCGGAGCAGAGGCTCCGGACGCGCAGGCCCAGTGGCCATGGCTCACGGGCCCAGTCGCTCCGCGGCATGTGGGATCCTCCCGGACAGGGGCACGAACCTGCGTCCCCTGCATCGGCAGGCGGACTCTCAACCACTGCGCCACCAGGGAAGCCCTCTTGTAATCATTTTAATACACTAAAATCTGTGGTAAAGTCTTTTTTTCATTCAGAGTGCTGGTAATGTAGGACTTTTCTTTCAATCAGTCTTTCTAGAGTGCTATCAATTTTGTTAATTATTTCAAAGAACTAAAATTTGACATTTTAATTCTTATATATTATATGCTTATTTTTATTTCATTGTTTCTTTATATTTAAGTCACTCACTTCATGTTTAATTTGTTGCTTTGATTTCCTAATTTCTTGAGTTGTGTTTCTATCTGTAATTTTAAACTTTTTTCTATTCTAGTATATACATTTAAAGCTTTACATGTGTTTCCAAATTCAGCTTATACATATTACACTTTTTTTGATATTTCATATTTTCATAATTATTCAGCTCAAAATACTAAATTTACTGTGATTTCTTTGACACATAAGAGATTGTATTTTGAAATCTCCAAATATATGAGATTTTCCAATTATCTTTTTATTTCAAATTATACAACCACTTTTTCAAAGTTTTGTTTTACACTTCATCTTTTTATTTTACATCACTGGTATTTTGTTTTATTTTTTAATTTAATTTTATTGTAGTAAGAACACTGAACATGAGATCTAACTACTTAAACAGATTTTTTAAGTGTATAGTACGCTATTAATGACTATAGGTACAATGTTATAGAGCAGTTCTCTAGAGCTTATTCATCTTGCTTGACTGAAACACTATGTCCATTGATTAGTAACTCCCCAATTCTCCCTCTCCTCATCTGCTGACAACCACCATTCCACTCTTTGATTCTATGAATTTGATTATTTTATATACCTTATATAAGTGGAATCATACAGTATTTGTCTTTCTGCAACTGGATTATTTCACTTAGCATAATGTCTTCAAGGTTTATCCAAGTTGTTGCATATTGCAGAATTTCCTTCCTTTTAAAGACTGAATACTATTCCATTGTATGTATATACCATTTTCTTATCCATGCATCTGTCACTGAACATTTAGCTGGTGTCTACATCTTGGCTATGGTGAATAGGGCTTCAGTATTCAGAGTGCTAATGTCTCTTTGAGATCCTGATTTTGATTCTTTTGGATAAATACCCAAAAGTGGGACTGCTGGATCACATGGTAGTTCTATATTTAATTTTTTGAGAGCCCTCTATACTGTTTTACATAGCAGTCGCACCATTTTGTATCCCCACCAACAGAATGCAAACATTCTAATTTCTCCACGTCCTTGCCAACACTTCTTGTCTTTGGGGTTTTTTTTTGTTTGTTTTTTAAATAATCGTCATCCTGATATTCTGACAGATGTGAAGTGATATCTCATTGTGGTTTAGATTTACATTTCCCTGATGATTAGTGATGCTAAGCATTTCTCATATACCTGTTGGCCATTTGTATGTCTTCTTTGGAGAAATGTCTATTTAAGTCCTTAGCCCATTTTAAAATCAGGTTTACTATATTTTACTACTGAGCTGTTAAGAGTTCCATATATATTTTGGAGATGAACACCTTATCAGATATATGGTTTGGACATATTATCTCCCATTCCATAGATTGCCTTTTTACTCTGTTGAATGTCTTCTTTGTTGTTCAGAAGTTTTTCAGTTTGATGTCGTCCCACTAGTTTATTCTGTTTTGTTGCCAATGCTTTTGGTGTCATATCCATGAAATTAATGCTGAGACCAAAGTCATAAAAGTTTACCCTTATTTTTTTTTAAGGATTTTTATAGTTTGAGGTCTTACGTTAAAGTATTTAACTACTTACCCATTTATTTTTGTGCATGGTATAAGAAAAGGGTACAGCTTCATTCTTTTACAAGTGGATATCTAGTTTTCCCGATACTATTTGTTCAAGAAATTATCCCTTCTCTATTTTGTATTCTTAGCACTCTTTTGAAGATCAGTTGACCATATATGTGTGGATTTATTTCTGTACTTTCTATTCTGTTCCCTTGGTCTGTATGTCTGTTTTTATGGCAGTACCCTACTGTTTTGATTACTGTAGCTTTGTAATATATTTTGAAATCAGGACATATGATGCTTCCAACTTCATTCTTCTTTCTCAATATTGCTTTTTTATTTGTGGTCCTTTGTGATTCCATATGAATTTTAGAATTTTTTTTCTATTTCTGTAAAAAATGCTAAAGTATTGGGATTTTGATAGGAATTGTAATTGAATCTCTTGATTACTTTGGGTAGTAAGGGCATTTTTACAATATTAAGTCTTCCAATCCATGAACATGGGATATCTTTCCATTTGTTATATAATATAGATTCTAGTTTAGTTTCACTATGAGAGATTATACTCTTTGAAATCCATTAGCTGAAACTTACTGAAACTTGCTTTATACCCCCAAATATGGTCTATTTTTGAAAACTTTACATGTGTCCTTGAAAAGAATGATATTCTGCAGTTACTGGGTAAAGCCTATTATTTATTTCAGTTAGAGCAGGTTTATTAAGGTGTTTAAGTCTTATACATACCCCCCTTTTTTACTGTCTTCTTTCTCTATCAGCTGCTGAAAGAGGTGTCTTAAAGTCTGTCACTATGATTGTGGTATTAACTATTTTTTCCATTTGTTTCATTCAGCTTTTTCTTGATATGCTTTGAAGCTGTGTTATTAAAACACAATTTTAAGTTGTTTTATCCTACCAGTTAATAGAATATTTTACCACTATGAAGCATCTCTAACTCTAGTTCTTTTTTTGTCTTAACATCCACTAAAGTGATACTGATAGAGCCATGTAAGCTTTCATTCAGTAAGTTAATGTAGTTTAATTTTTTATTCATTAAATTTTTTAAAATTATTTATTTATTTATTTATTTTATCTTTGGCTGCATTGGGTCGTCATTGCTGTGCATGGGCTTTCTCTAGTTGCGGCAAGCAGGGGCTACTCTTCGTTGTGGTGTGCAGACTTCTCACGGCAGGGGCTTCTCTTGTTGTGGAGCATCGGCTCTAGGCACATGGGCTTGAGTAGTTGTGGCACACGGGCTTCAGTAGTTGTGGCGCACAGGCTTAGCTGCTCCGTGGCATGTGGTATCCTCCCAGGGCATGTGGGATCCTCCCGGACCAGAGATCGAACTTGTGTCCCCTGCATTGGCAGGAGGATTCTTAAGCACTGTGCCACCAGGGAAGTCCCTTTTCTTCATTTTTTATATTCAATCTTTATCACTATATCACAGAAAGTGTCCCTTTAAACAGCACTTTTTATTACTATGTGATAATCTTTGCTTTTATTGGTGAACTAAATCCATTTATATGTATCTTGTGAAATTGTACAAGGTGATTCTAAAATTGTATATGAAAACACAAAGGGGACAAATGTAACCAAGACTGTCTTGAAGAAAAACAAACTGGGAGATTTGTTTTACTAGATATCAAGATTGCTTATAACACTATGTAAGTGAAGACAGTCTGATAATGTCTCAAGGATAATGAGACCTGCAGAAAAGACTAGAGTCTCCATGTATATATGGATAAAGATACCACTGCTGAGCCATAAGGAATGAATGGCCTTTTCAATAAATGGTACTTGATCAACTATATATCCACATTAAAAAAAACTTGACTTCTAAATTATGCCATATACATATGCAATTCCTGAAGAACTGCACATCTGAATGTTCAAGTCAAAAATCTTTAAGAAGAGAATAGAGGGAATATTTTCATGATTTTGCGTATACAGAAAGAATATTTAAACAGAATACAAAAAGAACTAATCCCAAAGGAAATGACTGATAAATTACTACATTGAAAATTATTTTTATTTATCAAAGGACATGATTAAGAGGGTAAAAAGACAGACAAGGTATTTCAACATATGAAACCAACAACAGAATCTATAAAGAACTGCTCAGGGCTTCCCTGGTGGTGCGGTGGTTAAGAATCCGTTTGCCAATGCAAGGGACAAGGGTTCAAGCCCTGGTCCGGGAAGATCCCACATGCTGCGGAGCAACTAAGCCCGTGCACCACAACTACTGAGCCTGCACTCTGGAGCCTGTGAGCCACAACTACTGAGCCCACGTGCCACAACTACTGAAGCTCGTGTGCTTAGAGCACATGCTCTGCAACAAGAGAAGCCACTGCAATAAGAAGACCGTGCACCACAACGAAGAGTAGCCCCCGCACTCTGCAACTAAAGAAAGACCGCACAGCTACGAAGACCCAGCACAGCCAAAAATAAATAAATAAATTTATTTTTAAAAAAAGAACTGCTCAAATAAGTAAGAAAATATCCATCTGAAAGTAAACAAAAGCTTGAATAGGTGCTTCAAAAATGGTATGTACAAATAATAAATAGATGAAGAGCTGTTTTAGTTAATTAGTATTCTGGAAGAGCGAAGCCATGATGATATTCTACTACACACATAACAAAAATGTCCAAAATTTTAAAAGACTGCTAATACCAAGTTTTGGAAGGACACAGAACAATGGAAATAGTCATATGCTGCTGATAGAGTATGAATTGTGACAAACCCTATGGAAAGCAGTTTGGTATTATCTACAAAGATTAAATGCATGCATACCCCATGACCCAGCAATACTACTTTTAGATATATACTCAACAGAAATGTGTGTACAAATGTACAAAAAAACATTTATAAAATGTCTATCACCGTACTGTTTACAACAGCCCCCAAACTAGAAAAATTCCCTCTACTCATTAAAAGTAGAATAGATAAATAAACCATGACATTGTCCTGGAAAGTCTTTTTATGGAATCTAATACTATATAATGATGAAAATGAATAAACTATAGCTTATTGCACAAGTATGGATGAATCTCACAATGTTGAGCAAAATAAGTTATATATATATAATCATATATATATGTATATATATATATATGTGATTTCATGTATACAAAGCTCAAAAACAGATAAATTAAAATCTTATGTTAGAAACCAGAAAATTGGTTACTTTCAGAAAAGAGAAAGGAAGTACTGATTGGGAAAGTGTGTATGTGATCTGCTGAGGTGCTGACATTATTCTGTTTATTGACTTGGTTGATAGTTATATATGTGTTCTATTTGTGATATTTCATTGCATTGTACATTCATGTCTAATGCACTTTTCTATATGAATATTGTATCTTATCATTAAAAGCAGTTTAAAAAGAGAATATGTTTTATGACATAAGGGAAGAGGGAAACTAAGTCTGGTTCTTGAGTCCATGCTTATTCTACTATATTATGGTGCATCTAAGAAAAAAAGTGAGATTATAGGTTTTGCAGCAAGAACAAGTTACATTCTTAGATACAGGCCACAAATTCACCTATAAAGGGAACTGAAAGTCCCCTATAACATGCAAAGCAACTCAGAAAAAAAATGCAGAAAAGGTTCAGTTGTCAGGGTCAAAGATCTTGTGGAACCTTGGAAGAATATGATGATCAAGACCAAGAGGATAAGGGAAGCAGAGTGCCATGAAGACCTGACTCTCCATGCTGAGGAACTATTCTGGATTCCCTAGTGAGGAGGGATTGGTGGTTAAAACTCAGCTCTCATTGAAATAATTATCTTAGAGATGCCTGCAATTAGTTGTATATGTTTAATTTGATTGCTTAAGTAAACCTGGATATAATTTTATCCATATTGTGATTCATGAGTCATTCTCAAAATAACCCCTTTTACTCATTTGGAGTCATTAAAATTCTTGACCAAATAGATGGGAAACAAAAGTAAATCAGAATAGATTCTACTGATAATCAAGTTACTATACTGACACACTATTGCGATTGTTCAGACTGAGTCTGCCTGCAACCTACCTTCATACAGACAATGATGATATCACACAGCAATAAAGATACACCTCTGGCCAAGAGAAGTGATATAAACCTAACAAGTCTTAAGAGACTATCAGGAGGACCAAGAGGCAAAGGGTACAGTCATGGCCATTCAGCTCACAGGAGATACTGAAGGAATTCCCTTAATAAAATATGAGGGACAGCGGGGCTAGACTCTGAGATTATTACATGGTTATTATTCTATTAGTTGAGTTTTATCCAAAACTACCCCAGCTTAGATAAATGTAGGTTATACAATATATTGGTCAATGAATGGAAGGAGGAAGACTATGAGGAAGTGCCTCTATCCACTATCATATCCAAATAGTATACCACAGTTTCCATGGTACTTAACTATGGAAAGTTTGGACATGATGGCATATTTAAGCATCTATGGCAATAACTAGCTAAATAATTAAAAATGAACTTAAAGGTAAAAAGGAGGCATAGTGGTCTATTAGAAAGAGGATAATGAATACAATTAGTTGGATAATTCACACTATCAATATTTTGTTTAAACATTGAGGTAAGAGTGTAAATATGCAATATAATGAGAAAATATTCCAAATCACCCAGTTGAGTTAGGAAAATACTATATATATTAAAAGGTGCATGTTAAACTGAAGTTTCAATAACATTTAAGAGATGTGCGGTCAGTGCTTTATGTGTAGTTTCCTAATGTAATGTCCACAGTCTAGACATCAATTGTTATTAAAAACGGCTTAATTCATCCTATAAGCAAAAAATCTTGTTTCCTTGTCCCTGTTTTTCAAATAAGTTTTGTAACTCCTCATGTTTCACTGTCTTTTATTCTTGTTTGTCTTATCCTCATTTGCTTTTTTGTTTTCTCTATTTCAATCTGCTGATATGCATGTTTTAAACTGTTTTTCCTTAATTATTTTGTTACGTAAAGAGATTTTTACTATACTGTGTTTGAAATATTGACTTTTCTGCTAAGACCTGTTTCACATATCATGCAGCAGTGGTACAGTGGTAAATGTTTAATAGCTGACTGTCAAAAACAATAGTTGTAATTTGTAGCATTTGCTGATTTCCATGGTGTAAATACTCCCACCATAGCCTATTTCAAGCTAACAATGTGATATCACTGAACTCAGATTTGGGCAGAGATGCACACACTTAGCACTCACAAGCCATTAAGAGACAGCTCTAACATATCACTAATAGGCTATTATTTTGTTTGTTGATAATTTGGGGGAAATTGTTCCTAACAATTATTTCCTTAATAAACTTTTGTTTTCTTGCATGAGATTGCCTTATTCAAAACGCACACACTGTTTTGTTGTTATTTTACCACAAAGGATGGGACTCATTTGTTCAAGTCTTCCATATTGTCCACAGGAATTCTAATTCCTTACAGTATTCCATTCCACTGATCCAATCTCATTATTCACTTTTATTCCACTCAAAGTATCCTCTCCTCTGCCACAAACAAACAAGCCCAAAAAAGAGTCATCCACAATTCCAAGAAGTCTTAATGTCTTTATCTATGTTATCTCCACTACAAGAGAGAAATTCTTTGCTTTGATTTCAGCTTGTCAAATTATCATTTTTATTCAAGATCAAAGTTAAAAGTTACTTCCTCTATTAAAATATTCCTCCATCCTTATAGTTAAAAATAATGGGTCCTACATTACACTCCCAAAGTACTTTGTTTATATTTCTTTTACTTTTACTTGTATCAGAA
This sequence comes from Stenella coeruleoalba, assembly GCF_951394435.1. Classification (NCBI taxonomy): domain Eukaryota; kingdom Metazoa; phylum Chordata; class Mammalia; order Artiodactyla; family Delphinidae; genus Stenella; species Stenella coeruleoalba. The sequence goes on from NC_137155.1 coordinate 34,130,569, forward strand.
CTTACGGGTATAAAATTGATGTCCAATAAAAGACTACTGAATGAATAGACAGACAAATGAATATCATAACATGTTTACTTCACCACTGAAAAGAAATGCTTTCTCTCCTTTATTGGTAACCAGAACCCTAAGAAGTGTCCAGGTTCCCAGCCCACATTCCTTTTAACACCTTCGAAAAAGCCTAAAGACAATCAGTACAGAAGATCTGCATGATGGAGTTTTGAGTTATCCAGATAACTTCTAGTTTATTTGGCATTTGCTAAAACAGATAAACAGAAAACTCCACAATCACTTTGGCTCTACTTCTCATAGGCTTTTAAGAAATGCAAATTCATAGGCTTTATCTATCAATACAATAGAGAATATCTTCAAATAATATTTTCCAAAACGTTTTAACTCTTTAGATTATCCATACACTTTTTCAGAGTGCGGATAGGTTTCAAAGTCTAAGAAAAGACCATGAAAAACATTACTCTGGATTATCACACATTTTCCCTGTAGTCACTTCTCCCTCTCTCGACTCATGACTTGCAACTATTTAGGAGCTTTTGTAAGCTTTCCCAGATTCACACCAGTTCCCCGATGGAGTCAGCCATACATCATCTAAAGGATGAAAAAGATGGTAAAATGGCTCATCCATTCAAAATCTAATACAAACAAACCCCTGATGAGCAACTCAGACAACAACATCTCAACAGTTCACCTCAGCGGTGGTTGTCAACACTTAAGTCAATTCGAGAGATTTTTCAGCACCTTTAGAGCAAAAAGTCATCTTGGAAAGATTATAAACATACACAATCACTAAGTGTAGCCACTGTTGCTGAAATCAAGTCAAATAAAAGCAGCTGAGCCTAATCAACAGGAGAGAGAGAGAGAAAGGAGGGAAAGAAGAAAGGCCTAGAAGCCAAACCTTAATAAGAGTGAGGGAGATCAAGAAAAGACATGCTATAGACTCAAATGTTAAGTGCAGAACCTTCAGTACCAGAGGCTGTAGCATCATCTCAACAGTTTCCATGTCTATGGCAATTTTTTTTTTCTCTAACAAGCTTAAAACAGTCATTTATTCTGTTTTGACAGGTGGTCTTTTAATGGCCATGTTCTCAAGTCACTACTCAAGGCTCTTAGTGCTATATGTACTCTCCTTTCTTTTACCTATCTTAAGTTTTTCAATGTTTTTATTTTAAATTCCATAGGAATGCCAACTGCTTAAGCTTTTCTCACCTCTTAAGAAAATTTCTTTCAGAGGAAGCAACCCAGGGTGCTGCTAATTGGCTTTGCATAACAGTAGGCAAATGTGGCCTTAAAGCAACTGTGACATTGTTTGCCAGCCAGCACAAATGCAGATTACCAAAATCAGTGTCTCTGAGAACCTCACAGATGTTTCTATTACTACAACTAACAAACGATGTGACTATTCACATAGGTATCTCTGATGCTAGCCCAAGCAACCTGATTCTTCACATTTAGATAGTCACTTTAATTTCTTAAAATCCTCAAGCTGGAGTTTCTAAGTGCTTCATTAAAGAAGTTCAAAAATATTCATCATACAGTGACTGGACTGATAAATCCAAGTCCTGAACTTTGCCAACAAAAAGGAAAAAAATGGACTTCTGGTATGTCTTCAAAATCAGTTGCCTCAAGGCATTTCCTGTATCATGCTCAAATTAGTTTTAATCCAATAGTATATTATTTTGACTGACCTTGTGCATATTTCTTAAAAGAATAGTTAAGAGATGTTTTGCTAACTAGATCACTTTCATGATAAAAAAATATTTAAAAAGAAGAAATGCCTATTTTGGGTGTAACACTCAGATAACTTAGTTTTTTTAAAAAAATCAAGTTTGTGGTACCCATCTATGTATCTACATTGAGATGCAGAGCCAAGAGTTCCTGCTGATTTTACAATCCCTTTGGGTTATGTAATACATATTATTCTGCTGATAATAAGCCATATGAAGCAGCATTCTGCTGTATTGACATGGCCTGGCCAAGAACAACAAGGAAAAGAAATAGCATTCAAAAAACTGGCAAAATGTTTATGAACTCTAAATCCTCTGCACATGAATAAATACATCTGACAAAGTGCAGAGTCTCTCAAAAAAGCCCTTCTTGACCTTCCTAATTTGAGTTCAATTGCATGTTCAGTGTTGAGAAGCCAGTGTATGTTCTGCCAATGTTTTAAGCTCAAGCTTTACTACATTTTGTTATTTGTAAAAGTGAAATCCCGGATAATAAGTTATAATTGCCCTATTAATCACTTGAAAAGGGAGTTTGGAAGGAAAATGGGATTTGAAATTGCAATAATTGGTATCCTGAAAGACATCCTTTTTTATTTTCTTACCTAGAGCCTACCACATACTACTATGAAAACGACATGTATGCACTTTTTTTCAATGGTGAGGTACAAGCACTATGCCTTATATATTAGTTTTTCTAAGGGAATGAAACTTAAAACTTCAGTGTAGTGATGCTGTTAGTCATGATGACCTTTGAACTGGAAAAAAATACAGAAAACCAGGCCATGGATTATAAATTATATTGTCAATGAAAGAGAGAAGAACTTTTTGTTTCATATGTTGTTTCAAGTATTACATTTTCATTTCCTTTTTTCAAATGAATTATAATGTACAACACATATGTATTTTTCTTCCATTTTTCATTTAAAAAATCATTCTTTCTCTTAGCTTTGTTTCTCTGTGTATTGATAGACCTGACACACCAAAATTTACCTTTCAAAGTTCAATATACCAAATCCATCTGTTACCCTTAAAGTATTTTGTGAAAAATCTATATTTTTGCTTATATCCCTAAGATATCTCAATTAAAAAAGAAAGACATAGATTACTTAAATCTCTCTTGTTTAGTTCATAATGAACAAATTTTAGATTGTGCTTGTGTAATTGAAGACAGCCAATGAAAAGGAACAGGTAGCATTTAGGGTATTATAATAACTAAATCAAATTTACTATAAGACATCCAGATAATTGAAGTTGATTAAATAGTCAATGTAGCCCAAAAAAATCATTTAGTTTATCACTTACTGGAATTTTTAGCATTTATACACACACGTGGGCATGTTTAAGATTGGCCAATGGTACTTTTAGCCCTTCCTCTATTTCAAGCCTGGTCTTTCTAAAAACAGAGAGAAAAGGCATAGGTCTCAAACTTTAAATTAGGTGACATCCCTCTAATGTCAGTAACTGTTCTATGAAAACAGTGTCTTTGACCTCTAGGTATAGCTTATATAATAAAGTGATCAAAGACATCCTAGTCAAATGAGCATACAAGGGAAGGAAGGTACAAAACACATCCATTTTGCTTTTTCAGTAAATTCAGATAAATTAAGAAAAACATGTAACTCCATACAACTGACTTGCATCTGTTCTGAAATACAATCATCTTTTAAAGAAAGAGACCACAGGAAAAATTATTCCATCTTCACTGGAAATCCTCCCTTGGAAGAAGGGAGTGGGCCAAGTGCAGAGATTACAAGAGCACAGAGATAGAATGTCATTTGAATGAATGTGTTCAAATAGAGCCAGTGAAATCCATAATTTCTTTTCACATAGTTGGAAAAGTAGTTGGCTTTTGCAACTGGGTAACATTTCTTTCTGGGCAGGTCAATCATCCATGGAGCCACAATCCACACCATACTGTGATTTTCTGCACATCTGGTGTAAGCCTTTGCATGCAAATATTAAAACCATCTACTTCCTTAAAATGTTTCTATGTTTAAAATGAAATAAGTAATTTGAGAATATAGGTGAATATGCAAAATACGTTATCTGGTAGGCAGAGAGAACAGCCCAACATTAACTGATAAGGTAGAAGTAGTATTCATTTTTTGCACTCCCTTATTTCAATGAAAAACAAAAAAAAACAAAAAATAAAACCTCAACATTCTGTTTGATGTTATTTGTTCATAGGAATCTCAGAAATATTCTAATATTTAGAAAATCTTAGACACCATGACCTGTGTGTGATATGAATTAGCAGTCCACTAATAACAACATTAATCACCAGATAGTTACATCCTTTGAGTTACTGTGCTAATATTACACAACAGAGTAAAGACTTGAGCAGTGCTCAAGTGTTCTGTCTCATATTTTCCTTCAAATTAAAAATGTACATATTTACTTAAATAAATATAGCACAATAATCATATTGAAACATCATAGGTTTGTAAGATAATGACAATAAAACTTATGTGTTCAGTGTGCAGAAGAAAATATACTTTTTCCCCTTCATAAATACTGCAGGTGAAAACATGAGTTACTTTTTTGAGATACACGGGCCTCTCACTGTTGTGGCCTCTCCCGTTGCGGAGCACAGGCTCCGGACGCACAGGCTCAGCGGCCATGGCTCATGGGCCCAGCCGCTCCACGGCATGTGGGATCCTCCCAGACCGGGGCACGAACCCGTGTCCCCTGCATCGGCAGGCGGACTCTCAACCACTGCACCACCAGGGAAGCCCATCATGAGTTACTTTTAAAGAACAGTATGAATTACAGATTTTTAAAATGATTTTGTATATGTTTATTTTATAAGCAAAGTAATATTTTGAGTTTGTGAAAAAAGGCAAAATATATAAAGTAGCTGTAACATTCTGTACATTCACTAGAAAAATAAATGAATTGATGTGATGATATTAATGAATGCATATGAACTTTGAAATATTTGTTGAATTGCAATTAATTTGTCCAAAAGCTTTCCATGGTCTGGAAGTGAATCTAATGGTAATTTGATCTGAAGTCTTCTCCAGAGTAGTCAGAAAAATATGTTGCAATTTAGTTATGTGATGTGAAAGAAAAAAGAATGACCTTTGGCAATGTAAATTCAAGTTCAGGTCTTGGATCTATTGCATTCTGGCTGCATGACTTTGAATGGATTTCTCAAACCTCTTTGAGACTCGATATCACCATCTGTAAGATGGAAATAGTATGTATCTCTCAGCTGAAAGAATTTACAAATGGTGACCGAAAAAAAGAGTTTATAAATATTTTTAAGACTCCAGACCAAGATGGTGACACAGGAGGCTCTTGAATTTTCTTCCTCCCATGGATGCACTGAATGTATAGCTACAAACAGAGCAATTCCCTTGAAAGAAACTAGCTGAGTGACGACTACACACTGAGCAAATGAGAAAATACCCATATCAAAATGGGTGGGAAATTCTTAGATACACTTTTGCCATGAACACTCATTTCCCAGCTTCTCCCTGAGGAGTGAAGGGTTTGGACTATACATCTAGCACCCCAACTTTTAAGGCTCCCACCAGAAGAAGGGGCTCCCAAAATACTTAGCTCTGAAAGCCAACAGGGCTTGGTTTCTTGAGTCCCATAAGACCATAGCAAACAAAAAAGCAGTTCTTAAGTATGTGAGCACTTACCATCAATACTATAGCTATCCTCCCAAGGATCAGTGCAGAGGGAGCAGGCAAAAATGCTCATCTCCCAGTCTTTCTCTGCAAGGGATTTGACTACATACTTTACAAGCTGCTGCCTGAGGGGTCTGGCTTCTAATTAGTTCACATCAAGATGCTGACTGTGATTCTCCCCAGAGCGTTCAATAGCTGGTGGGCACTTCTCCTGCCTTCTTCTTCTGGTTCCCTCCAACAATAAAACCAAGTCACCAAGTGTCTCCATGGAAGGAGCTTGTTCACATATCTAGCACCACAAGTTTTATGGTTGCGACCTGAAGGATGGGACCCCAAATCACCTAGCTCTGACAGCTAATAGAGTATGTGTTTATTAGTCCCATAGGACTGTAGCAAACAAAGAAGTAAGTTTTAAATGGGCACAGGAGTACCCCTCATGTCAACACACCTGAGTTCAGTGTAGAAGGAAAGGCAAAAATTTCCATCTCACAGTTTCTCTTTGGAAGGGGTTTGACTGCATACTTTCCAGTCAGCTTCTAATCAGCCTACTTCTAGGTGCTGACTGTGATTCTTGCCTTATGGACACTTATAGGTTTGGGCACACCCTCAACTACTGGGAGCCACTAACAATGAAGACTGTGGCTTGGACAATCACAAAAGTTTGAGAGGTAACCAGGAGCTTGGGCTGGGCTGATAGACAAAGTTCTTCTCCTAATGAGACCAGTCTATCAAGACTGGGAGAGGTGGGTGTTTTTATAATGTGCAGAAACCAACAAAGAAAGTCAAGGAAAGTGAAGAAACAGGGGAATATATTCCAAACAAAAGAAGATAAATCTCCAGAAACTAATCTTAGTGAAATGGAGATAAGTGATTTACCCCACAGAGTATTCAAAATAACAGTCCTAAATATGGTCACCAAGGTCAGGGAGCAATGCATGAACAAAGTGAGAATTTCAACAAAGAGAAAGAAAATATTAAAAAATACCAAGCAGAAATCACAGAACTGAAGAATACAATAAGTGAACTGAAAAATTCAATAAAGGAGTTTAACAGCAGACTAGATCAAGTAAAAGAAAAGATCAGGGAACTCAGACAAGGCAGTGAAACTCATCAAATCAAAGCAGCAAAAGAAAAAAGAATGAAAAACAATGACGATAGCTTAAAGGACTTAATGAACACCATTAAGCAGACCACCATATACATTTTAGGTTTCCCAGAAGGAGAAGAGGGAGAAAGGGCCAGAAAGTGTATTTGAAGAAATAGTGGCTAAAAACTATCCTAACCTGGGGAAAGAAACAGACATCCAGATCCAGGAATCCCAGAGAATACCAAATAAGATGGATCTAAAGAGACACACATCAAGGTATATTATAATTAAATTGTCAAACTTAAAGACAAAGAGAGAATCTCAAAAGCAGCAAGAGAAAAGCAACTTGTTACATATAAGGGAATCTCATTAAGATTATGAGTGGATTTTTCAACAAAAAACTTGCAGACCATAAGCGAATGGGATAATATATTCAAAGTGTAGTAAGAAAAAACTGCCAACCAAGAATACTTCACCCAGCAAAGCTGTCCTTAAGAATTCAAGGAGAAAGTTTTGAAGACAAACAAAAGCTAAAGGGTTCATCACCAGTAGATTTGCCTTACAAGATATGTTAAAGAGAGTTCTTCAAGCTGAACTAAAGGATGCTAACTAGTAACATGAAAACAAAAAAGTATATAAAACTCAGTGGTAAAGTATGTATATATTATAAATATATATATACACACACACATACATGTATATACATACATGTATATATATACATACATATATATATTTTTATACTTAAATTCAGAATACTCTTATATTGTAATGGTGGTGGGTAAATCACTTATAACTCTAGTGTAAAGGTTAAAAGACTGAAGTATTAAAAATAATCCATAACTACAATAATTTTTAATGATTACACAGTATAAAAAATGTATATTTTGACATCAAAAACATAAATTGTGGGAGGAAAGTATAAAAATGTAGAGCTTTTCTAAGCATTAAAAATTAAAATGTTATTGGCTTAAAATATTATACACTATTAAAACTATAAGAAGTTTTATGTAAGCCTAATGGTAACCACAAAGCAAAAACCTATAGTAGATATGCAAAAGATAAAGAGAAGGGAATCAAAACATACCACTACACAAAATCATCAATTCACAAATGCAAACGGAAGACAGCAAGAGAGGAAAAACAGAAGTACGAAACAGCCAGGAAACAACAAGATGGCAACAGTAAGCCCATATATATCAATAACTTCTTTAAATTTAATGGACTAAATTCTCCAGTCAAGATATATAGTTGCTGAATGATTAAAAAAACAAGGCTGAACTACATGCTGTCTACAAGAGAATCACTTCAGGTTTAAGGACACACAGGCTGAAAGTGAAGGGATGGAAAATATATGCCAAGCCAATGGAAACAAAAAGCAGGGCAGGTATACTTATATCAGAAAAAATAAACTTTAACCCCCAAACTGTAATATAAGACAAAGAAGATCATTATAAAATGAAAAAGGGGTCAATTCACCAAGAGGATATAACACAACGGATAGCTTAGATAGAAAATCAATAACGAAACACTGGACTTAAACTACATTAGATGGCATAGACCTAACAGACATATACAGATCATTCCATCCAACAGCGGCAGAATATACATTCTTCTTAAGCACACATGGAACATTCTCCTGGAGAGATAATACAGTAGGCCACAAAACCAGTCTTAGCAAATTTTAAAAGACTGAAATCATCCCAATTATTTTTTCTGACCACAATAGCATGAAACTAGAAATCAATGACAAGAAAACACTGGAAAATTCACAAATAGATAGTAATTTAACAACATGCTACTGAACGATCAAGATGTCAAAGAAGAAATCAAAAGAAATAAAATAAATCTTGAGACAAATGAGAATGGAAGCACAAATTACCAAAACGTATGGCATGCAGCAAAAGCCATTCTAAGAGAGAAGTTTATAGTGATAAATGCTTACATTAAGAAAAAAGAAAGATCTCAACTAAACAACCTAACTTTACACCTCAAGAAACTAAAAAGTGAAGAATAAACTAAGGCCAAATTAGTAGAAAGAAGGAAACAACAAAGATCGGAGTGGAAATAAATAAAATAGAGATTAAAAAGACAATAGAAAAAAATCAATAAAACTAAGCTTGTTTTATGAAAAGATAAAATTGATAAACTTTTACCTAGACTAAGAAAAAATGAGAAAGGCCTCAATTAATAATGCATGAGGAGACATTACAATTCATAACAGAAATACAAGGGAACATAAGAAACTACTATGAAAAATTATATGCCAACAAATTAAATAACTTAGAAGAAATGGATAAACTTCTAGAAACAAAAAACGCATCAAGATTGAATAACGAAGAAACAGAAAATCTGAACAAACAAATTACTAGTAAGGAGATTGAATTAGTAATCAAAAACCTCCCAACCAAGAAAAGTCCAGAATCAGATGGCTTCACTGGTGAATTCCATCAAATATTAAAGAAGAAGTAATACCAATCTTTCTCAAACTCATCCAAAAAATTGAAGAGGAGGTAAGATGTCCAAACTCATTTTTGGAGGTCAGCATTTCCTTGATACCAAAGCCAGTAAAGAACACTACAAGGAGAGAAATTACAGGCCAATATCCCTGATGAACAGAGATCAACTATCCTCAACAAAATACTAGCAAAGTGAATTCAACAGTACATTAAAAGGATCATATGCCATGATTAAGTGGGGTTTATTCCTGGGATGCAAGCGTAGTTCATCATCTGTAAATAAATAAATGCAATAAGCTACATCAACAAAATGAAGGATAAAGACTATATAATAATCTTAATAGATGCAGACAAAGCATTTGACAAAATTCAACATCCTTTCATGAAAAAAACTCTCAATAAATTTGGTATAGAAGGAAGGTACCTCAACATAATAAGTCCCGTATATGAGAAACTCACAGCTAACATGATACTCAATATTGAAAAGCTGAAAACTTTTCCTCTAAGATTAGAAACAAGATAAGGATACCCACTCCTGTCACAGCAATGGTAATCATCAATAAAATGAAAAGGCAACCCATGGAATGGGAAAAAGTATTTACCACATATCCAATAAGCAGTTAGTATCCAAAATATACAAGGAATTCATACAACTCAATAGCAAAACAAACAAACAAACTAAACCAAATACCACAATTCAAAATGGGCAAAGGATCTGAATATGTGTTTTTCCAAAGAAGACATACAAATGGCAACATGTACACGAAAAGGTATTCAACATCATTAATGATCAGGAAAATGCAAATCAAACCATAATGAGATACTTCCTCACATATTGTTAGGACGTGTATTACCAAAAAGGGAAGAGATAAATGCTGGTAAGGATGTTGGGAAAAGGGAACCCTTGTGCATTCTTGGTAGTATAGTCACTATGGAAAACAGTAGGAGGTCCCTCAAGAAATTAAAAATAGAACTACCATATGACCCAGGAATCTCACTTCTGGGCAAATATCCGAAGGAAATGAAATCACTATTTCATTATCTCAAAGAGATATCTGAACTGCCAGATTTATTGCAGCACTATTCACAATAGTCAAGGTTTGGAAACAATGTAGGTGTCCATCCACAGATGAATGGATAAAGAAAATGTAATACACACACATACACATACACAGATACAATGGAATATTTCACAATCTTAAAAAAAAGAATGAAATTCTGTCTTTTGTGACAACATGGATGAACATGGACGGTATTATGCCAAGTGAAATAAGCCAGATAGAGAAAATGAAAAACTACATGGTATCACTTATGTAGAACCAAAAACAAACAAACAAAATAGTTGAATTCATAGAAACAGAGGGTAGAATGGTGGTTGCCAGGAGCTGGGTGGTGGGGGGAATAAGGAGAGGTTGGTAAATGTTTTTAAACTTTCACTTATAAGATGAATAAGGCTTGAGGATGTAAAGTATAACATGGTGAATATAACTGATAATACTGTCTTGTATAATTAAATTTTCTAAGAGAGTAGAACTTAAGTATTTTCATCAAAAAAAAAGTAACTGTGAGGTGATGAATGTGTTAAATGAACTCAGTGGAGGGAATCATTTTACAATGTATACGCACATCAAATCATAACTGTATATGTTAGATATATGTACTATAACTTTATTTGCCAATTATACCTTAATAAAGCTGAAAAAATATTTTTCAAAAGCTTTTTTCCCCCCTGAACTGACATAATCCTACAGAAAATATTAAGAGAACTTTTCTTTGAGTTATTTCTTTTTCAATGTTTCACTGCTCATTAGCCGGATCAATATACAAACCATTTCCTCCCAAGGGTTATCTTTACTTATTTATTGACGTCTGCCAATAACCTGATCAAGGGGAGTACTATATGGATTCCATAACTGGGCAAAAGTTATAGCATATACCATGAGAACATGTAAACTTTTCTTATCCAAGGCTTTCCTTCTTCCTTAAAATTGTAAGAGCTCCATTGTGTTTTCTGAGTTCACGTGATTTTAAAAAAGACAAAAAATATGCATGCATACATTCCTGGTCCTTTACCCCTACTCTTTTGTACTTTTAGTTTTTTACCTCATTTCCTAGAAGGGCATTTACACAGGCTTCTGATGCATCGCAGATGGCTGTGAGATCATGTCCTCCTTCTAGAGCCAACACCACATGTCCATCAGCCAGTGTCATCAATTGCTTCGTCAAATGACCAAAGCCTAACATAATGCAAACAGAACATTTCAAAGTATAAATTAAAAGTTAACTGACCACTAGAATCTAATATTGATTGAGCATTTATTCTGCATATGTCCTTTCTCAGCACTTCCCATGTGCTAACTTGTTTAATACTCACAATAACTTGATAAATTAGGTCCTATTAGTATCTCTATTTAACAAATGAGGGCACCAAAACCCAAGATCCCACAGCTAAGAAGTATCACAACTAAGATTTACAACAGTAGTTTTGGTTCTTCACCAGTGCACATTACTGCTTTTCACAACACATTCTATGTGTACCTGGATGAAAAACTTGAATAGTGTTTCGCTGTTAATAAGGTAAAGAATTCCGTTTCCTTAATATTTCTTTCTTGTTTCCATCATCTGCCTTCATTATAAAAGGAAGTTTTCTATATATCACCTCAAAGTACTTAACTATCACATTAGATTTTACAGACATTCTTTTACTATGAAATAGTTGATAAATGCAAAAAATAATATCTATTTATGTTATAAAGTGTAATATGAAAAACACCTGGTCACTCACCTTCCAATTTAAGGAAAATACTTTTGAAGCCCCCTGTATGCTTCTCTCTAACAACATAATTCCTCCTCACTATGGGAAATCAGGATCCTGAGTTTATGTTTATAACTCCTTTGCTTTCCATTGTTAATTTGCTTATTTTGGAACTTTATAAAAATGGTTTTGTACTTTTGCACCTTGCTCTTTTCACACATTTTGTTAGCTCATCTCTGTTGATACATGTAGCTACAGTCCTATGCTGTCTAGTAGGCCATTTAACAAGTATAGAAGAATTTATTTACCCATTCTCCTGCTGACAAATATTTAGGTTTTATGTTATTACAAAAAAATGCCCCTATGAGACTTCCCTCGAGGTCCAGTGGATAGGACTCTGCGCTTTCAGTGCCGTGGGCCCGGGGTTCCATACCTGGTCAGGGGAACTAAGATCCCACAAGCCATGTAGTGCGGCCAAAAAAAAAATGCCCCATGAACATTCTTATACCAGTCTTCTGGTGTACATGTGCAAGAGCAGAGTGAAATTGTCATGACTTAAAACCTGCTAAATAATACCAGATCATTTCCAAAGGACTATTATCAATCCCCACTCTGAGAAGCAGTATATATTAGAATCCCAGTTTAGTCACATCCTTGCCACCATTTGGTATGATTTGCCAACTGGGTGGATGAATGATAATAGCATCTTACCGTGGTTTCCTTCAGTATAAGGAGGAACCTTTCTATTTCTACTCCAAATTAGAGTTTTTATTATAAACAGATGTTGAATTTAATTATTTTACTATACCAAATAAGATGGTTTTTCTCCTATAATTTCATAGTGTTGTGAGTTACATTAATATTTCAAATATTTAGCCATCATTGAATTTATGAAATAAAATAAGTTTGGTTGTGATATATTATCTTTTTTATACAAAGCTGGATTTGACTAATGCTTTGTTTAGAATTCTTTTTCACCTATGTTTATGAAAGGGGTTAATCTATAAATTTCCATTCTTTTATTGACCATGTTGAATTTTATTATGGTCAGACCCTCTTTTTCTATTATTTGACCCTAGAATGTTGGGTAGAAATCTTCTGTAAAACCATTTGACTCTTGTGTTTTCTTTGAGGAAGATTTTTATCTATTGAGAATTTCTTTAGGGATTAGAGGACTATTTGTGTTTTCAATATCTTCGTAAGTTATATTTTTCTAGAAATTTCTATCTTTTGTGTTCAAATTTATTCAGTAAAGTTATTTATTACCTTTATTATCATATGTTGGCACTCCAATTAGATGTAGTCATTGTTACTGTATCCTCAACATCTCTGAAGTTTTCTTTCATATTTTCTTTCTGTCCTGCATTATGTGTACTTTTATTTCAGATCTATCTTCCAAACTTTCTCTCTCCAGATGTATCTTATCTGCTATTTATACTTCTACAGATATTTTCATTTCAGTGATTACATTGTTCAATTCTAGATGTTCTATTTGGTTATATTTCATAACTTCCTAGTCATTTTTATATTTTCTTACTTTTGGTTCATGTTTTTATTTCTTTCTTTTATTTCTTTAGGCATAATTATTTTATTTTCTATATCTGCTATTTGAAGTCTTTATGGCTTAGTTTTACTATTTTTTGTTTCTGATGATTCAGCCTCATGATGTCTTAATTCTCCTTTGTTTTTTGAATTTTTTTGCACTCATATTAATCAGAACTTTATATGTGAGAAAGCTTGGAAGCCTGAGTTGAATGTGATATTTATCTTTGAAACCTGAGTTGAGTGTGATTTTGTTTGCTTCTGCTGGATGGCTGAAACATTACCAACCAAGATCAATTTAAAATTTTTAGACTCAAGGGCTGTTTTTTTTTTAATGCACAGATAATGTAAATATGGACCCCCAAACGATTACAAATTGACATAGAAAAAAATATAGTTTGTTTTTCCCTTTCCATTCCCTTTGAAATTCCTTCTACTGTTAGCCATAGCTAAGATCAATTTGTTGTTTTATTCAGCAGTATTTCCTTTTCTCCTATTTATCCTTTTCTTTAGAGTTGGCCCTTTGACATTCCCTTTTTTATTCTGGTCTCCAATCAAAACCCTTCCCTTCATAGACCCAAAGCTTCGACTCCCCTTTCTAGTATGCAGTAGTCTATTAATGTTCAAGCTTTCGCCAACTGAACACTTTGGGATAGCCCAGGGTGGCCACCAGCTATAGTATTTGCTCACTTTTCTTCATCTTTTTGGAAGTCATCCATAAACTTAAAAGAGTAGTCTTGATATTTTCACGTAGGAGTATTTCAGTATATGCAGTCACTCATATTGCCAAATGTAAATGTCTCTCAGTTAATATTTAAAAAATTTTAACATTTCATCAACCTACTCAATTTCAGGCACTACTGAAAAAAAAAAGGATAAATGAAAATATATAAAACCATGTGTTTGGGCTTCCCTGGTGGCGCAGTGGTTGAGAATCTGCCTGCCAATGCAGGGGACATGGGTTCGAGCCCTGGTCTGGGAAGATCCCACATGCCGTGGAGCCACTAGGCCCGTGAACCACAACTACTGAGCCTGCACATCTGGAGCTTGTCCTCCGCAACAAGAGAGGCTGCGACAGTGAGAGGCCCATGCACCGCGATGAAGAGTGGCCCCCGCTCGCCGCAACTAGAGAAAGCCATTGCACAGAAACGAAGACCCAACACAGACAAAAATAAATAAATAAATAATTTTTTAAACAACAACCATGTGTTCAATATGGCATTTCATTTTTTTAATAGGCTTTAAGAACATGCAGGACATAAACATTTAATTTTTAAAACAATTATATTTTTAAAGCAGTTAACAGATGTGTTGCTACAGCATAACACATCTGGACTGGGCTCCCAGATCCTCACATGCTCAGCGGCCCACAAGTTCCTGAATCACTTGTTGAAAACAAGTGGCCAAGATTGCGGAGTAGGAAGACCCTGAGCTCACCTTCTCCCATGGGCACACAGAAATTACAACTATTTACAGAGCACCTATTGAGGAGAAAGACTAAAAGGATATCAGAAAAGATGTACAACTAAAGATATAAAGAAGGAACCACAATGAGATGGGTAGGAAGGGCAAAGATGTAGTATAGTCAAGACCCATATTCCTAGGTGGGCACCCACAGACAGGAGGCTACTTACAATTACAGAGGTTCTCCCCAAGGAGCAAGGGGTCCAAGCCCCACATCGAGCTCTCCAGCCTGGGGGTCCTGCACTGGGAAGCCAAGATCCCAGAAAGTTTGGCTCTGAAGGGCAGTGGGGATTACTTTGGGGAGAGTCAGAGGGCTGTGGGAAATAGACTCCACTCTTTTTTATTAATTAACGTATTTATTTATTTATTTTAGGCTGCATTGGGCCTTCGTTGCTGCGCGTGGGCTTTCTCTAGTTGTGGCGAGCGGGGGCCACTCTTTGTTGTGGTGCATGGGCTTCTCATTGTGGTGGCTTCTCTTGTTGTGGAGCACGGGCTCTAGGCACGCAGGCTTCAGTAGTTGTGGCTCGCGTGCTCAGTAGTTGTGGCTCACGGGCTTAGTTGCTCCTCGGCATGTGGGATCGTCCCAGACCAGGGCTCGAACCCATGTCCCCTGCATTGGCAGGCAGATTCTTATCCACTGCACCACCAGGGAAGTCCCTAGACTCCACTCTTAAAGGCACACACAAAATCTTACACTCTCCAGGACCCAGGGCAGAAACAGTAATTTGAAAGGAGCCTGAGTCAGACACACCTGCTGATCCTGGAGTAATAAAAGGGAGAAACCTACAAACAAGAATACTTTACCCAGCAAGGCTTTCATTCAGATTTGATGCAAAGATCAAAAGTTTTACAGACAAGGAGAAGCTAAAAGAGTTCAGCACCACCAAACTAGCTTTACAAGAAATGTTAAAAGGACTTCTCTATGTGAAAAAGAAAGGGCCATAACTAGAAATATGAAAATTATGAAAAGAAAAGTTTTATTGGTCAAGGCAAATATATAGAAAAGGTAGTAAATTAGCCACGTATAAAGCTAGTAGGAAAGTTTAAAGACCAAAGAAGTAAAATCATCTATATCCACAATAAGTACTTAAGGGATGCACAAAACAAAAAGATGTAAAATATTATGTCAAAAACAGTAAACATGGGAAGGGGAGTTAAAATTCAGGGTTGTTAAAATGTGTTTGAACTTAAGAGATCAGCAACTTAAAATAATCATATTTATATTTAGATTGCTATATATAAACCTCATGGTAACCACAAACCAAAAATCTACAATAGATACGCACACAAAAAAGAAAAAGGAATTCAAACATAATTCTAAAGATAGTCTTTTGGCTTTAAAAGACACATGAGACCCAATGCACTCAACAGATATATAGAGAAAAAGATATCAGGCTTGCGGTTATCAGAGGTGGGGTTTAGGGGGAGGGAGAATTGCATGAAGGCAGTCAAAAGGTACACACTTCCAGTTATAAGATAAATAAGTACTACGGATGTAATGTACAGCATGATAAATCTAATTAACATTGCTGTGTGTCATATATGAAAATTGCTAAGAGAGTAAATCCTAAAAGTTCTCATTGCAAGGAAAATATTTTTTTCTATCTCTTTAATTTTATATCTACATATATGGGATGATGCATGTTCACTAAACTTACTGTGATTATCATTTCATGATTTATATAAGTCAATTTATTATGCTATACACTTAAACTTATACAATACTTGTATATCAATTATATCTCAAAAAAACTGGAAGGGAAAAAACCAAAACATTAACAAAATTAATAGACTGTTTAAGAGCAGTTTTGGGGTTATCGAAAATTTAAGCAGAAAGCACAGAGAGTTCCAATATCCTACCCTACCCCCTTGCTGTGGTTTCCCCTATTAATAATAGCTTGCATTAGTGTGGTACATTTGTTACAGTTGATGAACCAGTATTGATACATTATTGTTAACAAAAGTCTATGACCAGGATTTACTCTTTGTGTTGTATAGTTCTATGGGCTTTGCCAAACACATAAAGTCATGTATCCACCATTGTAGCATCATACAGATTAGTTTCAAGGTCCTAAAATTCCCTGTGCTCCACCTATTCATCCCTCCTCTCCGCTCCCCAATCCCTGCAAACAAATGATCTTTTTTGTCTCTATAGTTTTGTTACTCATTTTTTCAGTTTACATTAATTCAAATTTTTAGCTTCTTGTATTAACCATTCTAAGTACAAGACTATTTCATTCTCCCTCATTTATATAATACTTATAATATTTACAATACTTCTAGATCCATGAAAACTTGAAAGAATTACCACGAATGTGGAAATGCATGGTCTGCAAGCCTACCTAGGCTGCTCTCAAGCCTGACCTTGTTCTTCTCTTAGGTATTGTGGGCTTCTGTTTGAAAAGAAAGTAAATTTTCAGGATAAGGTTGGTAGAAGTAATGCAAGTCTCTAAAATTGTCAAGCAATGAGACCCTAAAACCAAACTAAGTTGCTTCCATTTTAGAACAATGAAATAGTATCATCTTAATCCTTGGAATGCATTGAGATATCCACTCAATAAACCAGGGCTGTCCAGAATTTCAGCTCTGGTCTAGCACATGAGGTTAACTATGAACAAGGTGAGTTCATTTCCCCATTACCTTGCAGCACTTCAGTGTTGATTCTATCCACTTAGCTACTATTTTGATGGAAGTCAAAATATTCACTTTATAATTACCCTATGTTTCTAAATACTTGGCAAAAACTATTCTAAAAAAGATTTAAAAATTAAGTGAAAACTGTTTTGTTTTTTGCGGTACGCGGGCCTCTCACTGTTGTGGCCTCTCCCGTTGCGCAGCACAGGCTCTGGACGCGCAGGCTCAGCGGCCATGGCTCACGGGCCCAGCCGCTCCGCGGCATGTGGGATCTTCCCGGACCAGGGCACGAACCCGTGTCCCCTGCATCGGCAGGCGTACTCTCAACCACTGCGCCACCAGGGAAGCCCAGGTAAAAACTGTTTTTAAGCATTATTGTGTTTTTCACTTCTATGGACCTCATGATGATACCAATAAGAATCTTTTCCACAGGCCATTTAGGAATGAGGCTGAACACATTAAGCTCCACCTTCTTACCTGACTGCTATAAAAAGAACGGTAAGCTTACAGAAAATGTGTAATACAGAGTCCTGATCCTAATGCTTAGAAACGTACTTGGCCTAAGTCAGGGTTAATAGCACATAGTAAGTAATTCTATTCTAGAAGATAAATGAGCAAGAAATATTCCTAATACTCACAGACAGATATTTCTACTAATCATATTGTTAAATATTCTGAACAGCTTTTCCTGTAACCTAAACCATGGCTACAGTGATAACTTAAAAAGAGATAATAATAAATCAAGCCTGTATGCCACATCTTTCATACTGAAGGTTCCTAGCAATTGAGAATTCAATTATCTAAAGTTACTACTGAGTGAATCAAATCACATGGATTAAAAAAAAGGAGGTGGGGAGAGGGATAAAGTCTCAAATCTGATTTAAGTTCACTCTTTCCTTTGGGAATAAAAAAAAAGTCCCGTAAAATACCAAATTTAGAGGGGATAGTAAAAAGTGGAAGGAAAGAATGGAATGAAGCTAATCTTTGATCTCTATCCAAATTCCTCTTTCTTTTACCTACAGGGTTTATTTCCCATTCACATGTTACCCATGTGATCTCTGGAGCCACAGATTGAGGCAGCTGAACTCTGAGTTATCCTTGCACAAAACGTTCAAGTGAAGTAAAGAAATAAAATTTCTACGAGGCCTAAGCTCTTTCTTCCCATCAAAGTAAGAAATTTAAGAACAACATTTTACTTCTATTAACCTGAGTTCTACTGTGTCTATTACTGCTGTACGTATATAAGAGGGATTAGAAAAGCTAAGTGTGGCTACCAATGTCAAGGTATTATTTTTCTGGACATGAGAAAAAGAAGATTCAGTGGTGCGTGCATGTGTGCGTGTATGTGTGTTTATTTGAGAGGTTTTGTAACATAATTTTAATGGGCATAATTACAAGTTTCATTTAATAGTTTTTACTTCCAGCTTCACAAAAGCACAGAAGTTCATCCTACGTGTCACAACAAACTGAACCTGTACAGCTGAAAAATTATAGCAGAGAGCATAGCGCCAGCAAGGTTTTCCTCAAGGAGGTTCGAGTGTCTGGAGTGTGAGGGTTGATGGGAAAGAAGCGATCAAGTGAGAAAGTAAGTCTGTATAACACGGTGCATGTTGAGCTCAAGCAATTACAGATATGAAATGGGGTGGAACTGGGTTCTTAAGGTCCACATATACCTTTTGTTTCTGAATTTTTTTTAGAGGGTGGGGTACTTAGGGAGGAGCCTGGTTGCCTGGGGCAGCAAGATGGGCAGTATCAGGTTAGTGACTGGAAATGATACATATTCAGTGAAAATCAGCCTCAGAAGTTGTCCCTACCATGTGCATTGACTGTGACAGAATACCCTAAGAAATATTTTTCAAAGTGAAAGTTGGCACCTTAAGCTCTTCTGAGAAAATCTTGTAGAATGAGGCATTAACAAAATACTATCACTACTACTTACTGTACTACTGCTACTGCCACTACACTAAAGAATACTATATATAACCTGGCTGTTTCAAAAAGCATTAATTTAATTAAATCAGCGTTATTATAAGCATAAGAAGGAAGGTACACTGTAACAAATCTTTTTTTTGTTTTTTGATGACCGAACATACTGAACTGGTAACTACCAAGACTGAGACAGCACTGAGGAAGAGAATTGCAAGGGCATCTTCAGCTAGAAATCCTCTGATTCAGTGGAAGCAAACTTAATTTTGTTGCTTCTGAAAAGAATATTAACTAAGCAGTAAATATGGTAGTGCTTCAAATGACCAATTTCACTGTGATTTCCCGAAATTCTATGAGGGTTCATTTCTGCTAAAGAAGTCATATCGTGTCAGCATTTTTATTAAGTTTGGAGAAATTGTTTGAAATGAAAAATTGCTCTAGGAAGCCTCAAAGATTAAACTTTAGATATATATTTCATAACTAAGCCATTAGGACACAAAAGGATTCACCCTTCAAAATGGCATGTCTCATATGCTTCTCCCTAATGTTTCCCAAATAGTTCCCAGAATATTGGTAGTGCAAGGAAACAACCCTAACTTTATTTTCATTTCCGTTTGAAAACAACTATTTTCAAAAGAAAAATTAACACATGTTCATTGTGGAAAATATGGAAATAGAAAATAGAAAAAAAAAGGCAAATAAAATTATGTAATATATAACAAATATGATATATGTTGTTATACATTATATATTTTTTAATAAATAATAATAAAATAATTATAATTTATATAATTATAAATCCAGTCCTACCAATCAGAAATAGCCAATCCCACTTTTGTGGTATTTCATGCTTATAGTTTTTGTGTATTTTTAAAATAAAACAGGATCATATTGTAATTTTTAATTTTACATTTACAAATACAAATATAGTGGAAAACATGTTTCATATACTCTGCAATATCATTCTAAATGTATTAATATACCAACTAATTCTCTGTTTTTAGATATTAAATTATTACTAGTTTTCAGTTTTATATATAAGGTTGCAAATAATATCCTCCTGTATGCTTGAAGCACTTATCTGATTCTAGTGTTATTACGTATATTATAGGATGAAAAGAGGCTTGCTTTTTTTTTAACTGCTAACTTTTCTTTTTTACCAGAGTATGAGATAGAACACAAATAGTAAAGCACACGATGGCAAGATGGGAATGAAGTTCCTAAACTTTATAAACTCCATTCATGTGCGTTCAGCAATGCCTGTTGTGGATAACTGAAACATTCTTATAGAAGCTCAGAGAAATGAGATACTCTTAGAAAGTCTGTTTTTATTATGAAATTGAAAAACGTGTAGTGTATCAGAACTCTCTAGGGAGGCCAACACTGAGGGACTTCTGCTGTAGGTTGAAGAGGGACTTCTCTTTAACTTAGAGTGTAGTTAACCATTGCTATTTTGCCATCCTATAAAAATCACACTCTAGAATCAGCAGCCAACCCCCAAGAAAGGTAGGTACCTGGGTCATGATTCACTTGATTAATAAAGAAATAGTGACACAAAATGACTGATTAGAAATCATTTCACTTCTACTTGTAAATCTCCTAACTTTTCTGATATCAGTCTCCCATTCACTACAAGTGCTTCTTCACTATTCTTTCCTATGTCTGCCTAGGAAAGCTTCAAGTAAACAAAGCAAGAATGATAGAGGCAATCCCCCACCCCATGGTGCCATTTAGCAGAGGTAGTGGAGAGTGAGCAGCAGTGACAGTCTATTTAGAAATATTGACACCTAATACGTTACTGATTTATGTAATTTTTGTAACTCTTTCTGATATGGTAAAGAAGCCTCAATAACAGTTTTACTCATTTTTTAACAGGTTAGTTTCATTTGGTCCTAAAATATTTGTGAAGACTTCATTGCAAATTCAATATAGTAGGGATCAATGGAGTCAGATACTTTTGTCCCGTTTTCATTTGCAATTTAATTTTGCACATCCACTGGCAAAATTTCCGTAGTTATGTCCAGGAAAGATCAACTGAAGAATGAACATACGGTAAAGTGTAATTACAAAAATTGTAGTCATTTTCCTCTCTAAACCCCTTAGTCATTAAGTTACCATGTTGTTCTTTAGGAAAATGCAGTCAAACTCAAGTTGAGAGAGAAGTTTGGGTAGCATGTGGCTGGCTCATGTATTGTGAGGCTCCCTAGCAGGACTTCAAAGCAGAAGCTGATTGTTGCAGATGGGAAGAATGGTCTCCACAGAAATACCTTTTTAAGAATTATGATGCTGTAATTCATATGGTAGGCACTTGTGATTCGTTCCTGATGATGTTGGGATCATTTAACTCACAAAACCATTGTCGCTACCATAAAATCCTTTCATCTGTAGCCAAAAAAGGTTTATTTCATGCAAATGAAAATTTTTCATTAAAGCATCACCTTAATAATGGGAAAGGTATATATTTTCTGGTCATGTTTAAAATGTAAATTTATGAACATATTTTGAAGATTCATTTCACATTAAGATCTTTATTTATTTGATGTCCTAGGACTCTTTTCAAGTTCATTGAAACTGGAAATCAATTTTAGAAGAACTAAGGAGATTATTATCATTAAATCTTTCAGTTGGCTTATTCCAAGCAGCCCTATAAATACTGCATATGTTTTAAAGAAGGCACTTTCAAGTACAGTAAAAATCCTTTTACTGTTCCAGCCAGTGATGCTCCAGGAAGTAACTTTATATTCTCAGCACCTTTTGAAAACAAATGAATAGTTGGTTTGTATCCTAAACAAAATCTGAGGCAAGAGAATACTTCAATGCCAGTATTTTGGAAAAATGAAATTTAAAAATATTTATCCTCAGGAATTCCTGAGAATAAAATGGCAAGAATGGTTGACTGGCATTTTGACCATCCATCCTTCCATCTGTCTGTCCATCCACGATCCATCTATCTACAAATCAACAGTTTATTTACTAAATGCCTACTATGTGCCACAGTTTTATACATAAATCTTATACTTCGAATACATGAACCTCAGTTTTCTCACCTGTAAATACAACTACGGATTATTTATTCTACCTCACAGATTTGAAATAAGTATCTAATCATAAAAAGCCACCTCAATATATATATAAATGCTATACATTGAACAGAACCTGGCACATAGCAGGTATTCAGTTTTTATATTTTTGAATAAAAGAGTTTAACCATAGAACTTAAGATCTAGGAATGAATTTTAAGATTAAATACTCCAATCCTTTCGTTTTAAGGTTGAGGAAACTAAGACTCAGAAAGGTCAATTATCAAGGCAAATGGTTAACTACAGAGTTGGGGTGAGAACCCAAAGCATTTCCCACTATTCAGCCAACCTAATAGATATTAAGACTGCCCATTTTTTCAGACATGATTTCCAGTTCAAAAGGAACTTTAAAAAGAGTTCCTAGACACCAAATGGCTTTTACAAATCATTGCTTTGGTGTGTTAAGTGTAAATGATC
The DNA here is from genome assembly GCF_951394435.1 of Stenella coeruleoalba. Lineage (NCBI taxonomy): Eukaryota > Metazoa > Chordata > Mammalia > Artiodactyla > Delphinidae > Stenella > Stenella coeruleoalba. The sequence goes on from NC_137155.1 coordinate 34,153,310, forward strand.
CAGAAACATGTGAATTAAATTTCCCTTAAAATACACAAATATAAAACCAGTGAGGAGATAAAAATCCCTAGAAAATGCTTTTGGATATCATAGGACCATTCCTTCCCACCCCTCAACAAAATTGTTTTTGCCAAACCCCAACTGCAATTTGATTTGCCAATCACTAGCTTTTACTGCTGTTTTCAATAATGCTTTAAACACATGGGATCTATTCTCTCATCGATGCTCACGCAAAATTGGCCAAGTGGGATGGAACAAGAGCAGGACAGACTCATGCTAAGCAGTGATGATCCCATTACAGTACTTTGCACTACTCAAATTCACCCAGTATTTACTGAACACACACTCTAACAATAACTAGGGAAATACGTGGATGAATAAGATATAGTTCCTGCTTCCAGAGAAATTACATATAAGGGGCACATACACGGATAAATAAAATTTGACATAGAGAAAGATAATTGTTATAAAATAAACACATTTTTATAAAGCTTAATAGATGGAAGACATACATCTGTTTAGAAGAAACTCAGAAGATAATAGAGGACATATTCAAACGTTTGCAGTGTTATGCATCTGTGTATCTTTGTCTCAGCTTCCCACTTCTGATACAGGAACAGTCATGTTGGTTAGTTTCAGTGAAATAATATATGTAAAATGCACCCACCCAGCACTTCACATCTAGGCAATATCAATAACTATTACTTCCTCACCAGCCCATCAGCCCTCTTCGTAATTCAGAAGCTCTCTCAGGTAAACAAGCAAAGTATTCTAAATGGTATCATTTTTTTCATTCATTTGGTTTTTCTACTAGTAAACTTAGTTGTAGAATTACTCAGTTATGCTCACATAGGACCATATATATTACAGTTCCAGACAGCAAAATGGGGAATGGAAAAATAAGTTTGGAGAACAGGAACCCATATTTCCAGATAATCCTACTCTTTAAAATTTTTTCTAAAAAATAAATTGCCAGAATTAATACATTCAAATCTAGCACCTAGCTTGGTACATAGTAGATGCTCAGTACATGCTACTGAAAGAATGAATGAATATGGAATGAATGTATTCTATTTAAGTTTACTTAATTCCATTTCAATTAGATAGTATGGTAGGCAGAAATCTCAGAATGACCCCCAATAACTTTTGCTCTTGTATAATACAGTCTCCTCTGAGTGTGGATGAAATCTGTGCATATAATGTATACTCCTGTGGTACGGCAAAAAGATGTTTCAGTTGACTTTGAGTAAATCAAAGGGAAGATTTCAGGCACTGTCAGGGGGAACTGGAGGGGGCTGGCTAAGATAATCTAATCGCATGAGCCCTTCAATTTTTTTTTTTAATTAAAAAAAAATGTTTTTTGGCCATGCCACGCAGCATGCAGGATCCTAGTTCCCAGATCAGGGATCAAACCCATGTCCCCTCCAGTGGAAGCGCAGAGTCTCAACCTCTGGACCGCCAGGGAAGTCCCGCATGAGCCCTTTAAAGCGGAGTTTTTCTCTAGTTGGTATTGTAAGAAGAAGTTAGGGAGATTTGAAGCATGAGAAGGACTTGATGGACCACTGATGGTTTGAGAATGTAAGGGACAATGTGAGGAGGAATGTTGGTAGCTTCTAGCCAACAAGGAAATGGAGACCTCAGTTCTACAAATGCAAGGGACTAAATAAACTCAGAAGAGGATTGTTCCTTACAACCTCCAGCATAAGGAGCCAACCTGGCTGATATTTTGATATCAACCTTGTAAGACCAGAAGCAGAGAACCCAGTTCTTGTGACCTAACAGAACCGTGAGGTAATAAATGGATGGTGGGGCTTCCCTGGTGGAGCAGTGGTTAAGAATCTGCCTGCCAATGCAGGGGACACCGGTTCGAGCCCTGGTCTGGGAAGACCCCACATGCCGCAGAGCAACTAAGTCCGTGAGCCACAACTACTGAAGCCTGTGTACCCAGAGCCCATGATCCACAACAAGAGAAGCCACCGCAATGAGAAGCTCGTGCACCACAACAAAGAGTAGCCCCTGCTCACTGCAACTAGAGAAAGCCCACGGGCAGCAACGAAGACCCAACACAGACACAAATAAATAAATAAATAAATAAACAAATAAATATATAAATAAAAATTTTAAAAAAGGATGGTGTTTTGAGTTAATAAATTTTCACATATCCCTGAATATGCTATAGGCGTAAGATAAATCGATATAACAGTTCATGAGGTAAAAGTGAAAGTGTAAGGAAAGTTGGAATAGTAATGGTAACTACAACAATGAATAATTCTAAAATAGTTATCCTGTGACAGGTCCTGGGGTTCATACAGATGTTTCATTCAGTCCTCACACCAACATTATGAGGTAGCTACAGACAGTATCCAACTTTCTAGAGGGGCAAACAAAGAGAAGTTGAGTAACTTTCCCAAGGTCACACAACTACAATATAGTAATGTCAGGACTCAGGCTTTAGACTCTGAGGTCTTAACCACTGACCCTACTGCCTGTTTAAAATAAGTGAGAAGAGCCCCAAATAATTTTTTAAAAAACCCACACACATAAAGCATGTTTACTTTTCACTTAGAATAAGATGAACTAACCAATGCATGTCACCATGTGCCCAAAGGGTTCATCTGTCCTCGCTATTCTCCACCCATTTCCCCAAGTAAGTGCCAATTGCCAGTATGCTGAGGAATAAGACACATACCTTGACAATGCCTGAACAAAGTGTCTGCTGGATCTGGAAGAAGTGGGTTGTTAAAAGAAAATAAGGTTATGATGAATTTTCAGTCATGATGAGATACTTCAAATAGAGTCAGTGCTGCTAGCTTCTCTGTTACCCTGAACCAAAGCCAAAATCTGTGGGTCACTTTGTTTAAAAGAACAGGAGAATCCCAGTCCTGGATGAACCCGGGTTTATGTAAATTAGGTGACCTTTTCTGGGCAGAGAGATTTCGAGAACTGTGAACTCTTCTAAAGAACCAAGGGCTCTGTATGATCGCTGGCCACGTCAAATTGGACACTGCAAGCCTTTTCCAACTAACGCATCTTGTGCTCAAGGAACTATGGGAGGGCTTATACAGCTGAAAGAGTGTACAAGTTAGAAGACTCTGGGCCTGGAGATGGGCAAGCATCCCAGCAGAAAACTCTAGGCTCACTTTCAGAGAGCAGTGACCTCCATACACCAGCCGCCCAACCACTTGTCGTTGGCTTCTCACATTTTTCAGGATTAAATTCAAAGCCTGCAAGACATGGTCTCTCTCTCCAGCCCCATCTTCTGTCATGTCCCCACATTTACTCTTCCCTTGACGTAACTATTTATACAATTTGATGAACACAGCAACCAAACAATGCCCACAGTTCTGAGCTTCCACTGATGAAATGTCCTGTCCACATCCAGCTAACTCCTACTCACCTTTTAAATTTAGTGTAAGCAACATCCTGAGCCCCGTGGGCAATGCAGAATTGTTCGTATGTGCCCCCTTCACACTGATTTCTCTCTATAGTCCTTAATTTGTGAGTTCACCCTACGAGGTTATAAACTGCTAGACAACAGGGACCACATCTTGCCTGGCTTTGTATATCCAATGCCCAGTACAGTGCTTGGCATTCTCAGTATGTTAATTAAATGACTGATGTATAAATAGTAGGGAGACCTGAAGCTGACTTTATAGACCTGGATGAATGTGTGTTAATAGCTAAAGTGTATGTGGAACTTATTGCAGGGTAGGCTCTTTACAACTTATTTAATGTTCAACACAGCTAACACACACACACACACACACACACACACACACACACACACACACACACACACATACACAGAGAGATATGAAAGAGGTATTACCATTATTCTCAATTTAGAGATGGGAAGTAAACACAGAGAGGTTAAAGCACATTGTCCAAGGTAAAACAGCAAAGGTAGGATTTAAACCTTCTGGCTCTGGAGTCCACACTCTTAAATTACAATACCCAACTTTCTGGATTCAGGGCCCATGGTGATACTGGAGAGCAATTTTTGCAGAAAAGTAAAGAAAAGCAAAGCCCTGAAAAATGTCATGCTCTTATAATATACCAACTACAGAATAACTATTTTCCTTTCTTAATGTTTTAAAAAAAATACTGTGGCCAGTACATGTAAAAAATCTTTCTCAAAGATTGGCTGGGGGAGCAGCCAGGGGAAAAGTTTAGGTCCAAAGAAATACAACAAGCCACAAAGAAAACTCAAGTCCCTGTCACAGACTGTTTCTTACACAGTTCTATGAAACTTGTAAGCAATTTCATTAATTTAGTTTTACAGAGTGAAAGTATAATACAGGAACTGTGCTGGCCAATGAGGATATAGTTTTAAGCATAACAAAGACAGTCCCTTTCCTTACATCACTTAGAAACTAATGTTAGTGAGAGCTACCATCATCAGGTACCATGCTATGTGTTTGAAACACATTATCTCATTTAATCATCACAACTGCCCAAGTGGGAGAATGAGTAAAAAGAAATTAACTTGCCCAAGCAACACAGCCAGTGGCAAAGCTATAATAAGTAAGTGGTTTGTTGATTCCAGCACGTGTCCTTCAAACCTCTCAGCTGTGTTTGAATCCACATACTGAGTACTAGTTCAATGTATTACTGCTACAGTCACGGCACCAACTGTGCCTGAATAACACTCCTCAAAAGTTAATGACTGTTACCCATTCTTCTTAATCAAGCTTTAACTTACACTCATAAAAACTGATTTTCAGGAAAAAAAAAATCCACTTTGATTTTCTGATATTATCACTTCGTAAAGAAATATATTACTTGCCCCCCTGCTAAAACCCTTAATTTCTTTTCAAATTAACCCTTGGAACTAAGCTTGCTTTTCAACGTTGGTTATAGCATTAATTCATGATGGCACTCCCCAAATCCAGCTCAGATAATGATGGTCATGGCAATTCTTGTAGTGACTACTGCCAAAAAGTTTATCTACTATACGTGTCCTTGTGGTTACTTCATGACTAATTGCTTTTTTTAAAAAATAAATTTATTTATTTGTTTATTGGCTGTGTTGGGTCTTCCTTGCTGTGCGCAGGCTTTTCTCTAGTTGTGGCAAGCGGGGGCTACGCTTCGTTGCGGTGCGTGGGCTTCTCATTGAGGTGGCTTCTTTTGTTGCAGAGCACGGACTCTAGGCACACAGGCTTCAGTAGTTGCAGTACGCAGGCTCAGTAGTTGTGGTGCACAGGCTTAGTTGCTCCATGGCATGGGGGATCTTCCCGGACCAGGGCTCGAACCCATGTCTCAATGGACATAACTCTCATTGCCAAAAACATTTCCTTGGAATTCCATTTCCCAAATAACCCAGGTTTTTAATTTAAAAAAAAAGTACCTGATTTTAAAAGATAAGTTTCTACCCTCGGGGCAAAACTGATGATTTCTTATTTTTCTTGCCATAAAAGGAGATTCAGGAAGCCTCTGAATTATAGGTTTCAAGCAACCATTTAATTTAGATTAAATTAGACAGCAATTGTATGTTAAATAAATATGAAATGGCTCTGAATGTATTTGTCAAAGATTAAGCATTCTGTAATACTTGGCTTCTATTACACATTTGTTATTGCTGATTTTTAAAATAAATCACCATTTAATTGAAATATTTAAAGAACATTTACAAAGGAAAGTATAGTATTTAGCAAAACCCATGAGAATCTAGTAAGACCAGTAAGGTAGCTCTTTAAAAAAATAGTAGCCTATTCTCCAACATTGTGGTAGAAAATCTGTAGTGCAATTGTGGCCAGAATCCTATACAATCTTTACAAATGCCATGATTCAACTTGCCAACGTGCCAACATGAAACCAAAAAGTGTTTATTTTAAATATTTATTATCAAAGTGCTTTTGGTCTGTTATAGGCTCTTCCCACCTGCCATTAAAAAAAATCATTAACTGAATTACAGGTATATGAAAATAGGAGCTTCCTCACATATCCATCAGTATATGAGTATAACTATCATTTTGGGGCGGCGGGGGGGAGGAATGAAATATTCCAGAGTACACTGCATCGTGATTTTTATACTGTACTTTTTTCCTGCTTTCCCGAGCTGGAGATGTGGAACATGAAAAAGGAGTCTTCCCTAGATCATGCTAGAGGTCTTGCATCTTAAGGCACAATGAGGCCCAATATCCAACTTACATAAGATACTCTAAAATGTGGCAAAAACAGAGTATTTCAGGGAGCGTGGTGGCTTTTTAGGTCAAATACTTCAAGGCACTTAAGAGACCTGAAAGATGACAAGACTGTAGCATTGAATGTTGACAGAGTGAACTAAGCAGAGGCCAGTGTCAGAATGGGTAGATCAAAGATAAAGAAGAGTTTTCAGGACTTTGGGCACTAGCTGGAGTCCAGCTAGTCCAAAGTCTGGACTACATATCAGAATAAATGAAGGAGCATAATCTGCTGGTAATTCCAGAATCATTAGAACTGGGAGGTCATGGATGTCTTTCAATAAGAGTCTGTAATGAGGGACTTCCCTGGTGGTCCAGTGGTAAAGAATCTGCCTCACAATGCAGGGGATGCGGGTTCGATCTCTGGTTGGGGAACTAAGATCCCACGTGCCGCGGGGCGACTAAGCCCGCACGCCATAACTACTGAGCTCATCCACCTCAACTAGAGAGCCTGTGTGCCGCAAACTACAGAGCCCACAGGTCCTGGAGCTTGCACGCCACAACTAGAGAGAGAAAACCCACACGCCACAACTAGAGAGAAACCCGAGTGCGTCACAATGAAGAGCCTGTGCACCTCATCAAAGACCCCGCAAGCTGCAACCAACACCCGATGCAGCCAAAAATAAATAAAATAAATAAATAATAAATTTTTAAAAAAGAGTCTGTAATGAAATTAGGCAACCGATTTTCAAACTAAAGACCATTACAGATACACTAGGCTGGGAGTCAAGCTGGAATACACTTCAGATATGCACCTGTCTAGTCTATTGCTCCTCCCTTAAAGTGTCAGTACAGATCTACCAAAAAGAGTTAAAATTGCAGAATCTGGATATTAACAGCCTGATCCACAACTGAAAAATGTGGGAATTTTATTAAGGTATGACCACTGGCATTCTTCTTATCCCAATCAAAAGCGTCATAGCTTCAAGAAAAAAAAGAACTGAGTGACCAAAATTATCTAACTAATAACAGATGACAAAATAAATTTAAAATGACTGTTAAAGGAATGTGCCTTTTATCATAACTATTATGTCTCAAAAGAGTTGTGTAACTCATCATAAAAACTTTCAACCTCAAATTCATTAAGGAAAAATGACTTCTCTTGAGAGATACCCAGATGTTCTCTGCCAGCTCCTTAAATCCACCCAAGACATCTGTTGAGTCTTACTGCCTAAGCAATGTTAGTTTCTAGAAAAGATTATCTAGTCTATCTTGTGAAACATCAGTGACAGAGCCAGTGTGGCACTACTGATTCTGAGTTTGGGTAACATTAATCAACAATAAAAATGAATGTTATCGGGTCTTCCCTGGTGGCGCAGTGGATAAGAATCTGCCTGCCACCACAGGGGATACAGGTTCCATCCCTGGTCCGGGAAGATCCCACATGCTGCAGAGCAACTAAGCCCGTCAGTCACAATTACTGAGCCTGCGCTCTAGAGCCTGCGAGCCACAACTACTGAAGCCCACGTGTCTAGAGCCCGTGCTGTGCAACAAGAGAAGCCACCGCAATGAGAAGCCCACACACCGCAACGAAGAGTAGTCCCCGCTTCCCGCAACTAGAGAAAAGCCCGCATGCAGCAACAAAGACCCAACACAGCCAAAAACAAAGAATGTTACCAACTAAATTCGAGTTCTGCTGGATAAAGCTAATTCCCATCTCTAGGTTTTAATTTCTCTATGGGTCAATTAAAGGGGTTGGATTAAGTATTTCTTAAAGTGAGGTTAACCTCTGGCTAATCTGAATCATGTAGGTGTTTATTAAAATGCAGATTCCTGAGGCTCATTCCCGAACAAGTTAAAATCCAAATCTCTGGGGTGAGACCCAGACTCTGCATTTAAATTTATTTATTTTTGACTGCGTTGGGCCTTCATTGCTGTGTGTGGGCTTTCTCTAGTTGCAGCCAGCAGGAGCTACTCTTCATTGACGTGAGCGGGCTTTTCATTGCAGTGTCTTCTCTTGTGGAGCAGGGGCTCTAAGCACATGGGCTTCAGTAGTTGTGGCACTCAGGCTCAGTAGTTGTGGCTCGTGGGCTCTAGAGTGCAGGCTCAGTACCTGTGGCACACGGGCTTAGTAGCTCCGCGGCATGTGGGATCCTCCTGGACCAGGGATTGAACCCATGTCCCCTGCACTGGCAGGCGGATTCTTAACCACTGCACCACCAGGGAAGTCTCCCAGACTCTTAAAATAAGGCCCTCAAATTCCGTTTCAGAGCCATGTGACTACAAGATCGTGAAGGGTCCTTCCAGCTCTGCCATTTGGGTTGATCCTTTGATATTTGTAGTAGTCAACAATTTAAGCATATCAAGAAACAAGCAAAATAGATCCAGTTTTATTTTGCTTATCAACAAGACAAACAGACATCGAAATAAAGATAATAGACTTCATTGTTACTCCAGGTTTGGGCTGTCATGAAATTGTATACAAAGTAGAATTTCAACCTGGTATTTCACCCTTTCCCTGCCCTGTGTTGCACCCCAGTCTCCCTTTTTTTTTTTTTTTTTTGCGGTACGTGGGCCTCTCACTGTTGTGGCCTCTCCCGTTGCGGAGCACAGGCTCCGGACACGCAGGCTCAGAGGCCATGGCTCACGGGCCCAGCCGCTCCGTGGCATGTGGGATCTTCCCGGACTGGGGCATGAACCCGTGTCCCCTGCATCAGCAGGCAGACTCTCAACCACTGCGCCACCAGGGAAGCCCCCCAGTCTCCCTTTTAAGTGCAATTCTCCTCTTCCTTCTGGTCTCCATGAAATACACTTTTAAGAAGGGTTCTTACATGGTGAATTTATGTCAGTGGGTTATCTTTATCAGGAGAGTTTAGGCATCTCAAAAATTAAATGTTAACTTTTACAAAATTCATGAAACGGTGATCCATTATAATAAGTTATATAACTTGTTAATTCTGGAATGATAAAAGCCTTTTTCCTCTATTAGGAAGCCTTCTCAAGTGAAACTGTGTCCTGGCTCTCCCCCAAAATATAGTCTTAAAGGAAATTATTAACTCACATTTAAAACCAAACCTTGTTACCATCATTTTGGTTACTCTTACGATAAATTATAAAGAGTGAAATGCCAACATGAAGAAGACATTCCACTAATGATAAATAAATAGTTTAGGTTATAATGATAATAGGCAGCTCTTTGGAAACAATAATTTGCAAAACAACATATTACTGCCCTTTTGATTTCATGTTTCTAAAGATAATAAAATTTTCCTTAAGCGCATTGAATTTTCTGTTGATTAGGCCTTTAAGTTAATCATGACTATTTATTACCTCAAGTATTTATTGAGGAAAGTTTTCTATGTTGTACTTGTCCCTTTATTACCTACTACTTCAAAGTGCAAGGCTTGATTTGAATAGAGGATCTGAGACATGCAATACTATTAAACAAAAAGACTTGGCCTATGTTCAACCAACCAGACAACTATATTTGAGGAGCCATGAGTCTTAATGGAAAACAATTTTTCAGGTCCATAAATTAAATTAAATTAAAACTAAGTTTATTATCAAGAGAACTCTGGTGAATCCCAACTGCCATCATCGAGCATAAAAGGAAAAGCAGATTCTTAGGATATTTCATCATTTCAATTGGTTGATTCAGTCAAATAATTGGATCTACTGAAGTTTTGTTTCTGGCTGAAACAACTGAGGGTGCAGCATTTGTAGGACTATATGGTCAAACTGACTGTGTGTGAATATATCACCCAAGGATATACTAAGTTTTTAGTGAGGAGAGACAGACAATAAACAAGGAAAGGTAATAAAAGCATGGTTATTTTGGTGGCTTAATTTAGGGTCAATTTTTAATGATCACCTGAAGAAGGCCTGGAATTCTTATAACTATTCTTAGCATAAATAAGTGGGGAAAATTGTAAATCATTTATATAAATATCTCATTTAGTTACATTAGTCTACAGAATGTCTCTCTTTTTTTTTTTTTTTTTTGCGGTACGTGGGCTTCTCCCGTTGTGGCGCACAGGCTCCGGACGCACAGGCTCAGCGGCCATGGCTCACAGGCCCAGCCGCTCCGCGGCATGTGGAATCTTCATGGACCGGGGCACTAACCCATGTCCCCTGCATCGGCAGGCGGACTCTCAACCACTGCACCACCAGGGAAGCCCTAGAGAATGTCTCTTGAACGATACTGACTTTCTGTATCAACATTTTTTCTCCCCTGCTTTATGAAACACTCTTCTCAACTGGCCTTACGCCATCATACTCTCAGGTATCCCTCCTTCCTTTCCTGTTCCGAGTCTAGCTGCTGGCTCCTCTACCCCCTTCCTCCTGAGAAATGTGGGTACTCCCAGAGTTCTGCCCTCAGTGCTCCACTCCTCCTCTGCAAACTCTATCGGTGAATCCTTTCACTGCTACATCATTTACATCCATAATCACTAAGTCAAAGACTGAAATCTCCATCTCTCCTTACCCTCCTTTTCTAGATTTAACTCTCATTCACAAATTGCCCAGGAGGGCATTTCTTTATACATCCACACTCGACTCTAACTGAACATGTCTAAATATTATCCATGATCCACCTTCCACAGCTTCTCCTCCTAAAATCTCCTTAACATCTGCCTATGACAATGCTCAAACTACCTGGTTTGGTAACCCAGGCCCCAATATGCCATACTGTCAAACTGACGATCCTAAAGATGCTTTCTTTCTGGAGATTGCTTTGGGTAAGAGCCACCACTGACATCTCAGAAATGTTCTTTAATTTTCCTGGCTCTCCATTTCTTCTTCTGTGAATTCGGAGTAAATAACACTGGAGATTATGGTGAATACATGGAAGACTGCACATTTCTGCTTAAGCACTATGTGAGGACACAGCAAAGTGCAACAAATGGTTGCTGGAGAGAGCAAATGCGATGTGTTTACTCATGTCTTTCTTTCCATCTGCTTTCCCTTCTCCTCTTATTTATATTTAATTCATCATCCAAGAGCCAGCTCTGCTGCCCCCTGTCACTACTCTTAGAGAAACTTCCTTGATCACTATACATTTTCCCTGCAGAATTCACTTAACCAGGTACTGTCTTTTCTTGCATGTCTTTTTTATTTCCAATTTAATTGTGAAATTCTGAAGTTGTTCAATATCCCAATTTTTGACCTGTCATCCAAACCAAAACAGTCGTATTTACTGAATAAATAAAAAGCCAGTGTTCCTCATTCTCATGTGCAAAGGGACATTTAGATTGAGCAGTGCCTATGCTTGGACCTGAGTTCTCAGTCCTGACTGACCGCAAACACTGTGACAGTCGAGCCAGGGAGATCAGTGCTTTGGCATTCTCGGTGCTTTTTCCCAAGGAATGTAGGAAGATTTCCTATTTGTGAACTTTGAAAGCATTTCAGCTCACCTTTACTGACTCGTTTCTCTCCACCACGTGTGTTTGCAGGACTTGAAATGTAATGTGAATACTGAAGTGGATCGTCTCCTTCCTCTGGAGATGTGACTTAACATGAACAAAATGTGGACTCTACCCGAGCCACGCTCAGGAAAGCCTCTCAGGTCCGGAAATAAACATTCTGGGATACTCTGCAGGCCAGATGTGCAGACTGTGAGATGGCATGTGAGAGATGAGAGAAAGAACCCAAGCGCATTAAATCCAGCGTATTCCCAGGGTGGCTTGCTTTTCTTTGCAAAGATGTGGTGGGGAAGCCCTTTGCTCCTGGCTGCTGTATGCCCACATTTCCTGGCTGTTTGCTAATATCTATTAAAAGGTAGGTTTGAGAATAATGGTTCTGATAGGGAGGTAGAAAGCACCACCTAAACCCAAAATGTTTATGTGCCCCTTTCTCTCTAAAGCCCAAGAGCCACCTCATTAGACATAGGATATAGAATTCACCAAAATTCGACACCAGTTTACTGTGTTATCTTGAGCAAATCATGTTGCCCCTCTGAGACGCAGCATCTTCACTTTCTCATTTGTAAAGGAACTAAAACCTAGTTCCTTTACATCCATGATTCTTCCCGAGTGAAAGATTCATCTATACCCCCATGCAGCAGAGCTCTCCAGGTCACACTCTAATTACTCTCTTCGGAACTCCAAGAAACGGCTGCCAAACCTCTGGCTGCTGACTGACGTTTCATATCCACGCTAGTGCACTTTCAAACACAAACCATCCTGAGCCTGTCTTTGTTCTTTGGGATGTCTGTTTCCATCATCCCAAGAAAATGTAAGAACAGTCAAACACAGGTGTTTGGGCATGGCCTAACAACTACGGTTCTTTGTCTTTTTTTTTGAGGAGGGAATCTGTTTTAACATATAGAAAAAGTCACAAAGGCTGATCCCAAAGTCTTGACATCCCCTCTGGTTGTCTGAAAATTCTCTCTGAAGTCCATGAGAATGCTGCACTCCATGGACCCAGGCCCGTAATTGGCAAATGAGGAAATATCTGAGGGGACAGAATTTTAAAGTTAGCAAAGAAAAAAAAAAAAAACTCTTAATACAGAAAAGGTGATTTTGTTGTTGTTGTTGTTGGAAAAAATGGGAGTTTAAACAGCACATTTATTTCCTTTTAATTTCTGGGCTGTCAGACATCAGCTCTGAAGCCCTGATTCGGAACACATGCAGAGTCCCTTTGAAGTTCTGGCTGTTTTTTTTTTTTTTTTTTTTAACAATGGCAGAAAGATATAAAGAAATTAAACTGCAACATAATCATGAAACAGAACTTCGGGACTCCTGATTTACAAATTGTCATTCTTTCATTTTTTTATGGGCTCTGTTTTCAAAGCTTCATTGTGGCACATAGTTTTTTGTAATTTTTTTCCCTTTAAGCTCGATCTTCAGTTATTCTTTTCTCCTCCAAGATGAAGCATTCTACTTTTATTTTAATCAACTAAAAAATAGTTCATTGTGGTTTTCTGAAGACAAGAAAGGAACTGGAAAATCCAGAGTAATACATTAAACGGAAACTTTTTGATAAAAGCCATAGCAATATAGGGTTTAGCTCTTAAAGTACCCAATTCTCTTGGCAGAAAGACAAAAATGTACCTTAAATTTTCAGGCAGTCTAGAGAAAATGTCTACTTCGTTTTCAGGCTCTAATTGCAAAAGATCATTACTAAAGGTTTCAAGGATTCTTAATAAAAACTGCATTTCAAATTTTGTCTGGTAGATGCCAAATTTGAAAACAAACACACACATACACACACACACACTCACATACACATAAACACACACCACACACAAACTGATTTAATGTTGTCATTCAGAGGTCATACCTATTTACCTGAACAAGGTGCACATGAATTGTGTAATCCAACGGCCCATTTAAAATCTACATGCAAATATGAATAGGCTAAAAGATTCTCAGTCGCCCCAGTCATTTTCCTCCTTCTATATTTTTTCTGTAAATCTTGTATTGGTTTTATCATATAAAGTACTGTAATATTTATAATCTTTCTTAATACTGCTATACCTTATTCTACCTCTTTCCATTGTTAGAGTGAAATTTCTCCTGCAGGGTTTCTTCTCTGCTATATTTTTAATGGTCAAAATTTCAAAAACGATGATTTCATCCAAAGTACTGACCTTCAGTGACTACTCATCATCTTTTATGTCAAGTTCCAACTCCACAGAGCAAAGTAATGTGGGAAGTTGGAAGAACTATCCCCACCACTGGTCAGCTTATACTCACTTCTGAGAACTGGTGGCTAAATTTTCAGAGACTCTGCAAGCACAGCCATTATTAAATATTATATAAGCTTACAATTTAAAACATATTAAAAACAAAGGTATTAAATACTCAAAACTCATCATTTCCTAATTTTTCAGCACAGTTGCTACCGTATATGCTCCTGGGGTTATTTACATCTATTGTAGTCCTCTGGTGGAAATACTATGTAACGGTTTGCTACTGCATATCTCTTCTTAACTTGCGTTAGTGACTTCACTTTGGTAGCTGAAATTGGCCACGTGCAAGTATTACTCCACAGGCCTGTTTGTTTGTCTGTCTGTTTTAGAGAGCTACCTTTCAAACATTTACCTGCACCACTAATTGACCTCTGTACCTAAATTATTCAAAATACCTAATTTACAACTTACAATGATCACTTTATATTTTATCTTGGGTAAATTCAAGTAAGAATTGGAAGCTGGAATTTATTTTTGTCAGTCTTCCTTTTGCGGGGAGCATGGAAGGGGAGAATGAGAATACGTGTAATTATTTCTACTATTTCCACTTGCCTGCAGCCTGAATCTCCTCAAACCTCCTTAACTGCATGCTATTTTTCAATCTCTTCACTGTTTTTCAACATACGGACTTTCTTTTTACGTTCCCAGCTTCCAGGGTTTTAACTTCTTTTCTGCCTAGAATAAAACTGCATTTTCACATCTACTGAACCACCTCTCAAGGCTTTAATGAAAATTTGCATACTCTGTGATGTCAACAGTAATTAGGAAGGTTGGTATAAGATTCCTCTTATTTTCTGGCACAGGATCAGGCACACGTGGTCCAAATGAAACAGAAAGAAAACTGTACATAATTTCTTTTTTTAAAAGGAGAGGGGAGTAAAGTGTCTATTGCTATGTCATTACCTTAGAATCCTGGACTGTTAAGTGTCTGGAAGGGGGGTACCAAGTATGTCAAGTAGCCTAATCCCTTAAGTATTAAATAATCATCAGATGGGCTGCCAAACTTCCTCTCATTCTACTTTGACAGCAGCCTCCATCTACAAATGAGAAACATTTCTCTGTCAAGTAGTTTAAATTCTATTATTCTGATATGAATGACTGTCTTGAATACAAACAGATTTTAGACAGAAAATTAAGATCTCTTTCTCCAGAAGGGATGTGGAAGAGATTTGGATAAGAACTGGAGAAAGTCTGACCATGGAAATTAGCCATGTGTTGAAAAGACTGCATTATTTATATATACTTACATAGCCTTTGGTCTAGTGCTCAAGAATGCTAGATTCCCCTCAATGCCCAAAAGACAAACAAAATTTCTAAGCAGAGAAAATTTCAGTTGTATGTGCTACAACTAAATAGAACTTTTTCACTGAAAATTCCTCTTTAGGTAGTTTTCTAATATTTAAGACTACTATTATTTGTAGTACAGGGATGCGAACAGCAGTATAAACATACCACCTAAGCTCTTGTGTAACATCATTTTTAGAGAGCATGAGCACGTCCTTAGTGAAACTGAAATACCTAAATCTCAGGACTACATAGGTTCAGCACAAATCTGTGTTCTCCCAAATTCTAGCAAGGAGATTATTCTAATTTTTATTAGAATCATTACAATTAATGACACATACAAGTTTTTTTGTTTGTATTTTTTTTTTGCGGTACGTGGGCCTCTCACTGTTGTGGCCTCTCCCGCTGTGGAGCACAGGCTCCGGACGCGCAGGCTCAGCGGCCATGGCTCACGGGCCCAGCCGCTCCACGGCACGTGGGATCTTCCTGGACTGGGGCACGAACCCGTGTCCCCTGCATCGGCAGGCGGACTCGCAACCACTGCGCCACCAGGGAAGCCCACAAGTTTTTTATAATTAAAAATTAGACCAATATTTCTCAGCCTCCACACTACTGATATTTTGGATCAGATAATGCTTTGTTGTAGGGAACCGTCCTGTGCCTTACAGGATGTTTAGCAACATCCCTGGGCTCTACCCACTAGATGCTAGTAGCACCATCTAGTTGTATCAGCTGCAATGTTTCCAGACATTGCCAAACATCCTCTGGAGTACAAAAATCACCTCTGGTTGAGAATCATTGAATTAGACTGATTTCCAGTGAAAATGTTAACTTGACACACAACACACGTTTAGAGGTTTCTTACCTACTGATGAAGAAGAAAACCGCATAATAATAATAATACTTCCGCCCACTTTTAAGATACTTCCGTAGTTTTTAAAAAGCTTTAAAACATTATCTCATTTAATTCTCATAACCTAAACTTGTGGGTTTTTACGACGATTTTCAAAGATGAGAAAACTGAAAACAGAAAAAGAAATACCTTCCCAACGATCACTCAGCTACGGTGCTAGATCCAAATATATTCTAACGTTCATATCTATACAGTCAATGAAAAATTACCAAGCACTGACTATATAAAAACAGTGCAACTGGTGTGGCTCTTAGCTTTTATATTATGCTTACTTCTAGAATATTAATCTTTAAAAAAAATACACATACATTTGTGAGGTGCCAACAATTCCACGCAACATTTACAAATGGGCTCCATATGAGGATATCTTCCTTCCATATGTTAAGAGACAGTGTAAGAAAGTATGTCTTTTCCTTTAGAATAAAATAAACTATCATGGAAAATATTGTAAAAATATCTAAAATATATTAGATATGTATACTACATATGAAAAGTAAAATATACTATGACTACGGCATACATTATAGGTACAAATTTGATCAGAACCAATTCTATGGAAGTCACCTTTAACCTTGATTTTCAAGGTTATTCTGTATCTGGATGATGCTGAAAATGACCTTAAATACTTATACCTGTTCTCAGGATATCACTATTCTACCAATAGTCATTACACTACCAAGAGTAAAGTAAACTCTAAATGCCTCATATACCATGCA
Source organism: Stenella coeruleoalba (assembly GCF_951394435.1). NCBI lineage: Eukaryota > Metazoa > Chordata > Mammalia > Artiodactyla > Delphinidae > Stenella > Stenella coeruleoalba. The sequence continues at coordinate 34,170,035 of NC_137155.1, forward strand.
TGTTGCCCTTTGGTGCATTTTGTTTTCTTTATCTGGTTTCACATCACTGGGTTGCATGACAGAGGATCACTGGTCTACTCTTCTCTACACCCTTGGGATCATTTGGTTTTTTTATTGGAGCTTGTTTTCATAGCATCTGCCTGCAGTTTCTAAGTCTTTGGATGCACATGGAGTTGGTTTCTTCTTTCACGTGAGGATGATCCTGATGTGAAGATGAAAGAGAGATCTTTCTTTCATCCCACATTCTCTCATTCCCCAGGTTTATACCTAAACTCTCCCATCTCTAAGGCAAGAGTTCTGGTATTCACTGATCCAAATGAGAGCTTTCCAGAGCTTAAAACCTTTAAGACATCCGTGAAACTATAAATATCCCACTACCCTCACCAGAACAAACCTAGATACTTCATAATCTTGGGGAGAGAAATGGGCTTTCCAAATTCTATGGAAAGGAGCTTTGAATACATCTTATCTTATAAGAGTCAAGGTATTCTCGGTGTACATTTACCTACTCTAAGATGCTGTATTAGATTCCCAAGTGCTTGCAGGCCAATAAGAGACATAAGGCAAGGTTGTGGACTACAACAAGAAAAGATAAGGGGATGAACAAGAGAAGAGACGCCAACAGTATCATGAGCAGTTAACAAGAGCAAGTTCTTCCAGCTGGGAAATAAGGAGGCTCTTCAAGGAGGTGAGGACATTTCTGCTGAAGCTCAAGGATCAGACGATTTGGCCAAAGTGGGAGGAAGGGTAGAGAATCCACTGAGCACGTTACAGAGAAAGGAAAGGCTGAGGATTTGAGGTTGTTCTGCTAAACAAAAAGGAGAACTTTATGTAGAAGAGGGCAAACATCACAGTAAGGCGAGTCTATGACAACCCATGGAGTCTCTGGAATGTCATTTCTTCATAAAACCTGTCCTATTCCTGACCATCTTGACTTGAAGTGATCTTCCGAAAGCCTAGAGCACTTATTTTTGTCACTCATCCCACAAAAACCATAAATTCATAGAATTTTAGCTCTGGAATAAATGCAAATATATATGATAAAACAAGAGTTAGTAAGGTTTAGTTATCCTGCCTACTATTAGTTTAAATTTTCTTGCAGATGTATATGGAAAAACAATCTATTAAGATGTTAATTAGTGCCTTTTCTTCCTTTTGGGAAAATGACAGTATTTTCTTTCCAGCACCTGCTCCCCCATCTCCCACCCCTGCCCCATACACACACACATACATGCTGCCCACTTCTATTCACAGAGAAATCCCAGGCCTTTGGGTTCTGAGTGCTAGGTTCTTTGGTTTTCAGAGGCTATTGATGGTTTTTATGGTTCAGAGGAAATGAGAAGCTGCCAGATACCAGAAGACAATCTCCGCCAGATTTTTGTTTGGAAATCCAGCCTTACAAGATGATTTAATATAGATCATCATGAGAGGGAGGGAATTAGGGATTGGAGCCTGAGTTGAAAGGAGAGAAACTGGCCCAATTCCAGGCGTGGTTTCTTAGAGATGAAAGGGAGAATCCTAAACCTAAGGTAGCCATTGTGTCACTCTGTCATATCGCCTGATTTTATTTTTCATTTAGCACTTAATGCTACTAATACTGTCCACGTTTAACTTTTTGTTTGCTAATTGACTCCCACACCCTCACCACTCCCAGGAAGTAAGTTCCATGAGGACAGTGAATTTATCTTTCTCATTCTCACCACTGCATCCTCAGGAAGCAGATGGCACCTCAAAGGGTGTGAGAACAGAGTTTAAAACAAAGGGACGGGGCTTCCCTGGTGGCGCAGTGGTTGAGAGTCCGCCTGCCGATGCAGGGGACACGAGTTCGTGCCCTAGTCCAGGAAGATCCCACATGCCGCGGAGCGGCTGGGCCTGTGAGCCATGGCCGCTGAGCCTGCACGTCCGGAGCCTGTGCTCCGCAACGGGAGAGGCCACAACAGTGAGAGGCCCGCGTACCGCAAAAAACCCAAAAAAACAAAAACAAAGGGACGTTTTACTGAGGCTAGAGTGATACTTGCACGAGTGGAAAGCCACTGCAACGTTTAGGGCTGGGGGGCAAGGAGACAGAGTGAGACAATCTGGAGCTGTGGGGAAAAGGCCCCCTGAGAGAAGCTGTGATCTGAGGCAGAAGAACGTTGCGCCTGCCCAAGGCCGGGTGGGTAGGAGGAGCGGTCAGGGAATAGACACTTCACTCTCTCTCTCCTCTTGCCGTCTGAGCTCCTGCCAGTACCGGCATGGGCTCCGTGCATCTGGCATCAAGGGACCCTGAGGCTGCAGACTGTAAAGGCTGATCTCCGTGGGCACAGAGCAGGTTGGAGATGTGAAGTAGGGAGCAAACAGAGAATAATGCACGCATTTAAAATTCCCTAAATGAGGGACTTCCCTGGTGGCGCAGTGGTTAAGAATCTGCCTGCCAGTGCAGGGGACACGGGTTCGAGCCCTGGTCCGGGAAGATCCCACGTGCCGCGCAGCAACTAAGCCCGTGCACCACGACTACTGAGCCTGTGCTTCAGAGCCTGTGAGCCACAACTACTGAAGCCCGTGGGCCTAGAGCCCGTGCTCCACAACAAGAGAAGCCAACGCAATGAGAAGCTCGTGCACCACAACAAAGAATAGCCCTCGCTCGCCACAACTAGAGAAAGCCCGCGTGCAGCAACAAAGACCCAACACAGCCAAAAATAAACAAATTAATTAATTTAAAAAATAAAATAAAATTCCCTAAATGAAAGACTAGTTTCTTGAAATGATAGGGAATTTTATCTTCCCTTGACAGTTTTTCTGGAAGTGGCAGGAGTGCTGATGGGGCAGCATACACATATTGACAGCAACAGAACACTCCAAGAGCTTGTGAAATTAGGAGCCAAAGGACAACAAAAAACATCCCTGTGCCCTAGCTTGGCACAGAGTGAGTGAAAATACATGCCTTCAAATGGATCACATCAGCCTGGACAGTGGACAACAGCAGCCGTGATGGAATGAAGGCTACAGCCCCCTGTGAAACTCTTTAACTATGGAAGCCCCCTTTACCCTCTCACTCAGGTCTCAGCATGACTTTGGGGATGGTTAGGGGGATCCCCATTGACCTTTGTTGAGGATCTAGCCAGTGGGAAACCCAAAGCCAGATCAAATCTGATTCAGAACAATAAATCAGCACAATATTTTATGAATCCAAGGGTGTACAGCAAATTCATCCCTGCTATGTACTGCTTATTCTTTCAAACAGACATTAATCTCCATGAGGATATTATGGGCTGAACTGTGTCCCCCATCAAATTCATATGTTGAAGTCCCAAACCCAGTACCTCAAAATGTAACCATTTTTGGAGATAATATCCGTAATAGGTGATTAAGTTGAAATGATGCCATTAGGTGGGGCCTTAATCTAATATGAATGGTGTCCTTATAAGAAAGAGAAACTGAGCCAAGGAGAGAGGCTCATTCTCCTTTTGTAATATATTGGGAGTGTGAGGAACAGTGCGTCTTTCATAATTATCTTCTACTTATATGGTAGGCACATGTGAAGTAGAAAACAAACCTGACCATTTCAGTCAAGTTCTACTTCTTACTAAATTAGAAAATAACTTTTATCTATTTTAAAAAAATAGGGAAAATAATATTTTTTATTCAAGGAATTTTTTTTGTTTTAATTGGTAGGATTCTTTTCTTCATCTTCTTTTTTCCTGAAGTATAGCTGATTTACAAATTATTCAAGGTATTTTAAAGCTTGTACGTGTTCCAATTGTTGGGTGTTTTTGGAAAGACAGGAATCATGCTTATTGTAATTATGAGTATTTCAGTCTCGGACATTCAGCAGAATCTCTGTTCCCAGTCATAGCCAGCATTATACTGATTCTAGATCCTTTGCCAGTTGTGTAAAGGTCATGTGGAGGTGAGCAGAATATGAGGTATCTGGCTCCAATTCCACTTGAAACATTAAAGTGACTCCAGATTGATAAAATAGAGGAACAGCGTGCTGGACTACAAAGATTGCAAACCAGAGCGAGTCAACCGGTACATTCTTGACTAATGGTGACTGACAATGAAAGGGAGAAGAGACCTTAGGAATGAATAAAAGCTCCATTTTAGTTTAAGGTGTAGTTAAGACGTACGAGAGTATTTCGTAGAAAGATGACTGAAGACATGAGAGTGAACGGCTGGCAAGGACAAGAAAACAACGCTTCCTGCCAGGATATGAAAAGTCACCCTTTTCATGGTCAAATACTGGCACTCAGTGAGATAGGGATAAAAAAGGAAATTAAGAAAGTTAAAAACAGAAACTCTATGCCTATCTTCAGAAAATGCAAGAGAGGAAATTCTACTGGAGGTCTGTTTGTAAGACTGGCAAGAGGAAGACCATGGAGTAAAGAAGTTAAGAAAGATGAAAATGGATTAAAGCTTGAGAGGAGCATTATCGATTCAGTAATTCTGGTCTAACTTACCACTGCTTAGGCCCTATGCAAATGTTTTACATGAACTATGAGTATAGTGTTGTTTCTGTTTAATAAATGAGGAAACTGAAGTTTAGAGAGGTTAACAACCAGCCTAAAGTCACGTAGCTTACACAAGGCTGAGTCAGGACACAAATCCAGGTTTGCCTAGTTTCACAGACCTTGCTGTAATTGACCCCCAGGCTGAAAGTCCATCAATTCTCAAAGTGTTCCCTTTCTCCTACTGTGATCAATAAACTTATTCTCTGGCCTAAACATGTAAATTGTTTGCAAATAGCTCACGCAAGCAAACTGCCGACTATATTTGTTCCTTTCCCCCTGAAAAACTCTGTATCATGCTTTATTATATCAGACTGACCTTTCCTACAAGCAGGGGTTATCTGTGCACAACTTGTTTTGTTCATCCCTTGCACAATACCACAGGTAAATAAGTGCGCTCATTGTAGATGATTATTCTCGCTAGAGAACACTCCAAGGAACGAGATCAGTGAGACTCCTGACTTCAGAACGTTAACACATTTAGGTAGAGAAGTGTTTCACTTACAGTGTGAAATTTCTTTCTCCCAACCGTTCCTATTCCTCGGGTACTAAAATCGAGCGTTTTTCTTTTGTTATGTGCTAATTTGATAACTCAGCAAAATTATTACATTCTAGGAAATCCAACAAGATGTCTAACTGAGGTAAGTGTATTTTTATTTATTTCAACGATGTAATTTATTCAATAAATATCTTCCCCTGCCCTTGTTTCAGCTGCTCACAGGCAATTCTATTAGGAATGAAATATTATTAGAGGGGGTTCTCAAAAAGTGCTTTATCTTCATTATATTGAAAATTCTATTCCAAATGAATCTTTGGGGAAATCTTTTTTTACTGACATACTTTCTTTCATAGTTTTGTTTCAAACATGAGGAGCTTTTCCTGCCAAAGCCTCATTTTTCTCCTTCTTTTTGGCTAAAAGCTGTTTTCTGGAGACTGTTCCTCTCCCCCATCCCTTGGTGGCTCTCCCCATGATGACTCTCCGCAAGACACATTAGAGCGCTTTGCCCTAATCCATATTTTACTAAATAGCCCCAGGAGTGAGAAGGACCTCCACGAGGATTTGATTAAACAAATTCTTAAAGCTAATAAAACGTTTTCAAGTTGTAAGAGAAAGCAGCATAGTGCACATGCCCAAGGAGAGCAGATGTCTCACTTTTCAGTCATCCTTGAGGAATATGGTTTGGGATGGAGTATATTCTCTTTGAGATCAGTTCCAGAGGCTTCAGCCTAAAGGGGCAGTCTCTCATGAAGGTAGCTTTATTGAACAGCGCAACACAGTTGTGACTTAAGCTATTTCTATACTTTTCAGAGCAATTTTATGTTTTTATTGAAAAGGTAGAAGAAAATAAATAGGTAAGAGCAGGCAAAGCTTCTGATTAAGCTGAGTCTGACGTAAAATCATGTGACTTACCCCTGGGAGAACTGGAAAAGAAAGCTACTTGTTAAATACAATAGATCAGAAATGTATACATGCAGGTCTGAGGATGAAAAAGATTAGATTAAGCATATTAGACTGATACATGGAGCCTATTTTTATAATTAAATAAGCTTGGTTATGAAAACAATACTATTGAATGTTCAGGAAATGGTTAAAATGAACCAAGTTGGTTGAAACATAGGTAATGGTCATATTTATATATGCTAAAATACCTATATTATCCAGTGGGGAGAAGTCTAGCAACTAAGTGGTTAATTTGGTCCCTATCCATAGTCACAGAGATTCATTTATTTAAGGGGAAAGGAAAATCCTGTATAGGCATAGGATTCTCCCAGCTGACTGATAATAACAAACAGGCTCACTAGAAACAAATGGTTCTAAAATCTCCACTATATTATGTGTTCAATAGACATAGTTTAAATATCAAGTCTAGCTTTTCTTTTTCCTAATGTCAGCAATGCAGACAAATAACAGGCCTTTAGAGAAGAATTTTTAAACTTTGAGATATTTTAATTCTGCCCCAGCAGAGAAACAAAGAACCACAGAAAAAAATATATTATTCACATGCACACACACACACACATATGTAATAATGAGCGTCTGATCTGTTGCAGTATGGGAGCCCTGGGAATAAAACATCTTGTTGAGAATCACTGTAGTATTTTATTAGACAATCATGATTAATGTCACAGAATTTAAGCAATCTTTGAAAAGAAGTCAAAATGTGCCACAAAAATTCACTTGATTGTGCCAGTGGGAATATTTCCTAACATAGTCCCAAACTTCAAAAATAGTATAAAGCATGCAAATGGAGAAAGGGGCAGGGTCCATCCATTTCTTCCCAAGTATATTTAATTTATTTAACAGAAAAATGTTGGGAAAACTGTGACTCTCATTAGCATGAGAAAGGAGCATCCAGTGGTATCTATACCCTGGGCTGTTCGCATTTTGTTTTTCCCAGGGCAAGGGAGGTATTTGAATTTCTTATTGCTTTATGTCACCAGTCTGTAACCCAGACTGTAACTTTAAGATGTTATCTCCTGGCTGCTCAGATAAACAGCCCATTATGTTTTTATGGTGGGCAGTTCCGAATCCTCAGGGGATTAGAAGATATTGGCTGGAGTTTGTGGTTTCCTGCTAGATTATCAAGGGGTCCATGGGACCTTGTTCAGACTATATCTTTAAGCAAACACCTCTCTCATAATGGTGTCTCACGCTGCCTTCTTGGCCATGGACTTCAAAAGCTGATTGCAGGGAGGGCCAAGAAGGCAATAACCCCTAATATAACAGAACCAGCCTAGAAGGGACAGACAGGGCAAAGGTAAGGCGTCTCTGAGGTTGGCATTTGTGTGTTTAGCCACATGGGGTGAATAGGGGCCATCTGTTCTTGAATCAGCTAACTCATCGTTTTCACACCATCCCAGGATCAAGTACATTTCATGGCTACAGCTGTCACCAATAAGAGCTTTCCCAATCCTAATGATACATATTTTACATAGTTTATTTACCTTAATGCTCTAAATAATGATAGTATGTATAGACGTAAGAGTGTGTGTGTGTGTATGTGTGTGTGTGTGTGTGTGTGTGTGTTGGGGGATTTGAGTTGTTCTTTGTAGATTTAAAAGTAAGACTATCACAATTAAAACAAAACTCAAGTATGTATTCATAAAACTCATACAGCCTTTTGGCAAGGGAAACACCCTGGAACGCTGTGCTGCTGGAATTCTTTGCTTTCTTTTGACTGTATTGTGTGAATTTTTTTTTTTTTTAATTAGAGAAACTCCCTGTTTGAGATCTATATGCAAAGAAATCCCTCCTCTGTCATCTTTCAAGTAGTTATGTATGCTATGAACATTTCAAAGAATGCTTCATTTCAGAAAACACACGAAACAGTCTCAATTTTAGAGATCTGGAAATAAGAAACAGAAACTTGAAATTTTTGTTAATATTTCAAACTCAATATAAAATTGTTTATTACATGGGTGTGTAGCTTATTAAATATTAAATGTGATTAATGTGGATATGTGTCTTTATCCACACAACTTGGTAGGTGATAAATTACATTGAATAATTCAGGGCTTATACAATGATTTTAAGTATTTTTAACCCATTGTATTCATATTCATTATTTTGTAAGTTAAGTTAGCCACCGCATCTTCTAAAGGATATATTAAAATGCTACCAATTTTAAGTTTGGACCAAAACAATTAAAATTTGTATCTTCCAGGGCCTATAAAATTTTAAAACTATGATTTATTTAATCAATACAAGGTCAGTTGAAATTTGCTACTAGTGGATGACAGTCTCCCTTTATTAATATTTTTAACACAACTAGCCTATGCTGTCAGATTCTTCACGAATCTCAGTAAAGATAACAAAAAAGAAGAAATCAGGCTCATATTCAGGTATAGAAGAGTGAGTTACTTTCAGGATAAGTGATGCCAGTGGTAACACCAGGACTTTGAGTGAACTCAATCATACTGGTTGCTGTTTACCAGAGTTCAGTTCAAATCTAAACACAACAAAGAAAGTGCCCTCTATTGATAGGACAATGAATTAGAATTTTGATTCTGAGAAAGAACAGTCTAGATAGCTCATCCAAAAGTTATGTTTTCAATCAGCGAAACCATAGCAAATACATCCTAAGATTAAAACATGATTTCTCATTAATAACAGTTTGCTTGGTGGAGACTACAAAACCTAAGTCCATACTTTGGAAACTTTCCCCATGCAATAACTTTCTAACCCAGCAATCTTTATACTTTTTGGTAGCATAATCTTAACAGAATTTTAAAAACTCTATACTCTCTTGCATATTTTAAGAGCATGTCTAATATTTTTAAGAGCTAGTAATTTTTAAAGGATGCATTTTCAACATATTGTATAAGCAGTTCAAAAATATTTCTTCAAAATATTAGACCTCTTGATCCAGCTTATTCAATGTATGGAAAATGTCCACCATACAACAGAATTGGCAATACCAGTCCTATTTGTCACACCAATTAACTAAATCACAGTCATTTTTTCTTTTCCAGGAAAAAGTATTATTCCCTTTTTCAATTCAAATATTGTATAAGTGAATTCCAACACAGGTAGAATGATGACAGATGGATGGACGAATGGATAAATAGATAAGATAGGTAGGTACATACATACATATGTACATACATACACATATATATAGAAGCACAGTCTTTTTGTGAGTTTGTAACCTAAATAAGATACTGTTTCCCTCAATATTGCTTACCAAAACTCACTTTGTTTTGTGATCACAAAAAAAATCCCTCAGAGATAATGCATTTTCTTAATCATTCTTGTTCACATACTCCAAACATTATCTCCATGAGGCCACTCATTATTTTCATGAAAATATTAGAATTTTTTTTCATTTATGTGAAATTTCCTTAGCTGTCTGCCATTTGGCCAAGTACCACTCAACATTTCATGCCATACTTAAGTTACCTTGTAAGCAAGATCTTTCTTTCCTCAAACAGGTAAACTGATCAACTACTTCATCTGTTTTCCCATAGGTTATTCTAAGTATTTATTTTACATCTATATTACCATAGTTGTATACATATCTCTCTTAATATGGTTCCTTATTGTATTTAAAGACTTACTAAATGGTTTTAAATGAAACAAAAGAATCAACAAATGATTCAGTAGTTAAGAAATAGTTCCCTGGTGGCGTAGTGGATAAGACTCTGTGCTCCCAATGCAGGGGGCCCAGGTTTGATCCCTGGTCAGGGAACTAGATCCCACATGCATGCCACAAGTAAGAGTATGCATGCCACAAGTAAGAGTTCACATGCCACAACTAAGGAGCTGGTGAGCCGCAACTAAGGAGCCTGCCTGCTGCAACTAAGGAGCCTGCCTGCTGCAACTAAGAAGCCCGCCTGCCGCAACTAAGAAGCCGGTGAGCCACAACTAAGCCACAACCTGCCACAACCTGCCACAACTAAGACCGGGTGCAACCAAATAAATTAAAAAATATTTTTTTAAAAAAAGTAGTAGCTCCACCAAGAAATGTCTGAAACAGTGCTTCGTAAGGACAGTAGTCATGTCTAAGTTCATGCTCCAGAAGAGGTGATTTCTCTAAATGCATAAAATATGCTTCGCTGATTTCTACACACACAAAAATTTACATGGTATTATCATTCTTCTTTATTCCTAAAGAGATTAATTCAGAGGAGACATTTCAAGAATGACAGTAAAAAGCAGCAATCTAGGAAGACCATACGTGGACATGGTCTTTTAATATTTAGCTTTAGATCCATGCCATTGTTCACTGGTGGCAAAGACTTATTAGCTGGAACGGGGGGGACAATGTTTTCTTAAAAAAAATTTTTTTTTAAAGGATATCTGAGTGGGGAAAAAAAACATTTGTCTTATCGTTTCTAAAATTTAATTATATCCATTTAACATATGTAACAAATTGCAAATACAATTTTAAATGGAAAATAATTCAAAAAATATTATACGGAGAATTATAGCCCGTTATTCATCCTTTTTGGTTGCTCAATCAAGCAGCTTAACCAGACCTTCTCCAGTAGAACATGGTCAAATTGTATGTGACCTACAACTTTGATCATTTGATATTCTGCAGGTGAAGGTAGCAGAAGGTAGCAGAAGCCCTCATACAGCATCCTTTAAACAATTTGTGGTAAACTGTAACACTGGATTTTAGGAGTCATGTGATATTATCTATTCTCTTATAGATATATCCTAAGAAAACAAACAGAAAATGTGTAAAGTCCCAGAGTTTTGATAAACCATGAATTCTCCCAAGTCTGAACACTGTTTAGGTTTCAGAAATTACTCAATAAGTGATCAGTTAAGAAATATTATTAATTTCTCTCCAAATGGCAGCCAAGTTTCAATAGACGTCTAACATATAACAGGACTTATATTTTCATATTTATTTATCACCCTCTGTTATAAATATGTAGAAAAATATCACTAAAGCCATTTCTGAAAAATTCAGTCAGACCAGATTTTGTTCAGCCAGCATTCTTTTCCATGATTTAAATTTTAAAAATAGGAAATGTTAATGAAAACAAGCTTTGAGACATTCAATGAAGTCACAGGTCATGATTTTATACTAGAAAAATATTAGCATCTGAATTTTGTGCATTGAATGAACATATGTTGCTAAATCTTTTAGAATGTCACTGAATGTAGAGGTAGTTTAAACCACTTTATTTTCCTTTGTTCACGTTTATGGTCTCAGGAACTGAGAATGAATTTCTTCATTGGACACATTAGAGCTTAATTTACCTACCTTCATGTTTCTCAATAGACATCCTGTGTACTGAAAATTTCAGTAATAGAATTTGCACTTTGAATGTACTGGGTCAGAATTGGTAACTGTGAAGCAATGTTCTTTCTTCTCTAACAAGCCACAGGTCCTCAGGAGTGGTATGTGACCCGTTTTCACCATCACTAACAAAAAGTCATTTTACACAAAAGGAAAAACCTTTATAACTAAAAATAAAATCTTGTGACGCATTGTGAAAATTATTTGGTCTGACATTGGGTTTTATTATGCTTTGTGTTATTCGTGAGGAACAAAGAAGATCATGCTCAAGATTGAAAAAGAAAACACTTAAGGAGGTCTGGGCAGTTTTAACAGCATGAGTGAAATACAACACCAAACAGGATGTCTCTATTCCCTTTGAACTTGAGGCATCCCATGGACCCTAAGCTACTGAATTCTCTGGTTAGTTATGTGGTGCCAGACATTCAGTGGCACTTAATGAAGATAAGTTTCTACCTCGTACTTTTCAAGGTAATGGTGGATGAATCCTGCCTGACCAAATTGAGTGTTTTATCAAAGTCTTTGTGAAGTTGGAAAAAATGTACACATTTTTCTTAGGTCTTAAACCAATTGTCCACTTTCTATTTTTCTTCACTGACTGCCAACAAATCTTCCAATCAATAGGCAGAAATATGTCCACATTTACGTCTCAAGAATAAATGTATTTGCTTGTTCATTTATTTTATTTATTTTAAGGTTTTTTTTTTTAATGTGGACCATTTTTTTAAAGTCGTTATTGAATCTGTTACAATATTTCTTCTGTTTTCTGTTTTGGTTTTCTGCCCACAAGGCATGTGTGATCTCAGCTCCCCAAACAGGGATTGAACCCACACCCGCTGCATTGGAGAGTGAAGTCTTTAACCACTGGACCACCAGGGAAGTCCCTGTTCATTTATTTTAAAACGTAAATAAGACTCTAATGGAAAATAACATTTAAATTTAAGCATCAACTGACTGTATCTCATTATATTTTCCTTCTTTTATAAATAACACTTAGAACTTCCTACATATTAGGAAAAGTATCTTCTTGATTTTTCCCTTTTGCATTAATGAAAGAGGTACCTGTTCTTTTTTGAGGTTTCCCTGATTACACAAATAGATCCATAGTTTCTTTATAGTTGTACAGTCAAGGAGTACAGAATCCACACTAGGACACTGCCATTCCTCTCTTTTAGAAATTTACTCATAAAGAAAGTAGCTAAGAATAATTAAATTATGCTTATTATTACTCAGCTTGTATTTGAAGTTTCTGTTCTGAAAACTCTTGGAAATTGAGTGGAATAAGAAGCTTATTCTGATCAAATGCAAACCCCAACATTGCACTGTCTTGCTTCACAACAGAACAGGCCAGAGATCCATCTGATGCTACCTGAGGGGAACATGCCACCCTATTATTTTTGATTTTTAAATGTAAGCATCAACTGACTACATCTTATCAAAATTTTCTTCTTTCATAGAGATTAACTTTCTAATTTAGACAAAGTGTGCATTGAACTAATACAAATTGAAAGTAACTCTCTACGTGAACTGATCTTTAGAACAGGATTTAGTGAAATCACTCATGATCATGCCTGGATCCTCTTATTCAGCAATAATTAGAACCCTTCCATAATATCAGTTCTAAGCACTCTCGTCTCTTATCATCACTGCCTATCTTTTCAGTTTACTCCTACTACTACAGCAACTGCAATAATTTTGAGATTGGCAATTCATTGATCCTATCCATTTTTCATTCCTCTTATACTCATTTCCCTCCTTTACCTGGTTTAGAATTCATAGTACATAAGATAGTCACTGCCTTGCCTCTTTCACTCTAATTCAGCCTTGGTTAAACTCTATTGCTCAACAGGGCTGGTGAAAATGACACAGCTTATGCTGAACTGTCTCACTTTGAAGCAATGCCCATGAAAATTATGTGGGCCCTCAAAGTTGCTCTGTGTCACCTTCTGCTAGTAGATGCCTTTTTACTCTCCTAGCTATTTATGTCATTATCTTCTCTTCAGTTTTCAAACCCCCAAAATTTCCTCCCTGATGACCTTGGTTCCTATTTCACTGAGGAAGAAGTCAATCAGAAGCACACTTCATCAATCTCCTACCACTCCATTCAAGCACCTGCCAACATCTGGACCCATGTGCTCTGCTTTTCCTACTGTTACCATGGACAAGCTGTCCATGTATCTAAGATCTCATTCCCTTCTTAAATTCAAGGAAATTTCCCCAGAAATTAATTCTTTCCTCTCTCTATAACAGTATCAATTTTTCACCTTGTACTAGATCATCCCCAGCATCACATAAATATACTGTTATTTTACTAATATTATGTTTTTAAATGCTCATTTATTTCCTCTCTCCACCTGCTGCTCCATTATTCTGATCCTCTTTAGAGCAAAATTCCTCAAAAGATGAGGAATCTATACATGCAGTCTTCAATCTCTCTCCTCCAATTCTTTCGTCTAATCAGGATTTAGCTCATCAAACCCCTTAGTGACAAGGTCAGCAGTGTCCTCCCTGTTACTGAGCTTAGGGACCCCTCAACAACATTTCACAGGGCTGATGATGCTTTCCTCTTTGAACCGCTTGCTTCAGTTGGGTTCCAGGACACTAGCTAGTGAAAATCAACCAATCCTCACCTGGCTCCTCCTAACGACTCTGATGTTCTAATGCTGGAGCATTCTAGGTCTCAGTCTTTACATATCTTCTCTACCTACCTATACTTGCCCCCTAGGTGATCTCATCTGGGCTCATGGCTTTAAATACCATCTACATGCTGATAACAACGACATTTATATCTTTAGCTCTGACTTCTACCCTGAACTCAAAGCACATACATCCAACTGCCTTGTAGACAGCTCCACTCAGATGTCTAGGAAACTTTTACAAATCTGTGCGCAGAGCTGAACACCTGATCATCAGCTCAAACCTGCTTCCATGACCTTTCCCATTTCAGTTACCATCAGTTCCTTTCTATCTGGTGTCCACACCCAAGACCTTGGAGCTATGCTTCCCCCCTACCCTCACCCCCTCTGTTAGTCCAGAGCCAGTCTGTCAGCAAGTCCCGTTCACTTACCTTTAAAAAAAATCAGAGCATAACCACTCATCACTTCTACCTTCCTCTCCCTTGATCACTCTACCTCAGTGCCCCTTGCTTCTTCGCTCTTTGAGCACTCCAATGGACCTCTGCCTCGGGGCCTTTGCCCTGTCTATTCACAGGACTAGAATGCTCTCACAGTTTGCTTCCTCATTACCTTTGGGTTTTCATGCAAACATCATTTATGAGCAAGGCCATCTCTGACCATCCTTTTCAAAATCGCAAGTCTCACTTCTCCCAGCATAACCTGATCCTTCCCCTACGTTAATTCTATTAATAGCACATCAACTCCTAATGTACTGTATGTTTACTTATTTATTTGGTTTAGTCTTTAGTAAATGCTCTATGAAAGAACTTTCCATGATGATGCAAATGCTCTATATCAGCACTGTCCAGTGTGGCAGCAGCCAGCTATGTGTGGCTACTGAGCGCTTAAAATATATAGTTTAATTAATTTAAATTAAAATTATCACATGTGGCCACTGGGTACCCTTTTAGACAGCACAGCTTGGATATATAAGCTACATGAGCTCAGGGAGTTCTGATTTTTTTTAGACTGATGTAACCCCAGGACATAGTCAATGCCCAACATATATCTGTTGAATGAACTAAGCAATTTTTCCATTCTGGTTTCATTTTCCTGATTAAACAATGATGCAGGCCATGGTATTTGGTTGATGAAGGGAGCACAGGTTACATGGTTTAGCTCCCGCTCACCCTGCAGCCCTTTGTGCAAATCCTAAACTGTGCAACAACAGGTGGTCATCCTGAATGACTTGGTTTTGCAGATAAACACCAGTTGTTTAGAGTCTGTAGCTTTCCCTCTCCTTTCTGACACAGCTATCACCAATAATGTGAAATGAACGGCAAGGACACAGTGAGAGAGCCCTAAATATGCCTGTCTCTGTCTACTGTCACTGCCTTGATGAAAAAGATACTTAGGGTTCCTTTTTTTCCTTCAATGTTTTTACCTACTTGAAACCCTGTGTAGGTTCTAAACACTCAGGTGAGAGAAGGGTCTCAACTCTGAGTTGGAAAATGGCCAAATATGAGAAGAATTAAGTAACAGGCTGGGAGAAAAAAAATAAAAGATCAGACATAAATTTAATCTTCTTAAACTCAATAGTAATTATCCTTAGAATGTAAATTTCATCTCTCTACCAAGAAGGAAGCTCCATCGATCTTACGTGTGGAAAATTTAACATCATTATATGTCTGGGACAAAATCAAATGCACTTTCCCTAGCCCTCTGAATTTGTTTCTGTGCAATAAATCTCCTTTTCCCACTTTGTATTGCTCCTTTACTTATCTTTTACTAAAGCATCATGAGAGAATAGATACACAGGGACCCAGGTTTTCCTGTTTCTGTCCTAGCAGGGAAGGGCCCAAGTCCTTCACGTTGGAGAGTTTTATGCTTTCAACACCCAAAATCACTTTCCAGGAGAGAAAGGAAAAGAATAGGAAAATGAGGGGGGGGGGTGGGAGAGGGAGAGGGGAGAGGGGAGCGGGGGAGAGAGGGAGAGAGGGAAGGGGGAGAGAGAGAGAGAGAGAGAGAGAGAGAGAGAGAGAGAGAGAGAGAGAGAGAGAGAGAGAGAGAGAGAGAGAGAGAGAGAGATGTAGCCAAAGGGGTGAACTTAATAAACTTGGATCCCTACGGTGATGCAAGTCCTAAGCATGTCCTGGCCCTGCCTCTCCTTGTTTTCAAGGTCAATTTCTGATACAAACATATACAGAAGAATACATTTGACCAGCTCTGAAGCTAGACCACCTGTGAATCCCGACTGTAGCTCTTTTACAAATCTGGCATTTCTTATCTTTTTTATGCTTTAGTGTCCTCATCTATAAAATGGGGATCATAGCAATATTGCTTATCTTGCAGTGTTTTTATAAAGATTAAAAAAGTAAATGTAATGTGCTTACTATAGACTGAAAGTGCTTATTAAATGCTTGCAGCTCTTGTTATTCTAGATAGAGAACTTTAAAGCATTCTATTGGCTAGTCCAAATACTTCATTTTACAGGTGAGGACTGGAAACATCAATTATTTATTTTTTTTTTTGCGGTATGCGGGCCTCTCACTGTTGTGGCCTCTCCCGTTGCAGAACTCAAGCTCTCGACGCGCAGGCTCAGCGGCCATGGCTCACGGACCCAGCTGGTCCGCGGCATGTGGGATCTTCCCGGACCAGGGCACGAACCCGTGTCCCCTGCATCGGCAGCTGGACTCTCAACCACTGCACCACCAGGTAAGCCCTCCTGGAAACATCAATTCTTTAAACAGATATTTAGTGTCTGAATAAGGATGAGAACATAGGTCGCCTAACTTCCTAGTTAGTGTACTTTCCAATATACCACTCTAATATTCACTGTGTCCCCTTATTCCTTTCCCTCTTTTTCTTGATTGTTACATGGAAGTAAAAGGAGTCAACAGACTCCTTAGGAAAATTGGCAGTGGAAATGGTGGCTTTGGTTGAAAGCAAAAAGTTACTTAACATTGTGCTCTTCACATTTTTCCTTCTCTGATGTGGGAGTCATCAAAATCAAAGCAGACCAGTGGGAAGTCTCTGCCTCCTAACCCCAGAGAGAACAGATCCATTCACAGATCTGCCAGCCTGCTATAGCACCAATGCCTCTGTTCTACATGGAAGGTGGCTCTAGGGCTGCCTCTAGATGGATAGATGAGGCAGGCCTACTGGAAAGAGTGAGCAGATGGACTCTTGAACAACCTCGGGCTATTCTTTGGCCAGGCACTTATCAGTTATTAAGGCTTGTACTCAACGATTTACAGAACCTGCAGTGGTGTGTTTTCCCAATTGCTGAGATCCCATTTTGCACCCTAGTGCCAAACAGTCCCCCTGAGACTACTGAGTAAAACAACAGGAACAGTCCCAATAACCAGCACAGTGCTTAATAAAATGCAGCTCTTAAAGTAGATGACCTTCCAGGAACCGACCCAAGTAGCCTGACACTCCTCTGTGTTCTTTAGGCCCTTCAGGAGCCTCTCAGTTACTGAAATTAGCTACATTTAATAAACGTTTCCCTCTGCTGGCTACTTGGAAAATAAAGTGATTTTAGGAACTCTTATGTGTGCCTTATTTAGATGATTACCCTAAAACAGGAAGGAAATACTGTGCATAAGGACAGTGCTGTGGGGAGAAGTCTTTGAAAGAAATAAAAACACCTGAGGAAACGGTTTATATCCAGAAAACTGCAAATAAATGAACAGAGCTGGCAACACATTTTGAATTTGAGATAAGTGATTGTAAATGAGATGACTGGATTTTATACAGTGCTCAAATATGTGCTATGAAACCCAGATCAGACAGACTTCCCGAAATACCTACACTGTTACAGTAAAGTAATGGCTGGCCAAATAAATTAAATCCTGAGTGCGCCGCTAAATTAAGTCCGGTCCCTCTAGGCTTACCTTTGTCTTTTCATCTCGACCTCTATCTATGCTATTATCTTTCTATCTTCTGTCTTACTTTAAAATATATATCATAGTACTATCAATTTCCATAGTATTGTTCAAAAATAAATATTTTCTCTTATACTGTAGTAAATTTCCTTACTTTATAAAGAAAACCTGCTTCTGAAAAGATAATCAGTCACAATGGATGTGGTATAATCACAATCATCACTAGAAATGTTCCCTCAGGTTTTTTTTTAATTAAAAAAATTTTTTTAAATCTTTTGAATTTTATTTTATTTATTTTTTTATACAGCAGGTTCTTCTCTTTTTTTTTAACATCTTTATTGGAGTATAATTGCTTTACAATGGTGTGTTGGTTTCTGCTTTATAACAAAGTGAATCAGTTATACATATACATATGTTCCCATATCTCTTCCCTCTTGCATCTCCCTCCCTCCCACTCTCCCACCCTCCCTATCCCACCCCTCTAGGTGGTCACAAAGCACGGAGCTGATCTCCCTGTGCTATGCAGCTGCTTCCCACTAGCTATCTATTTTACGTTTGATACTGTATATATGTTCATGCCACTCTCTCACTTTGTCACAGCTTACCCTTCCCCCTCCCCATATCCTCAAGTCCATTCTCTAGTACGTCTGTGTCTTTATTCCCGTCTTACCCCTAGGTTCTTCACGACCTTTTTTGTTTTTTATTTTTTTTTCTTAGATTCCATATATATGTGTTAGCATACGGTATTTGTTTTTCCCTTTCTGACTTACTTCACTCTGTATGACAGACTCTAGGTCCATCCACCTCATTACAAATAGCTCAATTTCATCTCTTTTTATGGCTGAGTAATATTCCACTGTATATATGTGCAACATCTTCCTTATCCATTCATCCGATGATGGACACTTAGGTGGTTTCCATCTCCGAGCTACTGTAAATAGAGCTGCAATGAACATTTTGGTACATGACTCTTTTTGAATTATGGTTTTCTGAGGGTATATGCCCAGTAGTGGGATTGCTGGGTCATATGGTAGTTCTATTTGTAGTTTTTAAGGAACCTCCGTACTGTTCTCCATAGTAGCTATACCAATTCACATTCCCACCAGCAGTGAAAGAGTGTTCCCTTTTCTCCACACCCTCTCCAGCATTTATTGTTTCTAGATTTTTTGATGATGGCCATTCTGACCAGTATGAGATGATATCTCATTGTAGTTTTGATTTGCATTTCTCTAATGATTAATGATGTTGAGCATTCTTTCATGTGTCTGTTGACAGTCTGTATATCTTCTTTGGAGAAATGTCAATTTAGGTCTCCTGCCCATTTTTGGATTGGGTTGTTTGTTTTTTTGTTATTGAGTTGCATAAGCTGCTTGTAAATTTTGGAGATTAATCCCTTGTCAGTTGCTTTATTTGCAAATATTTTCTCCCATTCTGAGGGTTGTCTTTTGGTCTTGTTTATGGTTTTCTTTGCTGTGCAAAAGCTTTTAAGGTTCATTAGGTCCCATTTGTTTATTTTTGTTTTTATTTCCATTTCTCTAGGAGGTGGGTCAAGAAGGATCTTGCTGTGATTTATGTCATAGAGTGTTCTGCCTATGTTTTCCTCTAAGAGTTTGATAGTTTCTGGCCTTACATTTAGGTCTTTAATCCATTTTGAGCTTATTTTTGTGTATGGTGTTAGGGAGTGTTCTAATCTCATACTTTTACAAGTACCTGTCCAGTTTTCCCAGCACCACTTATTGAAGAGGTTGTCTTTTCTCCACTGTATATTCTTGCCTCCTTTATCAAAGATAAGGTAACCATATGTGCATGGGTTTATTTCTGGGATTTCTATCCTGTTCCATTAATCTATATTTCTGTTTTTATGCCAGTATCATACTGTCTTGATTAGTGTCACTTTGTAGTATAGTCTGAAGTCAGGGAGCCTGATTCCTCCAGCTCCATTTTTTGTTCTCAAGATTGCTTTGGTTATTCGAGGTCTTTTGTGTTTCCATACAAATTGTGAAATTTTTTGTTCTAGTTCTGTGAAAAATGCCAGTGGTAGTTTGATAGGGATTGCATTGAATCTGTAGATTGCTTTGGGTAGTAGAGTCATTTTTACAATGTTGATTCTTCCAATCCAAGAACATGGTATATCTCTCCAACTATTTGTATCATCTTTAATTTCCTTCATCAGTGTTTTATAATTTTCTGCATACAGCTCTTTTGTCTCCTTAGGTAGGTTTATTCCTAGATATTTTACTCTTTTTGCTGCAATGGTAAATGGAGTGTTTTCTTAATTTCACTTTTAGATTTTTCATCAATAGTGTATAGGAATGCCAGAGATTTCTGTGCATTAATTTTGTATCCTTCTACTTTACCAAATTCATTGATTAGCTCTAGTAGTTTTCTGGTAGTATCTTTGGGATTCTCTATGTATAGTATCATGTCATCTGCAAACAGTGACAGCTTTATTTCTTCTTTTCCGATTTGGATTCCTTTTATTTCTTGTTCTTCTCTAATTGTTGTGGGTAAAACTTCCAAAACTATGTTGAATAAGAGTCATGAGAGTGGACATCCTTGTCTTGTTCCTGATTTTAGTGGAAATGGTTTCAGTTTTTCACCACTGAGGACGATGTTGGCTGTGGGTTTGTCATATATGGCCTTTATTATGTTGAGGAAAGTTCCCTTTATGCCTACTTTCTGCAAGGTTTTTACCATAAATGGGTGTTGAATTTTGTCAAAAGCTTTCTCTGCATCTATTGAGATGATCATATGGTTTTTCTCCTTCAATTTGTTAATATGGTGTATCATGTTGATTGATTTGCGTATACTGAAGAATCCTTGCATTTCTGGAATAAACCCCACTTGATCATGGTGTATGATCCTTTTAATGTGTTGCTGGATTCTCTTTGCTCTTATTTTGTTGAGGATTTTGGCATCTATATTCATCAGTGATATTGGTCTTTAATTTTCTTTTTTTGTAGTATCTTTGTCTGGTTTTGGTATCGGGGTGATGGTGGCCTCGTAGAATGAGTATGGGAGTGTTCCTCCCTCTGCTATATTTTGGAAGAGTTTGAGAAGGATGAGTGTTAGCTCTTCTCTAAATGTTTGATAGAATTCACCTGTGAAGCCATCTGGTCCTGGACTTCTGTTTGCTGGAAGATTTTTCATCACAGTTTCAATTTCAGTGCTTGTGATTGGTCTGTTCATATTTTCTGTTTCATCCTGGTTCAGTGTTGGAAGGTTAGATCTTTCTAAGAATTTATCCATTTCTTCCAGGTTGCCCATTTTATTGGCATAGAATTGCTTGTAGTAGTCTCTTAGGATGTTTTGTATTTCTGCGGTGTCTGTTGTAACTTCGCCTTTTTCATTTCTAATTTGACTGATTTGAGTCCTCCTCTTTTTCTTGATGAATCTGGCTAATGGTTTATCAATTTTGTTTATCTTCTCAAAGACCCAGCTTTTAGTTTTATTGATCTTTGCTATTGTTTTCTTTGTTTCTATTGCATTTATTTCTGCTCTGATCTTTATGATCTCTTTCCTCTGGTAACTTTGGGTTTTGTTTCTTCTTCTTTCTCTAGTTCCTTTAGCTGTAAGGTTAGATTGTTTATTTGAGATTCTTCTTGCTTCTTCAGGTAGGCTTGTATTGCTATAAACTTCCCTCTTAGAACTACTTTTGCTGCATCCCATAGGTTTTGGATCGTAGGGTTTTCATTGTCATTTGTCTCCAGGTATTTTTCGATTTCCTGTTTGATTTTTTCAGTGATCTCTTGGTTATTTAGTAATGTATTGTTTAGCCTCCATGTGTTTGTGTTTGTTATGTTTTTTTCCCTGTAATTGATTTCTAATCTCATAGCATTGTAGTCAGAAAAGAGGCTTGATATGGTTTCAATTTTCTTAAATTTACTGAGGCTTGATTTGTGACCCAAGATGTGATCTATCCTGGAGAATGTTCTGTGCACACTTGAAAAGAAAGTGTAATCTGCTGTTTTTGTCTGGAATGTCCTATAAATATGAATTAAATCTATCTGGTCTATTGGATCATTTAAAGCTTGTGTTTCCTTATTAATTTTCTGTTTGGATGATCTGTCCATTGCTGTAAGTGAGGTGCTAAGGTCCCCCACTATTACTGTATTACTGTCAATTTCCTCTATTATACGTATTAGCAGTTGCCTTAGGTACTGAGGTGCTCCTATGTTGGGTGCATATATACTTATAACTGTTATATCTTCTTCTTGGATTGATTCCTTGATCGTTATGTAGTGTCCTTCCTTGTCTCTTGTAACATTCTTTATTTTAAAGTCTATTTTATCTGATATGAGTATTGCTACTCCAGCTCTCTTTTGATTTCCATTTGCATGAATATCTTTTTCCATCCCCTAACTTTCAGTCTGGATGTGTCCCTAGGTCTGAAGTGGGTCTCTTCAGACCTATATATGGGTCTTGTTTTTGTATCCATTCAGCAAGCCTGTGTCTTCTGGTCGGAGCAGTTAATCCTGTCACGTTTAAGGTAATTATCGATATGTATGTGCCTATGACCATTTTCTTAATTCTTTTGGGTTTGTTTTTGTAGGTCCTTTTCTTCTCTTGTGTTTCCCACTTAGAGAAGTTCCTTTAGCATTTGTTGTAGAGCTGGTTTGGTGGTGCTGAATTCTCTTAGCTTTTGCTTCTCTCTAAAGCTTTTGATTTCTCCATCCAAGCTGAATGAGATCCTTGCCGGATAATCTTGGTTGTATGTTCTTCCCTTTCTTCACTTTAAGTCTGTCATGCTACTCCCTTCTGGCTTGTAGAGTTTCTGCTGAGAAATCAGCTGTTAATCTTATGGGAGTTCCCTTGTATGTTATTTGTCATTTTTCCCTTGCTGCTTTCAATAATTTTTGTCTTTAATTTTTGCCAATTTGATTACTATGTGTCTTGGCGTGTTTCTCCTTGGATTTATCCTGTATGGGACTCTCTGTGCTTCCTGGACTTGGGTGGCTATTTCCTTTCCCATATTAGGGAAGTTTTCAACTGTAATCTCTTCAAATATTTTCTCTGGTCCTTTCTCTCTCTCTTCTCCTTCTGGGACCCCTATAATGCAAATGTTGGTGTGTTTAATGTTTTTCCAGAGATCTCTTAGGCTGTCTTCATTTCTTTTCATTCTTTTTTCTTTATTCTGTTCTGCAGCAGTGAATTCCACCATTCTGTCTTCCAGGTCACTTATCCGTTCTTCTGCCTCAGTTATTCTGCTGTTGATTCCTTCTAGTGCATTTTTAATTTCAGTTATTGTATTTTTCATCTCTGTTTGTTTGTTCTTTAATTCTTCTAGGTCTTTGTTAAACAGTTCTTGTATCTTCTCGATCTTTGCCTCCATTGTTTTTCTGAGGTCCTGGATCATCTTCACTATCATTATTCTGAATATTTTTCTGGAAGGTTGCCTATCTCCACTTCATTTAATTATTTTTCTGGGGTTTTATCTTGTTCCTTCACCTGGTACATAGCCCTCTGCCTTTTCATCTTGTCTATCATTCTTTGAATGTGGTTTTTGTTCCACAGGCTGCAGGATTGTAGTTCTTCTTGCTTCTGCTGTCTGCCCCCTGGTGGATGAAGCTATCTAAGAGGCTTGATGGGAGGGACTGGTGGTGGGTAGAGCTGGCTGTTGCTCTGGTGGGCAGAGCTCAGTAAAACTTTAACCTGCTTGTCTGCTGATGGGTGGGGCTGTGTTCCCTCCCTGTTGGTTTTTGGCCTGAGGCGACCCAACACTGGAGTCTACCCAGGCTCTTTGGTGGGGCTAATGGTGGACTCTGGGAGGGCTCACGCCAAGGTATACTTCCCAGAACTCCTGCTGCCAGTGTTCTTTTCCTCATGGTGAGCCACGGCCACCGCCGCTCCCCCGCCCCCCCTGCAGGAGACACTGCAACACTAGCAGGTAGGTCTGATTCAGTCTCCTATGGGGTTACTGCTCCTTCCCCTGGGTCCTGATGCACACACTACTTTGTGTGCCCTCCAAGAGTTGAGTCTCTGTTTCCCCCAGTCCTGTAGAAGCCCTGCAATCAAGTCCCACTAGCCTTCGAAGTCTGATTCTCTAGGAATTCCTCCTCCTGTTGCCAGACCCCCAGGTTTGGAAGCCTGACATGGGGCTCAGTACCTTCACTCCAGTGGGTGGACTTCTGTGGTATAAGTGTTCTCCAGTTTGTGAGTTACCCACCCAGCAGTTATGGGATTTGATTTTATTGTGATTGCGCCACTCCTACTGTCTCATTGTGGCTTCTCCTTTGTCTTTCCATGTGGGGTATCTTTTTGCTGAGTTTCAGCATCTTTCTGTTGATGATTGTTCAGCAGTTAGTTGTGATTCCGGTGCTTTCGCAAGAGGGAGTGAGAGCACATCCTTCTACTCCACCACCTTGAACCAATCTCCAGTTTTTAATTTTTGTCTGTGTTGGGTCTTCATTGCTGTGCATGGGTTTTCTCTAGTTGGGGCCAGTGGGGGCTACTCTTCCTTACTGTGTGCAGGCTTCTCATTGTGGTGGCTTCTCTTGTTGTGGAGCACGGGCTGTAGGCATGCGGGCTTAAGAAGTTGCTGCACGCGGGCTCTAGACTGCAGGCTCAGTAGTTGTGGCACACTGGCTTAGTTACTCCGTGGCATGTGGTATCTTCCTGGACCAGGGCTCGAACCCGTGTCCCCTGCATTGGCAGGCGGATTCTTAACCACTGTGCCACCAGGGAAGTCCCTTCCCTCAGTTTTATTCCTTGTTTTTATCTTAAACAACATGAAGGGTCCTTTTTTTTTTGCACATAAAAATCTTTTAGGTGTTTATGGAAATTCTTACTAAATGAAGTTTGCTGTTTGTCCCAGGTATCATTAGCCTGTACTACCTATATGAGCTCTAGCTAGACTGACTCCTTGTTATGTAGGTGTCTGGGAGATTTGTTCCACCAACAAATGTGATCCCCCAAAATCTACAGACTCATGCATTTTGTTAACAATTGCTGATTATTGCTGTTTTCATCTGTAAATTAGTTTGAAGTATTTAAAAGCCATATAGTTATATTTTGTTATCAAGACACAGATCCAGAATTGTTCAATTCCAACAAGCGTAGTGTTCTATGAATGTATTAAACTTGTAATCCAAAGCACTTTCAAAGCACATGAAACTTTTAACAGTATATAATTCTGGCTAAGATTTGTTGAGGGCCTACTAAATGTTAGTTTTTAGGGTGAAAATGGGCTGTTTTTATTTAATCTTCACAAACCTATGAAATAGTCCCACTTGCAGAAGAGAAAATTGAGTGTCACTAAAGTAAAATAAGTTACCCGACGTCACACAATTAGAAAAGTGTCAGAACCAAGTGTCGATCCTAGAGAGGTACGCTTCAGAGCCTGCTTTTTTGAACCACTCTCTCATACTGCCTGCTAGTCTGGTTATTGTTTCTTTTCTTTCTTTTTTTAATAGCAACAAACATGGTTCAACTTGAATGCTTATGAAAGTATCTTGAATATACACCCATTTACCGAACTTTTCAAGTAAAAGAAAAAAAATAGATTGACTTTGCAGAATTTAAATACATTTTTAAATGAGGTCATTTGATTTTTTTAAGAGAAAAAGCATCCAATAAATGAAAATCAATAAATATCTTTTGAGTCTGGACAGTGAGTGAGGAGATGTTTTAGGCCTGGGGATAAATAGTTAACAATACAAAATAGCCTCAAATTGCATAGTTTTGGCAAATAGCAATTAGGGCAAGCAGTAGAGGATGATTGGGGGGGCAGGGGTGGACACGTGGTTAGGGAAGAACTCTCTGAGAGGATAATACCTGAGCTGAGAAAACAGCCAGGGAACACTGAAGGAGAGAGGGTTTCAGACAAAAGGAATATCCTATGCACAGACCTGACAGGAGTCTGGCCAGTTTGAGAGATGGAAAGATTTGCAGGTCTGGAGCATAATGAACAAAGAGGAGGACCAAGGAGAATAGGGTCACATAGAGAGAGGAAAGAGGTCATGTATGGTAGGAAGTGCAAATTATATTGTAGTTGCAGGAAAAGAATATTAAGCATAGGGATGACCTGTAATAGATGGTCAATGATTTGGTAAAATAATTTCTGAAGCAGACAGCTCCTCCAGTTACAGACACATTCTATCAAGGCAGAGAAAAGAGGAAAACAGTAGGGAATGAAGACCTTACCTATACATTTATATCGTTATATATGACTCCACCTAAGTCATTCCTGAATAAAGGCTGAACATTAGAGAAATATGCAGTAGTTGAAGCAGAGATTTACAAACTGATGTTCCTAACCCTAGGCATTTCTCTTTCACTTCCAACGTGAAAATAAACATCAAATTATTTTATGCAGCTGACTCATTTAGATTGAAAAATTCTACACATTAAAAATCTGAAGAAATGATAGGAAGAGATAAATAAGAGCTTACAATCTGGTTAGATCCATACAATTTCTTATGGAACAAGCTGGTACTAAGATTTAGAGGTAGGTTGGGGAGAGCATGAAAAAACTTCTTTAAAATAAGTATGGCATTTTAAAAACAACTTGGAAGAAAAGTCTCTATCTATCTCATCATCTATCTATCTATCACCATCATCTCTATCTCATCACATTTCACATTGTTTGATTGAAAATACATCAAATTCTGGGGGCTTCCCTGGTGGCAAAGTGGTTAAGAATCCACCTGCCAATGCAGGACACACGCGTTTGGGCCCTGGTCTGGGAAGATCCCACATGCCATGGAGCAACTAAGCCCGTGCGCCACAACTACTGAACCTGTGCTCTAGAGCCCAAGAGCCACAACTACGGAGCCCACGTGCCACAGCTATTGAAGCCTGCATGCCACAACTACTGAGGCCTGCACACCTAGAGCCCGTGCTCCGCAACAAAAGAAGACACCGCAATGAGAAGCCCGTGCACTGCAAGGAAGAGCAGCCCCCACTTGCCACAAGTAGAGAAAGCCCACGCACAGCAACAAAGACCTAGCGCAGCCAAAATTAAATAAATAAAATAAACAAATTTAAAAAAAAAAGAAAAGAAAATACATCAAATTCTGAGATCAGGAGAAAGCTTATTTCTTTTTTTTTTCAACCACTTCTTTTTTATTGAAATATAGTTGACATACGTTATGTTAATTTTAGGTGTACTACATAATGATTTGACACTTGCATACATTACAAAATGACCACCATGATAAATCTAGTAACCATCTGTCCCATACAAAGTTATTACAATATAATTAATCATATTTCTTATGATTACATAAGAATCATAAGATTCTTACATTCTGTGTATTACATCCCCATGACTTATTTATTATAGAACTGGAGGCTTGTACCTCTTAATCCCCTTCACTATTTCACCCACATTCCCATCCCCTTCCTTCTGGCAACCACCTCTTTTTTCTCTGTATCTATGACTCTGTTTTCATTTTGTTTTGTTTGTTTGTTTTGTTTTTTAGATTCCATATATAAGTGAGATCATATAGTATTTGTCTTTCTCTATCTGACTTCTTTCATTTAGCATAACACCCTCTAGGTCCATCTATATTGTCGCAAATGGAAAAATTACTGATACTTTTTTTATGACTAAAATATTTCATTATACATATACCCCACATCTTCTTTATCCACTCGTCTATCATCAAACGCTTGGGCTGCTTCCATATCTTTGCTATTGTAAATAATGCTGCAATGAACGTTGAGTGCATATATCTTTTCAAATTAATGTTTTTGTTTTTTGCAGGTAAATACAGTACACAGAAGTGAAATCACTAGGTCACATGGCAGTTCTATTGTTAATTTTTTGAGGAACCTCCACACTGTTTTCCATAGTGGCTGCACCCGTTGACAATCCCACCAACAATGTTTGAAAGTTCCCTTTTCTCCACATCCTCACCAACACTTGTTATTTGTTTAGGAGAAAGCTGATTTCTAAAGTACTCTTTCTACCAAGGGACCTGGTAGAGTTCATTGTACTCTACTGAGTAACAATTATGTTATTTAGGTGAAGAGATAAGGGGAAGTCCATGGAAGTGACTGAGGGAAATACTGGGCAGAGGAGGCTCATTAACTGTAATGCTCCGGAATCATAAGAATTTGTGTTAAGACAGTTGACACAATTCCTGGTGACTTATCTGTGGCCATGAGCCCCAGTGTCACTTGGGACAAGTCTGGAGGTTCTGTTGAAAAAGATTCAGGGAGAAAAGAGATATGTGGGACTCCAGCCATCTCCCTATAAAAAGCAACAATAGCTACCTATTTCAGATGTTTTAAAATATCTTTAAATATTTAAATGTTAAACATTTAAAAATAACTAAATATTTAGAATATATTTTCATCTAAGAATGAGAAGTTGTTTTGCCTTAGAATTCTGAACCCAGCTTACTTGTATGAAAACAACAATATCCCCAAATTTAATGGGTACAATATCACTGATATCTTCTCATATTTACAGTATCATATATTACAAAGCATCTTTTCAAGTTCATTACCTCATTTGATTCTCATAATAGCCCCATGCTTAGCCAAAACAAATATAATTTGTACTGTTTCTGTTTGAGAGACAAGAATATTAAGTCACAGAAAAGTGAGTTGGTTGCCAATTAGACCCAAAATACAGATCAACTAATTCCAAGTCCTGTGTCCTTTCTTTATATAACTAGCCCCATGGTTCTCAAAGTGTGATCCCTAGACCAGGAGTATCAGCACTCACCTGGGAACTTGTAGGAAATGCAAATTGCAGGTCCTACTCCAGACATAATGAATCAGAAATTCTAACAGTGGGGCCCAGCACACCTAACAAGTCCCCCAGGTGATGCTGATGCCTGCTAGTTCGGAAACCGTGGTACTAGATGGTAGTGATTCTGCAGCCCATGAGAGCAGTGTGAGGAAAACTTCCTGTAAGAGGAAAGTACACATTCATTCCCCATAATTTCCATGATAACTTCATCAGCCTCACATGTGCTAGTAGATGATTATCAGTCATGTAGCTGTGGCCCAGGTCCTTATACTACTGGCTCCGACCTATGACATTACTTAATAAATCGTTTGACTACCTGACTCTTCACTGTACTGATTTGATTTGTAAAATGAGTTGGAAACCAGTTTTACTTAGCGTGATCATCACGATTTCAGGCCAAGGGAAAACAATTTTTTGTCTGAATTAAAAGCAAACCCATTAAGAGAATCCACTACCTGAAATTTCTCCTTGATAATACTTTTGGTTGTTTTATATTATATTATTGTTTTAATTTTTACTTTCTCAAGACTCTATTCAATCATTGGAAGTCTGTAAAGGAAATATGAAATGGAAATCTAAGCTATAATTTTAGTATGGTCTTTGGCTGGGATTTTTAAAACAACATCTCAAAAAGTAAAATACTACATATTTCATTTAATCTAAGGTATCATCAATTACAGCACAAAATAATTGTGACCATGTTTTTACAAACCACTATGTAAATTAAAAAAAAACACTGCCCACCCAACAATTAAATGCCATCAAATGCAAGAGGTATTCCGATTCAGACATGTTAAAGTATGAAAAAGTATCAATGAAATATAGCATGTATTTTACTGTACAGTTGCAGCTGTCATCCTCCTTCAGAATGTATGTATTTTATTTTCAAAAGCAATGTTGACCTGGCCCCAGTTATGGTACAGTTACAGTAATTTTGCTCTTCAAAGTTAAGCAGTAGTCATCGTAGCCTAAGGATTGTTTCATGACATCAGTAACTAAGCACTGCAGATGGAAAATATTCTTCTATAATTTGGTATCTGAGCTGTCATGTGGTATAAGGAAACAGGCAATTGAGTGAGAAAATGAAGGCAGGGTAACAGTAAAACATGGAGCTCTCACTGAATAAATCTTTTGCTTGTCATTTAAAAATAAAATCATTCCCAAATCTAAGATTTGTAATTTTTTATATGCTGACATTTTCCCTTCTTAATTAACCATGCTGCGTCTTTATAATGACTGTTAGTTACATATAAGGAAGCCGTGTTGCATAAGACATTTCTGAATATAAATGTCCTGTAAATCCACTTCCCCCTGTCTTTGCAGGGGGCAATGTACTTGCTTAAGAGCACAACAAAGAGATGTACTGGTATGCAGAAATTTTGGGCAAAAGACAAAATGAGTCCCTAACTAGTTCTTGCACAGAAAGCTTCATGAGAAACAGTGCACACGGTCTGCAAAATGGTAAGCTCCCATATGTTAAAAGAGCTCTGGTTACTTTTTTGACTTGGAGAATTTTATTTAAATAAGAACATTTTTGTTGTGAAAATTTCCTTTTATTTTTTCTGTATTTTCTCAATTTGGAATAAGCTTCTACAGTAATTAAAAACTCTCCTTATTTATCTGGGATATTTTTAATAACCCATTGAGCCAAGTGGAAAATATGCTGAGCTGGAAGTTAAAAGACATGAGATCAAGGTGTGGTTTTGTTATTCCTCAGCTCTGTGAGCAAGTCACTTAATTTTTCTGTCACTTTTTTTTAAATTTGCAAGTTATGTGACTGTAAAATCCATGATTGCAGGGTATAAAACAAAAGAGTGCTTCATATATATTATCTCATTTAATCATAAAAATGAAATGAGAAAATGCAGGGAAGTACTGTGTACAGTGCCTAGCACAGAGTAAACACTCAACGATTTCCAGTAGGTATTATTACTGTACCAACAATAAAAACAACACTGCCAGAACGAAATTAATGTTCCTTTTCCAGGTAAGAAAACAATCTTCAAGATGTTGAAATGACATTCCTGTGGTCTTCCTAAGGGCCCAGGCCAGGATTATGACTTGTCTACTGGATGACCAGCCTGTGCTTTCAACCTCAGAGCCATGGTGCCCTCCACAGTCATTCACAGCATAGCCAGTCAGATGGGCTTTGAGTAGCCCATCTTTTCGATTTAAATTTAATTCCCAAAGTACTGCTTTAAAACACCTTAAAATTATAATATTTTATCTATCACATGATTTCTAGCCCATTAAAGTTCGGATGAGACTTGAAGAATTTTAGTACCCAATAGCCTCTCTGCCAATTTTAACTTGAAAGGAAGGGGTGTATATACAAAGTGTAAAATGGTAAAGAGAAGAGGAAAGAGCAGATTTGGTGGGTGTATGTGGTTGTGAGACAAAGGACATGTACTGCAGTTTGAGGAATAGTTATGGAAGGTAGAAGGCATTCCTTCCTTCTTCAGCTGCCTCCCTCCATGTTTGTAAGTGCTTCATACTGAAAAAGAGACAGAAGCCCAAACTGACTAGAAAAGTCAGGTAAGGTAACATCCAGGCAACAGGAGACTTGTGAAGGGATGTTCACTTCCACACTATTCACAATAGTGAGAACCTGGAAACAACGTAAAGGTCCATTGATAGGAGGATAGATAACGTACACTATGGTGTCTGTCCATAATGGCCCAGTACAGAGAAATTAAAAGGATATATAAACATTCATGAGCATATGTCAAAACAAAGATACTAAAAGTGAAAAAAAGCAACTTCCTTAAACTATATGTACAGAATAATGTAAATACTTACCTTTTGCTATATATGGTAAATTAAAAACCATACTCACTAAAATAATATTGTATAGTGTGTGTTTGTGTGCGAGTGTGTGTGTGTGTGTGTGTGTGTGTGTGTGTGTGTGTATGTACAGGAAAGTATACAAATTATGACAGTGGTTATGAGGGGAATGGGAATAAGACTTAGAGACAGTGATTCAGTGATTAAAGGGAAGTCCTCACTCAACTGCAATTTTTATTTCTTTTATAAACAAAAGATTTGGAGTAAACATAATAATATTTAGCTGCTGCCAATTCTGAATAGTGGAAGTAATAAAGTTGTTATATAATTCTCTGTATTATACATCTTTTAAATCGCCCAAAATAAAAAATATTTAGAATGGATGTATGATTTTAGACAAAATTTCTGATTTCCCAAATTACACTAGTTTATTCTCTCTAAAATGATGACATATCAATGTGCAAATCCTTGATATGATGTTTATAATGTCGGTGTGACTTCCAGTTATGAGACATGAAGATTAGCTTGCCCTGCAACACATATCTGAAGTTTGTTTTACAGATAAGAAATCTTTGGAAAAACTGAACACTCATTTTTTTTATCGTCTACTTCAAAGTTCAGTAATATATAACAAAATAATTATGCCAGGCATAATGGGAGAAGCAAATCAGCAAGTAGAAAGAGACAAACTATTCTCTGCTTCAAGGTAAAGATCGTGGGTGTGTGTGTGCGTGAGTGTGTGTGTGTATCTGAAGTGAAGCCTATGGACCCCTTCTCAGAATGTTTTAAAATGTACACAATAAAGTACACAGAAAACAAAATAAACTACTATAGAAAGGAGCTACCAAAATATGGAGGAAAGCCATGGTGTAATACATCTAATTCTATATTACTGCATCAAAGAACTAATTGAGCAGCTGGTCTGACATGTATCATCACTTCAAAGTAATGGTGAGAATAACTGATCATTGGAAATATCTACACAACAGTAAAGTGATATGAAAACAGCTGCCATTTCTATTGGTGACAAGGCTACCTATTTTACTGATATCGCTATGGTTTGTTGCCTATATTTATAATGGGAGAAAATACATTCCTAAATTCATACAGCTAATAAGGGGCAGGATTAGTAAAAATAATGTAATTTTTTCCCATCCAAGTTCATGAGCCCCATGAATTCTATCCATGGATTCCCAGGAGGCCTGCAAACTCAAATTTAAGAACGTCTGAGACAGAAATATGCCCACCATCCATTCATCTACCTCTACTTCCAAACTATTGCTTAAATTTGCATCAGTTGGAAAATTAGATAATCAAGTATGCTAGTTATATACACAAAGAATTAAGCAGAATCTCAGTAAGAGCAAGAAGGTACGTCTATACATTTATAAGTGGACCTTCTGCATCAATTTTTGCATTTCAGAAGTTCTTCTGTTTTCTGATTCTTAACTGTGTTTCAGATAGTTCAGTTGCTAAAAATGCACCACTGGATAATTTCTTCTGCATCAGCATATTAATAATGTCAAGATCCAAGCACACCTCAATATACCAAGACAAACTGCAGAGTTTTTAGGCAGGCAGTGCCTGAGTTATCCTCACTACAAAATAATGATGTCTCACTTTTCAAAAAAGAATCGTAATTTATTCCAATTGCCCCAGACTAATTACAATGTGAGAATGCATGTGGATACGAAAATGTGAGACAAAGGTACTTCTCCTCCTAACCTGACTTTTAACTGAATGGACATATGCTTTTTATTCACCTAGAATCCTGAATAGCTTCCTAGGACCATTCTGACCATTTTGTTCAAATAAGAGTATAAAATTCTTCTTACATTTGCGTTGTGTATTTTGTGTTCAAATATCTCATCTAAAATCTCAGACTTCTGTTGAATGTTTAGAATTGTTGAAGTGATATCTACAATAAAATTCAAAACTATTACCTCACAATGCTTAATCATTCATTCCTTATGTTGTAAGTATAATTATTTCCCTACTCTCCTACTTTTTTTTTTTTTGGCTGATTAAGAAACTAACTTGATTACAAAATTAATTAGGAACGAAGTTGAGATTTAAACATAGAGCTTCTGACCCCCCCAAACGAGCTCTTCTGCACTCTCCCATATTTTTTCACACTTATTTCAGGTATATTATTTAAAGGAGTCACTCTCCCCCTGTCCTGTTTTTCTGAGGAGAGATGAAATGAGTTTTCTCACCATCTAGATTCTAGCAGTTTTTAATACTCAGTGCTTCTGCCCAAGGCCCATTATTAAGGAAATCATTACTTCCCATTTAATATTTACAATATTTTCAATAATATTTCTATTAAAAGAAATATTGAATAAGTGACCATTGTCAGAAACACAGGGCTGTGTTCATTAAAATATTATAGGAGTTATGAATATGTAGTCTAAGACCTGGAAATAAGTAGCAGTGATAGAGGGATAGCAAAACCAAAAATAATCATGAACTCCCAATTCAAGTAGCATCAAATATACTGGAAGAAAGGGTCTGAGTTAGCTAAGAAATCATGGGTTCATTTTGCCTTTACTCATTAAAAAGAAATAATAAAGTTACTTAGACTATGTGCCAGGTGCTGGTCCAGCTTCTGAGGACACAGCACAGAAGTATATAACAGAGGTTAATCTGATGATAGATGGATGGGAGGATACTTTGAATAATCAACCAGCATGATATTCCCCCAATTTCCACCCTAATATAAAAGAACAGAAGCAGTTCAAGTTTAAGGTTGATCTTTCATGAAGTGACATTTGGTAGGTGTCTTCCAGACACTTCTTTTCTCCACACCTGTTTGCTGTGGCCTGAAATTCTATTATGAGAAGACAAACCATTGTTGCCACAATTGCAGAAAAATAATAAAAGATTCAACTGCCAAACAGAACTAACACACTAGCTGGAATGTACTCATTTAAAAAAGTATAATCGGGTAATAAAACACACAGTGAATATGATCAAGTCCTTTACAGGCTTTGATAATGGGGAGAAAATTAGAGACCTCAGACAGCCATGGACATTTTAAGGTAAAAGCAGAATCATTAGTGAGGGAAGAACAAGTAAAAATGAAAATCTACTTATACTTCTGGCTCAGTCTGCCTTCAATTCTATGGACAAATAAAATGCATGGCAGAGGACACTGTGAAACAGACCCTCCTGAATACGCACGAGAGAAGCACAAACATCCATCAGTAGCAGATGAAGTAGATCAGCATCGCCTCATATGTTTAACGAACTTGTCTCCTGGCACTGATTTGTTGACTGGCTTAGCACTCAACTTCTTAGAGACTTATTTCTGGAGAATTAACCAATGAAGGAATTTTTGTCCTTCCCCGAGATTAACTCACAGCTAAGTACCAATTCAATTAGACAGGTATCTGCCCCACAATAGTGTATCTCCCTGACAGACATTCCACAAGGGAAAAAGGAATGAGAGGGTCACTCAAAAGAATAAAACATTCTATCAAGGAGAAGATGGTAATTCAAAACTCTAAGACATGTTATTTGATTTTTTCCCCAACTATTATCTATTCTTTGTTTGTCAAAATAACACTTGTGTATTGGCTGAGGGAAGTGGTTTCTATCTCAAGGACTATAAAACTACTCTCTGTTTATAAAAAGAGCATGTGTTTGTTTTTTTTAATCACACATGGCTATCATCTCACAATGATTTTTGCATTATTCCAAAGAAAGGAAAGTTCTTACACGATAAAAGCAATTTGCACATATGAGTTCACTACCTGAAGCCATGGAAAACAGAAAATATACAGATGTATTGAAAAGAAAGAAGAAGTACGTTTTGTTGTAAAATGAATTTGAACTAAAACTTTTTTTTTAATGGTGACAACACTGTTAAGCCAGGGGGTGCTGCAATATGGTGAATGAATTTTACTCAATTTTACTGTTTGAACATGGCACTTAGTTGTTTTATGCCAAACTTCTTAAACTGTAACCTGAAGACAGTTCCAAGATCCAAACAAGAGTATTTAAAAAGATAAGCTGATAACTTTAAGGTAAAGTTTGATGTAAGGTTTAGGGTAGGACACAAAGATACTCATTCCATTCAGCTTGGGCCTTAATCTTGGTGGTTAATTGGAAGAACAGCATAGATTTCAAAAAACTAATTAAGCTAATTTATTTAAAACTTCAGCACAAACAAATCTGAATATTTGTATTCTACTCTCACAGCAAAGAACGTTCAATATGTGAAGAGATGAGAGGAGAAAAGAGGAAGAAAAATACTACTAGCCAAGAATCAACTTTAATTTTAAATTACCTCTATATGTGAGCTGAGACTTTTGTCAAAGTATCAACCAATACTTAAAAAAAAAAAAAATCAGGGAATTAATTAGATGTTTAAAAACAAAAACACTTTCATTTTGACTTATCTTTTCCTTTCAGAACTATCAAAGAAAAGTTTTTTAGAGGATTTATTCAATGTGCTAAGACAAAATTTTGGCATCTCTGACAAGACAGTATCCTCCAAACTACTCTCTAAAATCCTTAAACATTCTACTTCGGGCAAGGGTGGGTTTTGCAGGAATGGGAAAGAAATGTGTTTCTTTCATTTCTACCTGCTTTTTACTTTAGGTTTTAGCCCATTTCTAGCCTCATTTTGGGACTCCCCTCAAATGGAGAATGACTTCTGGCATAGGACAGTGAAGGACCAATATTAATTGTCTGTCCAGACCAAAGCAATATAAATGCATTTGACAGGTGGTTAGAAAGGAAAAAAAAAGAGACCCAGGTGTGTGCTATTTGGGGAATAACTATACAGTGGTCCAGTAATCCTAACCTCTACCCAGTTAGGATGGCAGCATCTCTAGAAAATATAGCTGGCAAACTGAGACCTGCATGAGATGATCTATACAAAAAGTTGCTCATATATGATGTCCTGCTGTTTTTCATTTAAGTAGCATGGAACTAGTCGGTGTCTGTCACAGACTGCTTGTGGTTAAGGGTCCTGGGCACCAAAATGGCCTCTGTAGTGTGCACACAAGTTCTCTATTCTCATGCATTTTTTTTTTTTTGCGGTATGCGGGCCTCTCACTGCTGTGGCCTCTCCCATTGTGGAGCACAGGCTCCAGACGCGCAGGCTCAGCAGCCATGGCTCACGGGCCCAGCCTCTCCGCGGCATGTGGGCTCTTCCCGGACCGTGGCACGAACCCACGTCCCCTGAATCGGCAGGTGGACTCTCAACCACTGTGCCACCAGGGAAGCCCCTATTCTCATGCATTTTATGAAACGTTTTTCTTTGTGGAAAACATCCAGTAAAAGCTTATGCAATTTCATCTAACTACAAATTCAGGATAAGCACTTGGGTTTAAACCCCAAGTATTTCAGATGGTAAAATAAATTCATTTTCTCATCTATGAAATACGTGAACTGTTTTAGATAGCCTTTACCACAGCCTCTTTGGGTTCTAAGATTGCCTCTCCTCATTGTCTATCTTTTCCTTATTAAACTGCATATACTCAATAAAGGGTCAATTTTTAAAATTTGTATCTGTGTTTTTCTTAGGAAACAAGTCAGCTAGTAAGGAAGCAATGTTCTGTTGAATAGAAAAGACAAAAAAGAGAAGAAATAGATTGGGGAGGGGACTGGAGAAATTATAGATAAACTTATCCTGGGATAGAAAACAACAAAGAGCATCCCCCCAAATTATAAAGGAAACACAACATAAAGAAGGTCTTGGTGCATTGTATTAAAGCTAACAAGAGGTAGAAACTTCCAAGATGACATTTGAGATTTGAGTTTGAATTTGACTTGGCAAAACATGAACAAATAAACAAGCAAACAAAAAGATTAGTTCCTTCCAGCTAGTTCAGACTTGTTACAACTTTTCCCCTTGGCAGGGAGAAAGATCCAAATATAGACATTCCTCCCTCTGAGGGAGATTCTTGGATTTAATGGCAAAGGACACCTTTTCTAGATTTCCATCTTTGCTCCATGTGTTTTCTATTGTTTGGGTTTTTCTCAATTTAGGGTACAAGCATTTTTTTCCCCTTTATTTAAAGTAAACTATTCACCCGTCTTGACCCAAATGAGGTTTATCTGCAGTGAAAAGACTGACTTCCATGTGAGGGGGATTCCACAAAGAAAAAGGATAATAAAGATATGGGATGTGAACAAACACCTCTCTATTCAATTTTACCAAAATTGTGAATTATGCTTTGTTTGTGTTTGTAGAGCTGCCTCTTTCAATATATTTTCAATAGACAACAAGGCACCAAGAACGCTGAGTAAATAACAGATGTTAAAAATAGCTACTACCTAACAACGTTACTGGAAGAATTAAAGTGCAGAAAACTCTGTCACATGTAAAGCCAATTTAAAACAAAGGCTGGCATAATACTGGTTCTTTGGTTCTTTTCAAATTAATAAAACACATTAGCTCCAAACACATCTCTCTCACTTAAAACTATTTGGGTTGTTTTCAGTTTGTTTCTTTTCAACCCCCACTAAAATACACAATAGTGGATACTATTCTTGGTGTAATTTTGCTTTTTTTCCTTCATCTTTTTTTAAAAATATATATCCAGAGTGCCAGCATACATCTGCATGTGTGGACTATACATATGCCTTGTTTTCATACTCGGAGAGCACGGAAATTCTTCTTAAAGACAGACTCTTTATACCAGATTCCATTAGGTCATGTTATTCAAATACAATATGACACAAAATTCATTTGTTCATTTGGTGTCTAGCTGCTAAGGAATACAGCCAAAAAGTTAACCTTTGCACAACAACAGAATACCAGTAGAGATCCTGATCATTGCCCATAGGCATGTACAGAACCTCTGAGCAAGGGGAACTACACTTTTGTATTAAAATCTAGAAGAGCATAGCATTATTGGGAAACTGCTATTTCTACCCCATATACAATGAAATAAATGCAGTGACTTCCATTCTACTTGCAAAAGCCCAGTAGCTTTTCTAGACCTCTCAAGTCATTTAACATATTTTAAACAGAAGCCCTATCACTTCTGCCTTTAAATAGCAAAACACAATTCCTGAAAAACCAAAGGTTCTGAAATGTCCCTTCAAGCCCACCAAAGGCAATGATTTAACTTTGCTTTTCTTAAAGACCAATTTCTACAGAGGAATGAATCTGACAAAGCAGTGAACACCATCTAAAATCATTTTTGAAAGTCTCACCTAAGTTACTATTCACATGTAAAAAATGCTGTCTATTACTTACATTTTGCTGTCACTTTGTAGCCCCCCAGAGGAGGGGCGTGGCCTTCTAATGCATCAAATCCAGCAGAAACCAGGACCATGTCCGGATCAAACTCTTTGGCCACAGGCTTCACTATAGTCCTGCACGGTAAAAAAGGCAACCAGTTACCCATGGGAATGGCAAATACCTTTAAAAATTGTGCAGTGAAAATGACTTGGTACAACCTCAAGAACATCCCAAGAATAAAGAAAAGGGGAAAAGAAAACACTATTTGAATGGACCAAAAACTTATCATTTTCTTAACACTGAATCACTGTTATTTTAGCATCCCAATTCAGTCTTTTTTTCTCCAAATTAAAAAAAAAAAATGCTTTGCAGGTACATTCTAAAGCCCGTCATATTACATGAACATCTGTGGCTGTTTTATCCCACTGCCTATAAAAAACTGCTTCTTCCAAGGGAGTGACTAATGTTTTACAGAGGAAAGTCGAAGCTTTAGTGAAAACCCGGCTTGCTCCAGTTAGTGAGAACTTGGTGTAAATTTGAACTATAAATTTCTTTTGGGAAAAAGTTGCTTTTCCAACTTTTTTTAAGAAACATTTTAAAATGTTTGTCGTGGTAGGGGGTGACTCTTGCAAAGGAAAAACACGAAATTCCTTTAATAGAATCCAGATTATAATGTTAAGCGAGTCCAAGGTCAGAGACACCAGGAATGTGGCAGTCTCATCCCTGACAGCAGCCCCTGCTGGTCCCACTCAGACACTTCAGCACTTACCTCCTCAGCCTTCTCAGCCTTCCCTAACCCCTTCCTCCTCAGAGCTGGATCTGAGAGAGAATGACTAGTGGATGCTACTGGGCTTTATAAAACCAAATGGTTTTTTGCTGCAGGCTTCAAGACCAGTGTGCCATCATTTAAATTCAAAATTTCAAAGACTATTTAATGAAATGGGAATAGTTCACACTACCGTGAATTTAAAAATTAGTAAGTTCTCTTTTGTGTGTCTGAGAGAAACAACTAGAACAAATATTAAAATAGCTATCGTTGAACGATGACATAATTAAGTTCTTCTAACTTTTGTATATTTGCAAATTTCCCATATTTTTTACAATGACCACATATTAGTTTTATACTTAAATCTTTTTGCATGTAAACAAGAAGTTGTTCACGTTATAAAATAAAAAAAATACTTATTTGAAACTTACCTACATAGAGATAAAAATGAATTAAATATCTTTCATAACTGTACTACTGTCATAAAAGTATAAAAGTTCAATCCTTCAAAATCATAAATGTACACGTAAGTGACTTCCACGATAGCCTTGCCAACATTTGGAAAGCTACTTATACCTGAATTGGCCCATCTGTGAAAGTGAAAATTTAATTTTGTTTACCATGTACCACTTCATTATTTTACTCTTCAGCAAAATTAAGAATCTCTAATACATTATCAGGAGAGATATTCAATACTGTTCCTTCCTAATAATACCAATAATTTTTTACAAAAGTGTCACATGTTATGAAGTCACTACTTTTCATATGTGTGAAATAGCCATGTTATGTATGTGGTTGGACTATTAGATG
The DNA here is from genome assembly GCF_951394435.1 of Stenella coeruleoalba. Lineage (NCBI taxonomy): Eukaryota > Metazoa > Chordata > Mammalia > Artiodactyla > Delphinidae > Stenella > Stenella coeruleoalba. The sequence continues at coordinate 34,210,042 of NC_137155.1, forward strand.
TTGGAATAAATTGTCTCAAAGAATCAAGAGTGTTTTACCAAGGTACTCCATCTATTTAGCTTGATTAATCCTATGTACAATCTTAGAGAACAAACACTACACTCTTAGGAAAATATGGAGGTAGATGATTAAGCAATGCTGTCCCTTCAGTCATATGCATTACAGTAACCATGCATTATAGTTTTCCACCTCCTTTCCCTCTCTTTGGAAGATTTCCTCCCCTACTATTCTTTCTCCCCAGTCAATCTATACTTGTAAGATTAATTGAAGGGTAAACATCCTTCAAGGCACAGCTCACTTACTACCTTCTCCATAAAGGCTTCCCTCTACATATGGATATAAAATATATATGTATATATTTTTGAAAGACAAAGATAGAACAGGAGACAAGGTCTGCAAACATAATTTTAGAATATGGGAAATTTACAGATGATGTACAGAGGGGAAAGCTGAAGCATAAGTGTAAATCTGCAGAGAGGGAGCCACAAAAAGGAAGCTAACTTTTCTCTGTCTTCCTGGAGGAACAAACTGGCCAAAGAGAAAATACCTAGAGAGACTGACATTTCTGAGTCACTCAGACCAACAGTCAGGTTTTTTCCTCTATTTTCCTATAGTGAATTCACCAGTCAAAAAGGCCCCCTCAGTTAGACAGAGCTCTCACTTATCTTTTCAATGCCCCTTTCTCAAATATGATGGACTGTGTGAAGAAAGTTTCTAGCATGAAAGACAAGTAACATGCAAACAAATGAATAAATGAAAGGGAACTCTGCAAACAAGAGAAAATGCAGGGAAGAGACTGTAATTACAGAAATTTTGATTATCCTCAAAGACATAATACATCTATGAAATGAAAAGAGGGTGCTATTAAGAAAAAGAAGAAACAGCAAACAAAATGTGTAATAGACTTTTTAGAAGATAAAGTTGACAAATTCTCTCAGAAAGTACAACACAAAACGGAGATGTGAAAAATAGGCAAGAAACCTGAAGGACTCATTTAGGAAATTATGTTATGAAGGAAAGTCTAAGGAAAATATTTTAAAAATTATAATCTCATATACATCCAAGCTGCAAAACTGAGTAGATAATAGTGTTTCAGATATTTAAAATATCAAACAAAAAGATATTATCTCCCACAAACATTATCAAAGGAAGGTATTGGATGCCTCCATCAAAATGAAGGCATAAACTAAAAAAGAGAATGAGACACAAACCATTCCCTCCAACAAAACATTTTTATAAATGTCCATTTTTGCCATAATTTAAAAAAAAAGATCTAACCTTAGAACAAAATAGAAATTTGGTCTGCAATTGGAAATTTGATATGGACTGGAGTTGGTTTTAATTCCAATGCAACTATTTTGTTAATAAAGACCTTACCCACTTACAGAGGAAATATGTTTATTTGGAGATACGCTACGTATCTCCAAATATACAGAATCCACTAGTTTCTGTCTGAAGCAAATACCACATTTGTTACGTATGTTATTCCTGAATATACAAACATGGATTTTACAATTTCACACAGGCTTTCAAAATGCTCTATTTCACAAGACTAATCCTATACACTTGAATTCACTCCAAAAAATAAGGAAAAATGGAAAATTTGAAAAACAATACATCACTTGATAAACTCCTTCCATTTAAAAATATACATGCTTAGAATTGTGTCCGAGTAGTAGCTGTTTGTTGAATGAGTCAATGATGCACTATTATAAGAGTTGTGTAATGCTATGCTACAGTAGATTCTGGGTATTGAAGAACTCTATGATAACAGGTGCTTATTGGTGGTGATATTGATAAGGTTCATTCAGGCATTTTAACAAGTATGGATTCAGTGTCTACCATGTTGCAAATACTGTTTGGCTTAAAGATGTGCTAAATTTTGAACTGAAACTTATTTATTTTCCCATTGTTAGTATTAAACTCTTTAATACTCAGTTCTCTGATAAACTGATGAGACTAAGACTCCACAGATCTCCTTATTGTGGCAAGTATTTTAGCAATGTACGTGGAAGTGTTTGTACTCTTCTTTTTATGTTAGTCTAGATTGATATTTATTCAAAAGATCTATCATGTTTGAAAGACTGAAAATATATTGGGAGTACTGAGTGGGGAAAATAATATAATTTTTCTTAAATAGAACAAATCCTCAAAGGCATTTATTTAATATTTTATCTGAATTATTGGATTTTATGGTAAAACACAGCAAACAAAGCATATGTGTTAGTCCCTCATTATTTCCCAATATCCCACTGGAAGAAAATTATAAAAATATACATATGGGGGCTTCCCTGGTGGCACAGTGGTTGAGAGTCCACCTGCCGATGCAGGGGACACGGGTTCGTGCCCCGGTCCGGGAAGATCCCACATGCCGCGGAGTGGCTGGGCCTGTGAGCCACGGCCGCTGAGCCTGCGTGTCCGGAGCCTGTGCTCCGCAATGGGAGAGGCCACAACAGTGAGAGGCCTGTGTACCACAAAAAAAAAAAAAATGAACTCATGGCTTTAAATATATATCAGGCAAACAGACCCAGAAAAACCTTTAGATATGTGTGTATGTATGGGTTATTACGCATTTCCTAAAAGCAAAGACAGCACAGTAGCAAACAGTACAGTTAGCAACAATCTGCAAAAAAAGGATCCAGGGGAGGAGCTTCAAGATGGCGGAGGACTGAGACATGGAGATCTCCTTCCTCAAAACAAATACATCAGAAATACATCTACATGTGGAACAACTCCTACAGAAAACCTACTGAAAGCTGGCAGAAGACCTCAGACCTCCCAAAAGTCTGAGCTGTGTAGATGACAGGCTCTTTGCACTCCAGCCAGGTGTCAGGGCTGTGCCTCTGAGGTGGGAGAGGCAAGTTCAGGACACTGGTCCACCAGAGACCTCCCAGCTCCATATAATATCAAATGGCGAAAATCTCCCAGGGATCTCCATCTGAACGCCATGACTCAGCTCCACACAATGACCAGCAAGCTACAGTGCTGGACACCCTATGCCCAACAAGTAGCAAGACAGGAACACAACTCCATCCATTAGCAGAGAGGCTGCCTAAAATCATAATAAGGTCACAGACACCCCAAAACACACCACCAGACATGGGCCTGCCCACCACAAAGACAAGATCCAGCCTCATGAGCCAGAACAAAGAAACTAGTTCCCTCCACTAGGAAGCCTACAAAACCCACCGAATCAATCTTAGCCACTGGGAACAGACACAAAAAACTGGAAACTACGAACCTGCAGCCTGCGAAAAGGAGACCCCAAACACAGTAAGTTAAGCAAAATGAGAAGACAAAGAAACACAAAACAGATGAAGGAGCAAGGTAAAAACCCACCAGACATAACAAATGAAGAGGAAATAGGCAGTCTACCTGAAAAAGAATTCAGAATAATGATAGTAAAGATGATCCAAAATCTTGGAAATAGAATGGAGAAAATACAAGAAACATTTAACAAGGACCTAGAAGAACTAAAGAGCAAACAAACAATGATGAACAACAAAATAAATGAAATTAAAAATTCTCTAGAAGGGATCAATAGCAGAATAACTGAAGCAGAAAAAAGGAATAAGTGACCTGGAAGATAAAATAGTGGAAATAACTACTGCAGAGCAGAATAAAGAAAAAAGAATGAAAAGAATTGAGGACAGTCTCAGAGACCTCTGGGACAATAAATGCACCAACATGCAAATTATAGGGGGTCCCAGAAGAAGAGAAAAACAAAGTGTCAGAGAAAATATTTCAAGAGATTATAGTTGAAAAGTTCCCTAATATGGGAAAGGAAATAGTTAATCAAGTCCAGGAAGCACAGAGAGACCCATACAGGATAAATCCAAGGAGAAACACACCAAGACAAATATTACCCAAACTATCAAAAAGTAAGTAAAAAGAAAAAATATTAAAAGCAGCAAGGGAAAAAGGACAAAAAACATACAAGGGAATCCCCATAAGTTTAACAGCTGATCTTTCAGCAGAAACTTTGCAAGCAAGAAGGGAGTGGCAGGGCTTCCCTGGTGGCGCAGTGGTTGAGAGTCCGCCTGCCGATGCAGGGGATACAGGTTGGTGGGTTTGTGCCCCGGTCCGGGAAGATCCCACATGCCGCACAGCGGCTGGGCCCTTGAGCCATGGCCAATGAGCCTGCGTGTCCGGAGCCTGTGCTCTGCAACAGGAGAGGCCACAACAGTGAGAGGCCCGCATACTCAAAAAACAAACAAACAAAAGAAGCGAGTGGCAGGACAGATTTCAAGTGATGAAAGGCAAAAACCAACAACTAAGATTACTCTACCCAGCAAGGATCTCATTTAGATTTGATGTAGAAATTAAAACCTTTACAGACAAGCAAAAGCTGAGAGAATTCAGCACAATCAAACCAGCTTTATAACAAATTCTAAAGGAACTTCTCTAGGCAGGAAATACAAGAGGAAGAGAAGACCTACAATAACAAACCCAAAACAATTAAGAAAATGGTAATAGGAACATACATATCGATAATTACCTTAAATGTAAATGGATTAAATACTCCAACCAAAAGACACAGACTGGCTGAATGGATACAAAACAACACCTGTATATATGCTGTCTACAAGACACCCACTTCAGACCTAGGGACATATACAGACTGAAAGTGAAGGGATGGAAAAAGATATTCCATGCAAATGGAAATCAAAAGAAAGCTGGAATAGCAATTCTAATATCAGACAAAATAGACTATAAAACAAAGACTATTACAAGAGGCAGAGAAAGACACTACATAATGATCAAGGGATCAGCCCAAGAAGAAGATATAACAATTGTAAATATTTATGCACACAACATAGGAGCACCTAAATATATAAGGCAAATACTAACAGCCATAAAAGGGGAAATCGACAGTAACACAATCATAGTAGGGGACTTTAACACCCCACTTTCACCCATGGACAGATCATCCAAAATGAAAATAAATAAGGAAACACAAGCGTTAAATGATACATTAAACAAGATGGACTTAATTATTATTTATAGGACATTCCATCCAAAAACAACAGAATACACATTTTCTCAAGTGTTCATGGAACATTCTCCAGGATAGAGCATATCTTGGGTCACAAATCAAGCCTTGGTAAATTTAAGAAAATTGAAATTGTATCAAGTATCTTTTCTGACCACAACACTATGAGACTAGATATCAATTACAGGAAAAAATGTGTAAAAAATACAAACACATGGAGGCTAAACAATACACTACTTAATAACCAAGAGATCACTGAAGAAACCAAAGAGGAAATAAAAAAATACCTAAAAACAAATGACAATGAACACGATGACCCAAAACTTACGGGATGCAGCAAAAGCAGTTCTAAAAGGGAAGTGTATAGCAATACAATCCTACCTTAAGAAACAAGTAACATCTCAAATAAACAACCTAAGCTTACATCTAAAGCAATCAGAGAAAGAAGAACAAGAAAACCCCAAAGTTAGCAAAAGGAATGAAATCATAAAGATCAGATCAGAAATAAATGAAAAAGAAATGAAGGAAATGATAGCAAAGATCAATAAAACTAAAAGTTGGTTCTTTGAGAAGATAAAAAAAATTGATAAACCATTAGCCAGACTCATCAAGAAAAAGAGGGAGAGGACTCAAAGCAATAGAATTAGAAATGAAAAAGGGGAAGTAACAAGTGACACTGCAAAAATACAAAGGATCATGAGAGATTACTACAAGCAACTATATGCCAAAAAAATGGACAACCTCGAAGAAATGGACAAATTCTTAGAAATTTGTCCTACCAAGACTGAAGGAAGAAATACAACATATAAAAAGACAAATCACAAGCACTGAAATTGAAACTGTGATTAAAAATCTTCCAGCAAACAAAAGCCCAGGACCAGATGGCTTCACAGGCGAATTCTATCAAACATTTAGAGAAGAGCTAACAACTAATCTTCTCAAACTCTTCCAAAATATAGCAGAGGGAGGAAGACTCCCAAACTCATTCTACAAGGCCACCATCACCCTGATACCAAACCATACAAAGATGTCACAAAGAAAGAAAACTACAGGCCAATATCACTGATGAACACAGATGCAAAAATTCTCAACAAAATGCTAGCAAACAGATTCCAACAGCACATTAAAAGGATCATAAAATATGATCAAGTGGGGTTTATCCCAGGAATGCAAGGATTCTTCAATATACGCAAATCAATCAATGTGATACGCCATATTAACAAACTGAAGGAGAAAAACCATATGATCATCTCAATCGATGCAGAGAAAGCTTTTGACAAAATTCAACACCCATTTATGATAAAAACCCTCCAGAAAGTAGGCATAGAAGGAACTTTCCTCAACATAATAAAGGCCATATATGACAAACCCACAGCCAACATTGCCCTCACTGGTGAAAAACTGAAACCATTTCCACTAAGATCAGGAACAGGACAAGGTTGCCCACTCTCACCAGTATTATTCAACATAGTTTTGGAAGGCTTAGCCACAGCAATCAGAGAAGAAAAAGAAATAAATGGAATCCAAGTTGGAAAAGAAGTAGTAAAGCTGTCACTGTTTGCAGATGACATGATACTATACATACAGAATCCTAAAGATGCCACCAGAAAACTACTAGAGATAATCAATGAACTTGGTAAAGTAGCAGGATACAAAATTAATCCACAGAATTCTCTTGCATTCCTATATACTAATGATGAAAAATCTGAAAGTGAAATTAAGAAAACATTCCCATTTACCACTGCAACAAAACAAATAATACCTAGGAATCAACCTACCTAAGGAGACAAAAGACCTGTATGCAGAATACTATTAAGACACTGATGAAAGAAATTAAAGATGATACAAACAGATGGAGAGATATACTATGTTCTTGGATTGGAAGAATCAACATTATGAAAATGACTCTACTACCCAAAGCAATCTACAGATTCAACGCAATCCCTATCAAACTAACACGGGCATTCTTCACAGAACTAGAACAAAAATTTTCACAATTTGTATGGAAACACAAAAGACCCCAAATAGCCAAAGCAGTCTTGAGAAAGAAAAAGGGAGCTGGAGGAATCAGGCTCCTGGGCTTCAGACTATACTACAAAGCTACAGTAATCAAGACAGTGTTGTACTGGCACAGAAACAGAAATATAGATTAAACAGAAACATAGATCAATAGGAAGCCCAGAGATCAACCTACGCACATATGGTCACCTTATCTTTGATAAAGGAGGCAAGAATATATAGTCGAGAAAAGACAGCCTCTTCAATAAGTGGTGCTGGGAAAACTGGACAGCTACATGTAAAAGAATGAAATTAGAACACTCCCTAGAAAAATAAACTCAAAATGGATTAAAGACCTAAATGTAAAGCCAGACACTGTCAAACTCTTAGAGGAAAACATAGACATAACACTCTATGACATAAATCACAGATCCTTTTTGATCTACCTCCTAGAGAAATGGAAATAAAAACAAATACAAACAAATGGGACCTAATGAAACTTAAAAGCTTTTTCACAGCAAAGGAAACCATAAACAAGATGAAAAGACAATGCTCAGAATGGGAGAAAGTATTTGCAAATGAAGCAACTGACAAAGGATTAATCTCCAAAATTTACAAGCAGCTCATGCAGCTCAATACCAAAAAAACAAACAACCCAATCCAAAAATGGGCAGAAGACCTAAATAGACATTTCTCCAAAGAAGGTATATAGATTGCCAACAAACACATGAAAGAATGCTCAATATCACTAATCATTGGAGAAATGCAAATCAAAACTACAATGCGATATCATCTCACACCAGTCAGAGGGGCCATCATCAAAAAATCTACAAACAATAAATGCTGGAGAGGGTGTGGAGAAAAGGGAACCCTCATACACTGTTGGTGGGAATGTAAATTGATACACCCACCTGGAGAACAGTATGGAGATACCTTAAAAAACTAAATATATAACTACCATATGACCCAGCAATCCCACTACTGAGCATATACCCTGAGAAAACCATAATTCAAAAAGAGTCATGTACCACAATGTTCATTGCAGCTGTATTTACAATAGCCAGGAAATGGAAGCAACCTAAGTGTCCATCAACAGATGAATGGTTAAAGAAGATGTGGCACATATACAGAATGGAATATTACTCTGCCATAAAAAGAAACGAAATTGAGTTATTTCTAGTGAGGTGGATGGACCTCGAGTTTGTCATACAGAGTGAAGTAAGTCAGAGAGAGAAAAACAAATACTGTATGCTAACACATATATATGGAATCTTAAAAAAAAAAAAAAAGGTCATGAAGAACGTAGGGGCAAGATGGGAATAAAGATGCAGAACTACTAGAGAATGGACTTGAGGACACGCAGAGGGCGACGGATAAGCTGGGACAAAGTGAGAGAGTTCTAGTGTGTATATGCACATATATACACTACCAAATGTAAAATGGATAGCTAGTGCGAAGCAGTCGCATAGCATACAGAGATCAGTTTAGTGCTTTGTGACCAGCTAGAAGGGTGGGATACGGAGGGTGGGAGGGAGGGAGATGCAAGAGGGAAGACATATGGGGGTATATGTATATGTATAACTGAATCACTTTGTTATAAAGCAGAAACTAACACACCATTGTAAAGCAATTATACTCCAATAAAAATGTTAAAAACAACAACAAAAAAGGATCCAGGGATCCCTGGAGAAGTGATTGATTCCAGGCCTGTGTCAGGGAAAATACAAAGTATTTCTGGAATATCTTCTGGTGACAGAAAACAATGAAAGGCTCAAAGAGATAGGGGCATGTCAGTAGGGCATATAAGGCAAGGTGAAAGAGCTCCCAATGTCCAAAGCTGTGACAATCTGAGGAGCAAAATAAACAATGATAGTACTGGATTATAAGCCATAGAGTCAAGTAAGTATCTAAGAATCCTTACAGAGATTAAAAAATAATAGAATAAATACAGAAAAGAAGAAATAGCTCTGCCTAAGGAAAACTTTCAACTAATAAGTATAGAAGAAATGACGGAAATAGAAAATAAGCACTTGACCAAGATATTGTCGTAATAAAGTGATCAAGGTTTACATCTCTAGTGATAAGACATATTAACCTCACTACTCCCTAAGATAGTCAGATCAGTTCTGTAGTATTCTTGCTAAAAACATACAACCTCAAATCTAATAATGAGAAAATATCAAACAAACCCAAATTGAGGGATATTTACAAAATAAACTGACCAGTACACTTTAAAAGTCATGGTCAGGAAAGACTAAGGACTTGCTACAGGTTGGAGGAGACTAAGGAGACATGACATCTAAGTGCAACGTAAGGCTCTGGATTGGATACTGGAACAGAAAAAGGACATTCATGGGAAAACTTCGGTTCCATATAAAATCTGTAGCTTAGCTAACAGTATTATACAAATATTAATTTCTTAATTTTGATAATTGTGCTGTGGTTATGTAAGTATTAACATTAGGGGAAGCTGGGTGTAGGGCATACAGGAACTCTGTGCTATTCTTATAACTCTTCTGTTAAGTCCAATAGTATTTTAAAATAAAATGCTACCAAGTATCAGAATCCAAAAAAGTGAATAGATGTATAACAAAAAGTGAGGATGTGAGAGTTGTCAACAAACAGATATTTTAAGTAAACTTCCAGAAAAGGGAAATTCCAGAAAAGGTGCATATTAAAAGAATGAAACAAAAAGAAGGCTACCACAGAAGAGATGGGAGACACTCTACCCAAAGGAACCCCACTGAAGAAACAGGTATGGTGAAGGAAAAAGAGGCAGGACTGAAAACAAGAAATTTTAAAATGTTAGCTGGTTAAGGAGGCCAGGACTATAGCTCAACACCTTAATTACCTTTCCTCTATGCCAGCAACCCAGGGAAAACATTCAGATGATTCTTTCTTAAGAAAAGGATGTGTCTGGAGAAAGCCAAGCCCTCTAATGTGGATACTGTCCCCCATGTACAGTCATTTAGGAAGATACAGAGACCATGAGCCATCTTCTGGAATGCTAACCCTAAGTGGGATTTGACGGTCCATACACTCTAACCCACAGTGGCTGACACAGAGCTCCCAGTTGACCCATTTACACAACCACAGGGAAAACTGATACCAGTTACTACTTTCATGAATATCAATGGCAAATTAGGAATATCCCAGCATATACAAGGAGACATAATATTATGAAGAAAAACAAGTTTAAAATAAACATAAACAACTCTGGACAAAACAGAGATAGTTCAGGAACAGAAATAATAATCTCAAAGAGATTCAAGAAAACATTTTATCTAAAACGCAGATATGCTGTTATGAAAAAGAACAATTAAAGAACAAGGGAAGCACTTAAAGATAAAACTGCAATTGCATAAATTAGTAAGGTATCTGAAAAAGTAAAAATTGAAGTAGTCCCTTATAAAAGGAAGCAGATAAAATATATAATGACAAGTGGGAAAACAGACATAAATGATCAATATAGAAGTCTTGTATTCGAATAATAGGGTCCGTGAGAATGCTGAGAAAGAGAGAGAAGAAAATTTTCAACTAGTAGCAGGAGATAATTTTAGGAACTGAAGAATGACTCAAGTCTCCAGATTTGATAAGTCTAACCACTGCCAAACTCTACGTATAACAACATATACACACTTAGACATATTCTCATGAAACTTCAAATCCCCAGAGATCCTTAAAAAAAAGTTATCCTCAAAAAGAGATGAAGAATGAGATTGGCATTAAACTCCTAATCAGAAACACTGAATGTCCTTACATTCTGAGGGAAAATTATTTTTTATTTTTTGCGGTACGCGGGCCTCTCACTGTTGTGGCCTCTCCCGTTGCGAATCACAAGCTCCGGATGCGCAGGCTCAGCGGCCATGGCTCACGGGCCCAGCCGCTCCACAGCATGTGGGATCTTCCCAGACTGGGGCACGAACCCGTGTCCCCTGCATCAGCAGGCAGACTCTCAACCACCACGCCACCAGGGAAGCCTGGGAAAATTAGTTTTAATCTTTAATTCTACTTCTAGCCATTACATACTAGGATTAAAGTATGTTAAACATACTTTAAGACATGTAAGGACTCAGAAGTTTAATTTCAACGTACTCTTTCTGAATAATTCACTTGGGAATGTACTTCTACAAAGCAAGGAAGTAAAACAAAGAAATAGACAGGCATAGGACCAAAGTAGTATATATATCATAGGAAAATGATAAAGAGGGCCCACTGAGGATTTGTACATGTATTTCTTTGCTAGAAAACAAATGACTGGACAATCACAACTAGCTGCTGGACAATCATCGACAGGAAGACACTGGAACTCAACAAAAAAGATAGCCCCATAAAAGGCAAAGAAGCCACAATGAGATGGTAGGAGAGGCGCAATCACAGTAAAATCAAATCCCATAACTGGTGGGTGGGTGACTCACAGACTGGCGAACACTTATACCACAGAAGTTCACCCACTGGAGTGAAGGTTCTGAGCCCCATGTCAGGCTTCCCAACCGGGGGTCCGGCAACGGGAGGAAGAATTCCTAGAGAATCAGACGTTGAAGCCTAGTGGGAATTGATTGCGGGACTTCTACAGGACTGGGGGGAACAGAGACTCCACTCTTGGAGGGCACACACTAAGTAGTGTGCACGGGACCCAGGGGAAGGAGCAATGACCCCAGGGGAGAATGAACAGGACCTACCTGCTAGTGTTGGAGGGTCTCCTGCAGAGGCGGGGAATGGCTCTGTCTCACCGTGGGGACAAGGACACAGGCAGCAGAAGTTCTGGGAAGTACTCCTTAGTGTGAGCCCTCCCAGAGTCCATCATTAGCCCCACCAAAGAGCCCAGGAAGGCTCCAGTGTTGGGTTGCCTCAGGCCAAACAACCAACAGGGAGGGAACCCAGCCCCACCCATCATCAGTCAAGTGGATTAAAGTTTTACTGAGCTCTGCCCACCAGAGCAACAGCCAGCTCTACCCACCACCAGTCCCTCCCATCAAGCCTCTTAGATAGCCTCATCCACCAGGGGGCAGACAGCAGAAGCAAGAAGAACTACAATCCTGCAGCCTGTGGAACAAAAACCACATTCAAAGAATGATAGATAAGATGAAAAAGCAGAGGGCTATATACCAGGTGAAGGAACAAGACAAAACCCCAGAAAAACAACTAAATGAAGCGGAGATAGGCAATCTTCCAGAAAAAGAATTCAGAATAACGGTAATGAAGAGGATCCAGGACCTCGGAAAAAGAATGGAGGCAAAGATCGAGAAGATGCAAGAAATGTTTAACAAAGGCTTAGAAGAATTAAAGAACAAACAAACAGAGATGAACAATACAATAACTGAAATGAAAACTACACTAGAAGGAATCAACAGCAGAATAAATGAGGCAGAAGAATGGATAAGTGACCTGGAAGACAGAATGGTGGAATTCACTGCTGCGGAACAGAATATAGAAAAAAGAATGAAAAGAAATGAAGACAGCCTAAGAGACCTCTGGGACAAGATTAAATTCAACAATATTTGCATTATAGGGGTCCCAGAAGGAGAAGAGAGAGAGAAAGGACCAAAGAAAATATTTGAAGAGATTATAGTCAAAAACTTCCCTAACATGGAAAAGGAAATAGCCAACCAAGTCCAGGAAGCGCAGCAAGTCCCATACAGAATAAATCCAAGGAGAAACACACCAAGACACAGAATAATCAAACTGGCAAAAATTAAAGACAAAGAAAAATTATTGAAAGCAGCAAGGGAAAAATGACAAATAACATACAAGGGAATTCCCATAAGGTTAACAGCTGATTTCTCAGCAGAAACACTATAAGTCAGAAGGGAGTGGCATGATAGACTTAAAGTGAAGAAAGGGAAGAACATACAACCAAGATTACTCTTCCTGGCAAGGACCTCATTCAGCTTGGATGGAGAAATCAAAAGCTTTACAGACAAGCAAAAGCTAAGAGAATTCAGCACCACGAAACCAGCTCTACAATGAATGCTAAAGGAACTTCTCTAAGTGGGAAACACAAGAGAAGAAAAGGACCTACAAAAACAAACCCAAAAGAATTAAGAAAATGGTCATAGGAACATACATATCGATAATCACCTTAAACATGAATGGATTAAGTGCTCCAACCAAAAGACACAGGCTTGCTGAATGGATACAAAAACAAGACCCATATATATGCTGTCTATAAGAGACCCACCTCAGACCTAGGGACACATTCAGACTGAAAGTGAGGGGATGGAAAAAGATATTCCATGCAAATGGAAATCAAAAGAAAGCTGGAGTAGCCATATTCATATCAGAGAAAATAGACTTTAAAATAAAGAATGTTACAAGAGACAAGGAAGGACACTACATAATGATCAAGGGATCAATCCAAGAAGAAGATATGACAATTTTAAATATATATGCACCCCACATAGGAGCACCTCAATACATAAGGCAACTGCTAACAGCTCTAAAAGAGGAAATTGACAGTAACACACGAATAGTGTGGGACTTTAACACCTCATTTACACCAATGGACAGATCATCCAAAATGAAAATAAATAAGGAAACACAAGCTTTAAATGACACAATAGACCAGATAGATTTAATTGATATTTATAGGACATTCCATCTGAAAACAGCAGATTGCACTTTCTTCTTAAGTGCGCATGGAACATTCTCCAGGATAGACCACATCTTGGGTCACAAATCAAGCCTCACTAAATTTAAGAAAACTGAAATCATATCAAGTATCTTTTCTGACCACAACGCTATGAGTTTAGAAATCGATTACAGGGAAAAAAACATAAAAAACAGAAACACATGGAGGCTAAACAATGTGTTACTAAATAACCAAGAGGTCACTGAAGAAATCAAAGAGAAAATCAAAAAATACCTAGAGACAAATGACAATGAAAACACAATGATCCAAAACCTATGGGATGCAGCAAAAGCTGTTCTAAGAGGGAGTTCAAGCCTACCTCAAGAAACAAGAAAAATCTCAAGTAAACAATCTCACCTTAAACCTAAAGGAACTAGAGAAAGAAGAACAAACAAACCCAAAGTTAGCAGAAGGAAAGAAATCATAAAGATCAGAGCAGAAATAAATGAAATAGAAACAAAGAAAATGATAGCAAAGATCAATAAAACTAAAAGCTGGTTCTTTGAGAAGATAAACAAAATTGATAAACCATTAGCCAGACTCATCAAGAAAAAGAGGGAGAGGATTCAAATCAAAATTAGAAATGAAATTAGATGATGAAAAACAAGAAGTTACAAGAGACACCGCAGAAATACAAAGCATCCTAAGAGACTACTACAAGCAACTCTATGCCAAAAAAAAAAGGACAACCTGGAAGAAATGGACAAATTCTTAGAAAGGTATAAACTTCCACAATTGAACCAGGAAGAAACAGAAAATATGAACAGACCATTCAAAAGTAATGATATTGAAACTGTGATTAAAAATCTTCCAACAAACAAAAGTCCAGGACCAGATGACTTCACAGGTGAATTCTATGAAACATTTGGAGAAGAGCTAACACCCATCCTTCTCAAACTCTTCCAAAAAATTGCAGAGGAAGGAACACTCCCAAACTCATTCTATGAGGCCACCATCATCCTGATACCAAAACCAGACAAAGATACTACAAAAAAAGAAAATTACAGACCAATATCACTGATAAATATAGATGCAAAAATCCTCAACAAACTAGCAAACAGAATCCAACAACATATTAAAAGGATCATACACCACGACCAAGTGGGATTTATCCCAGGGATGCAAGGATTCTTCAATATACACAAATCAATCAATGTGATACACCATAGTAACGAACTGAAGAATAAAAAACATATGATAATCTCAATAGATGCAGAAAAAGCTTTTGACAAAATTCAACACCCATTTATGATAAAAACTCTCCAGAAAGTGGGCAGAGAGGGACCCTACCTCAACATAATAAAGGCCGCATACGACAAACCCAGAGCAAACATCATTCTCAATGGTGAAAAAGTGAAAGCATTTCCTCTAAGATCAGGAATGAGACAAGGATGTCCACTCTCACCACTGTTATTCAACATAGTTTTGGAAGTCCTAGTCACGGCAATCACAGAAGAAAAAGAAATAAAAGGAATACAAATTGGAAAAGAACAAGTAAAGCTGTCACTGTTTGCAGATGACATGATACTATACATAGAGAATCCTAAAAATGCCACCAGGAAACTACTAGAGCTAATCAATGAATTTGGTAATGCTGCAGGATACAAAATTAATGCACAGAAATCTCTTGCATTCCTATTACACTAATGATGAAAAATCTGAAAGAGAAATTATGGAAACACTCCCATTTACCACTGCAACAAAAAGAATAAAATACCTAGGAATAAACCTACCTAGGGAGACAAAAGACCTGTATGCAGAAAACTATAAGACACTGATGAAAGAAATTAAAGATGATACCAACAGATGGAGAGATATACCACGTTCTTGGATTGGAAGAATCAAAATTGTGAAAATGACTCTACTACCCAAAGCAATCTACAGATTCAATGCAATCCCTATCAAATTACCAATGGCATTTTTTATGGAACTAGAACAAATCATCTTAAAATTTGTATGGAGACACAAAAGACCCCAAATAGCCAAAGTAGTCTTGAGGGAAAAAAAACAGAGCTGGGGAATCATACTCCCTGACTTCAGACTATACTACAAAGCTACAGTAATCAAGACAATATGGTACTGGCACAAAAACAGAAACATAGATCAATGGAACAAGATAGAAAGCCCAGAGATAAACCCAGGCACGTATGGTCAACTAATCTATGACAAAGGAGGCAAGGATATACAATGGAGAAAAGACAGTCTCTTCAATAAGTGGTGCTGGGAAAACTGGACAGCTACATGTAAAAGAATGAAATGTGAACACTCCCTAACATCATACACAAAAATAAACTCAAAATGGATTTGAGACCTAAATGTAAGACTGGACACTATAAAACTCTTAGAGGAAAACATAGGAAGAACACTGTTTGACATAAATCATAGCAAGATCTTTTGTGATCCACCTCCTAGAGTAATGGAAATAAAAACAAAAATAAACAAATGGGACCCAATGAAACTTCAAAGCTTTTGCACAGCAAAGGAAACCATAAACAAGACGAAAAGACAACCCTCAGAATGGGAGAAAATATTTGCAAATGAATCAATGGCAAAGGATTAATCTCCTAAATATAGAAACAGCTCATGCAGCTCAATATTAAAGAAACAAACAACTCAATCCACAAATGGTCAGAAGACCTAAATAGACATTTCTCCAAAGAAGACATACAGATGGCCAAGAAGCACATGAAAAGCTGCTCAACATCACTAATTATTAGAGAAATGCAAATCAAAACTACAATGAGGTATCACCTCACACCAATCAGAATGGGCATCAACAGAAAATCTACAAACAACAAATGCTGGAGAGGGTGTGGAGAAAAGGGAACTCTCTTGCACTGTTGGTGGGAATGTAAATTGATACAGCCACTATGGAGAACAGTATGGAGGGTCCTGAAAAAATTAAAAATAGAATTACCATATGATCCAGCAATCCCACTACTGGGCATATACCCAGAGAAAACCATAATTCAAAAAGACACATGCATCCCAATGTTCATTGCAGCACTATTTACAATAGCCAGGTCATGGAAGCCACCTAAATGCCCATCGACAAACAGATAAAGAAGTTTTGGTACATATATACAACGGAATATTACTCGGCCATAAAAAGGAACGAAATTGAGTCATTTGTTGAGACGTGCATGGATCTAGAGACTGGCATACAGAGTGAAGTAAGTTAGAAAGAGAAAAACAAACATCGTATATTAACACATGTATGTGGAACCTAGAAAATGGTACAGATGAACCAGTTTGCAGGGCAGAAGTTGAGGCACAGATGTAGAGAACAAACATATGGACACCAAGGGGGGAAAGTCGTGGTGTGGTGGGGATGCTGGTGTGATGAATCGGGCGATTGGGATTGACATGTATACACTGATGTGTACAAAATGGATGACTAATAAGAACCTGCAGTATAAAAAAACAAACAAAAGAAACAACTAATACTAAACTTTCTTTGGGTTATTTGTATGGAAATATGTTAATATAAATGTTTCAGACATTACATGAAATTTCTAAAAATCTTATATTTTCTGGTATAATGTTATGTCATAATTCTAGTTATTACTTTAAAATGTATATCTCAGAAATAACTAAATTTCTTTGTCAATTGCATTATTATGAGCTTTCATCAAATCTTTAACCGTGGTCATTTTTAAGTCTTTTGTCATTTACAGACAGTTCTGGGCGTACTGTGATGCTTTTGCAAATATGCTCCTATAACAGGGTTTCATCTCAAGGAATTCAAGGAAAAGACTCTGACAGGTACAGGTTTCTGGTAACTGACTATACTGCTGAATTGAATGAATAAGCATTTTCCGAACTCTAATGGAAAACTGATGAACTCATAAAAGTGCTAACAAAAGATCAAGATGAAAAAAACCATTAATTACATGGGACTGAATGAACTGATGAGGATGATTATAATTCTTGTGACTTTCTGTTTGAATTAAAAAAAAAAAAATCCGGGAAATGTTTTCTGCCGCTATCATGGTTTGTCCGCTAAACTGCATCGTCACTGTGTCCCAGAACATGGGCATCGGCAAGAACGGGGACCTGCCCTGGCCCCCGCTCAGGAATGAATACAGGTATTTCCAACGAATGACCACAACCTCTTCAGTAGAAGGTAAACAGAATTTGGTGATTATGGGTAGGAAAACTTGGTTCTCCATTCCAGAGAAGAATCGACCATTAAAGGACAGAATTAATATAGTTCTCAGTAGAGAACTCAAGGAACCTCCATAGGGAGCTCATTTTCTTGCCAAAAGTCTGGATGGTGCTTAAAACTTATTGAGCAACCAGAATTAACAAATACAGTGGACATGGTCTGGATAGTGGGAGTCAGTTCTGTTTATAAGGAAGCCATGAACAAGCCAGGCCATCTTAGACTATTTGTGACAAGGATCATGCAGGAATTTGAAAGTGACACATTTTTTCCCAGAAATTGATTTGGAAAAATATAAAATATCCAGGTGTTCCTTCTGATGTCCAGGAGGAGAAAGGCATTAAGTACAAATTTGAAGTATATGAAAAGAACAATTAATGTGAAAGTGTTTTCTGATCTATTTCAAGCCTCCTCCTCCCCCAGAAAAATTATGTATTTTTTGTTGTAGAGACTTTTGTTGACTTTATATCTATGGATAATTATTTCTAAGCAAAGTACTTTTATTCCCCATTAATCTTAACTAGACTGTATCAGATACCATCTGAACATACCATCAGAAACATTTCTTGCTGTAACTTCCTGAATGCCCATCAAGAGTCAAGAATAGGTGACCAGCACTTGCCTAGGGTAGAATATCTACCAAGACAGCCCAAAGTGGGACAGTGCCCTGGTAGCATGAGTTGAAACCAGAGCCTATAGCGCTAGGAGCTAGGCAGATGGGTCCAAAGGTCAGAAATGGATTATAAACAGAAGAGCTAGCATTCGGTTATTTAAATTAGATCAAAAGAGGGACTGGGAATTACTTTATATCACATTTCTGAAAAAAATTCTCTTCACTCAGACCAGGAGTCAGTAAGTTGAAAAATCCAGGATATTCCACAGGGATAGTAAAGAGGCAGGTACGAGACTACCTTTTCGGTGGTTAAAGGAGAAGGTTTGAGACCTTAAGAAACTTTGTTCCTGATCTTCATTGAAGTTGCATGGGATGTTACAATGATAGAACAAGAATTGGCTGCTCTTTACAAAAAAGAATAATCTAATATCAAACATAATGGCTAAAATTAAAAATTCAAAGAGGTGATACATTGAGAATGAATATTGCTAGAAACCAAAATTAGTAAGTTAGAAACTAAACTTCACAGAATTAAAAAATGAAAATTAAAACATGTTTTACCCATCACGTTAGCAAAGATTTAGATTAAGTATCCAAAAAAATAGCATTTTCTGCCTTATAAATTGGTACAACCTTTTTAGAGTATAAGTTAGCAATATCAATTAAAATTCAAAATATTCTGGGTTTGGACCCAGAACTTCCACTTCTATAAATTAATCCTGAACAAAGATATGGACCCAAGAGTATTTGTTGCAACTTTTTTTTTCAAACTTAGAAACAGCCCAAATGTTGATTAATAAGAAATAACTAACCAATATTTCTATAAAATGTAACATCTGCAACAGTTAAAAAGAATGAAGTACTGACAGGAAAATGCCAAAAATTGCTAAATTAAAGAAGCAAATTGTGTATAATACTCAAAATGTTTAATAAATGTTCATGTGTGGGAAAAAGCATGCTGCAAAAAAAAAAAAAAAAATCCCACAAGGACTCAGAGGCAAAAAATATACAAATCAATTTTCACTGCAAAGTAAAGGAGCTGTTACAGTGGAGGATTACTGGACTGAATGTCAATATTATGACACAGTATGAGAGTGTTTCATGTTTGGTAATTGCAATCATTGTTGCTTTTGTTGTGGTCATCCATTTACAATGCTTGGCGTCAGTCTATCTCTTGTAAAAATAAAATACAGTGTGTGTGTATAAAAAAAAAGAGGGAGGAGATATGGGGATATAGGTATATGTATAGCTGATTCACTTTGTTATAAAGCAGAAACTAACATACCATGGTAAAGCAATTATACTCTAATAAAGATGTTAGAAAAAAAGAAAGAAAACAAATGACTGAAGCAATAATAATGGCATCTATGCTTTCTCATCTTCACCTGATCACTGGAGATTATCATGCTCTCCTTGGAGGCAACTTTCCTTCTCTGTAACTGCATGTCCTCTCCCCAGGTAAGACTCATGCTAGAGAGAGTACATTGAGCTTATAAAAATAAATGGAGACAAGAATACTACTACTACTAATAATAATAATAAAAGGAGACACAGATCATGTGATTAGACACTAAACACAGTAAGGAGAAAAGAATCCCATTCTGGATTTCTTTCCATGAAATGTGATTCTAATTCAAAACCTCCTCAGCTAGAATCAGATCTCTGGATTTATTTCATCTCTAGTCAATGGCCAAAGAACTGGTGGCACTGACGCTGAGTCATGTGCTGTGCCTAAACAGAACTCCACTAGTGATTTCCCAAGACTCACCTTGGCATGTGCTGAGTCAGCAGTGTGCTATGCTACCCACTCCTTCAGCATGCTCTGTGCAGGGGAGCATGCTTTGCTGTGGCTTTAAGGAAAACAAAAAACTCGGTTCCACAGCCTTCAACTCAAAATTTAAAGCATTTCAAAGCATTTTACCTTATAGAGTTACTCAACAATATTTTTATATTCATTCAGAAGTCATTTATTGAGCCCCTATTATGTGAGAGGCCCTGGGTTTGTGCCCAGATTCATATATATGAATAAGTCGAAGCTCTGCTCTCAAGGAGTTCATAACTTAGGAGGAAACGCAGAGGGGAAACATGTCTTTGCAGTATAGCGCGCTACGAATTCAGGCACAAACAATGTACCAAGAGACATAAGGCAGTGGGTAGCCAATAGGGAGGAACGCAGCATGAAGAAAGTTCACCCAAAGAAGGGACATGAAAAGTGAATTCGGACACCAGTGTAAGAGGTTGCCAGGAAGGAAAATTAGGGAGGACAGTTCAGGCAGATGGATTAGCAAGCACAAAGGCACGGACATCTGAAAGGACATGGAGGCTTGTGAAAACAGTCTGATATTTCTGGAGCATGTGGAGTATATAAGGTAGAAGTAGCAGAGGAGTGTGTATCCCAGATCCCAGGCCCTACCTGTCTGCAACAGAACCAGAAGAGCCTGATGTTGAGGAAACCAGGGGCTGAGGGAGGGTGGTGTCCAGTATTTCCAGAACTGGAGTAGACCACAGTATAAAAGCATGACGAAGGTCATCCCATTCACTTTCCTCACTCAACAAGTCTTAACCAACCACCTGCAATGTGCCAGGCACTGTTGCAAGGCTAGGGTTAAGAGCAAAGTCTCTGCTCTCTTGCCTTCAAGGAATTTGCATACTAATGGAGAAGAAAGTGTACAGATAATAGATGAGCAAGTGTGTAGTAAGGACTAAGAGGGAAAATAACATAGACAAAGTCAGGGGAGGTGGTGCACATTTAGATGTGGGTATACAGAGAAGGATGCTCTCAGGTGGGGACAGTGAACAGAGCACTGCACTGTATGAAGTGAGGAAGAAGGGCAAGCGAATCCTGGGGGAAGAGTACTGCCCTGTGGGAATAGTGAGTGCACAGGACCTGAAGTGGGAGGGTCTTCAGTGTCTTCAAGTCGGCATAAGGAGGTCACTGTGACTGACACAAAGTGAATAAAAGGAAAGATGGCTGGAAGTGAGGCCAGAAAAGTGACATAAAGCTAGTTCGTGTAGGGCCTTGTAGGCCATTTTAAGGACTTTGGATTTCGTTTTGAATGAGAAGGGAAACTAGAAAGTTTTGAGCAGGACAGTGACATGATCCGGTTTATATTATTTCTGTCCTCATCAATTAAGCAAAGTATTTAAAAGTGTCCTTTAGAATGATGAGGTCTTTTTGACCTCTGAGGTGGCAGATTCTGATCCCCTGTATAATTTATAATGGCACATTATAATCATGCAAATATGAATTATAGGTGAAAATCCAAGCCTACATTTTTCTTTATAGTTTAATTGTAGGTCATTGCTTAAAAGCATCAGATTATAAAATCAAACATTTTCAAATGCTACAAGGACTTCTTTTTAGATTTTTCTTACAAAATTAAAATGCACATTAGAGCATGCATGCTTTTTCATCCATCTGTACATGTCTGTGTACAAAGTGCAGTAAAAGGATGCTCCCACGGAAAACGCCTCATGACAGTTCACGCTTGGAGAAGTGGTGAAGGCAGCACATCAAAGAGCAGCTGCTAAAAAGATCCCGGGCAGCGGTTGTGGTTGCTGGGCTTCAGGATGGCCCCCAGCGCCTCACTCACCACTGGACCAGTGCCCTTCTGGGAAGGCACCAAAGGAAGGGATTATCATGGGCATTTGTGGAAGAGGGTCAGTGCTGGGAGCTCTAAACACACCAGGTATAACTGGTGTTCTCCACCAGCACCAACCAGAGTAAGCCCTGCTCTTCTTCCTTAACCTTCACCCTCCATCTCCTCACATAGTCAACACACACACACACACACACACACACACACACACTTGTTCCTTTCTCTCTTGCACCATCTTCCTTCTTCTTTATTGATTCGGTTTTCCATCTTTGGCAGCTCCCTTTCTCTCTTTCAGACCCATGTTCAACCCATCAGGACATCCTGTTGTCTACACTTTCAAACTATTCAGAAACTTACCACATCTGAACACCTCCATTATCATTACCCTGGCCTAGGTCTACATTTCTTACCTGGATTACAGGTACAGCCTCCTAAGAGGTACCCTATTACCTCCACGTCCCCCAACCCACTCTCTATTCTTTCAACACGGCAGCCAGGTTGACATACTTAATTAGGTCCTCATCATATTTCTCAGGGTAAAAGTATTTTTAAATGACCTACGTCTCTGCACAAGGAGGCTGACTAGCATCTCTCTGAGCCCATCTCTTACCACTCTCTGCCAGAACTCTATTCACAAATATGCTAGACGCATTCCAGCCATCGGGGTTAACAGTAGCTCTTGCCTCTGCCTGGAGTGCTCTTTCCCCAGATGACTAACTCCCCCACCTCAATCAAATCTTTGCTCATATATAATTTTCTCATTAAGACATTCCCCAGCTCTGTCACTCCTAACTCTTTTATTCTGTTTTTTTCCCCCATAACACTTATTACCTTCTAAAGTGATACATGAGTTACTTATTATGTTTATTGTTTATTTTATTGTCTAATTCTCTCTACTAGACACAAGCTCCCCAAGGGAAGAAACTGTTTGCCTCTTTGTTCACAGATGTACCCCAGGGACATAGAAGAGTGCCTAGCATGTGTTAGATATTCAATAAATAGGTGTTCAATGAAATGTCAAATGATAGTTCCTGTGATTTTTTTGTGCTTTCAGCTCAGGTTTTCTTGGTCTCTCATTCTTCCTGAAGTTTCTGTACATTTCACAAATAGATAT
Organism: Stenella coeruleoalba; assembly: GCF_951394435.1. Taxonomy (NCBI): domain Eukaryota; kingdom Metazoa; phylum Chordata; class Mammalia; order Artiodactyla; family Delphinidae; genus Stenella; species Stenella coeruleoalba. The sequence continues at coordinate 34,233,155 of NC_137155.1, forward strand.
TGAAATGAGGTTTCTCCAAAAGCCTTCAAAGAAGGGGACCAAACTCTGCAATGTTTTCTACTGCCTGCCATCTTGAAATTGAATTCTTCGGCTTCAACTGTTGTGCATAGAAAGACTCCAACTCAAGACATCCAGTTTCTATTCTTGGCACTGCTCTTAACTGTATGACCTTAGTAAACTTTCTTCAACTATTATTTTCCTCAACTGTAAAATGACAGGGGCAGGGGGAGGGGTGGGCAGGGAGAGGAGATTCACTTAAATGGTCTCTAAAGTCAAATGCAGCTCTCACATGATTTGTTATGTCTCAGAGGTACTACATCAAAGTGATGCTTTTTCCCCTTCTTATTCTCTTTCTCTTGCATTTGATAAGAAAAACCACTGCCTGGGTTGGGGGAGCGGGGGTGAGGTATTTGGGTGAAGGTGGTCCAAAGGTATAAACTTCTAGCTATAAGATAAAAAAGTTCTGAGGATATAATGTACAGCATGGTGACTATACTGTATTGAATATTTAATAGCTGCTAAGAGAATAGATCTCAAAGGTTCACATCACAAGGGGGAAAAATTGTAACTATGTGAGGTGATGGATGTGAACTAATCTTATTGTGGTGATCATTTTGCAATTTATACATATATCAAAACATTATGCTATACACCTTAAATTTATACAATGTTACATGTCAATTGTATCTCAATAAAACTGAAAAAAAAAAGAAAAGAAAAACCATTTTCTCAAGCTCAACATCCTTTCTGATCAAAATCTTTGCTACATATCAACCTATCTGCCCTTATCTTTTCAGGTCAACTCTGAGGTGTGTCTTTCCTTTGATGACTCTGGACTCTACAGTCGAGAGCAAACTACTTCACAGCAAGAACAAAGTATTTATGAGCTAAATTCCTAGAGCGGAATTTTTTAAATTTTGTAAAAGTAGTACTTTTAAAGAGATTAGAGTTCTAAATATGCCATCTAATGAGTTTATATTATTATTTTGCTACAATAAGATGTTAATTACAGTATGCTGTGTTTTTAAAAGACTGAATCCTTGATGAGAATAAGGAAACTATTCAAAAACAGCACATTTCAAAAGTTAGCGTAATAGGTCTAAATCTTATTATATTACTTCATTTAAATGTGTGTGTGTATATCAGAATACCACACAATATATTCTAACTAGGAAAATATAAGTATATATATTCAAACTAAATATATATGTGTGTGTATATATACACATATATGTATATAATATCTAATTATATATATATATCCCTAGTCCATAAAGTTAATTCATTTAATTACAGTTTTAAATGTGACATTTAGTAAGTTTATATTGCTTTAGTACATTAAAATGTCAATGTTAACTTTAGAATTCTGTTAAAAAAAAGAGTATTTTAAGGGACTAAGGGACTTTCCTTGCTTAAGATGTGTCATAGAACCAGTAATAGTTTTGACTAATTCAGAGATATTACTCAATGTTTCTCTGAGCTGAGAGTTCAGAGAAATATCCTTCTCAATGGTAGCTCTTCCTAGTTTGGGACACTGTCAATGAATGTCATGTTATTATATTTATACCATTATATTTGGTATTTCTTTGAATGTGGAGAGATGCTAGCTTCCCAGGCAAAAATCCTATACTCAAGTATAGCAAGCTGGGAAAAACTGTAAGATTGCTAGTCTATCAAAATGGATAAAGTGATTCTTATCTAATTACCATATAAAAACACAGTGGTAATAGAATTAAGAGATTTGCTTTTGTTGAACTCTATATTGAAATTTGGTTTAGAAAAATTAACAAACCAGAATTAGGAGACATAATTAGTTTGGAGTTTTTAGATGTCATTTAAGAGTTAATATTTAAATTTTATTAAAATGAACATTCTTTTGCTTTGAAATATAGAAAGAAATGTATATATGTTTATATGTGTCCCTTTCTAGTCATTATTTTATGAAAGTATATAAATACCATGTATTTTAATATGCCAAAATGTGGCTATAATTTTGCAACAGTGGTTTTCAAGAAATATTTTATTATGATGCCAAATGTGGGTCCAGTAACTTACAGATGGTCTTATGTCTTTAGTTTTATAAGTGTTGGTAAATCAGTTCTTCCTAATTTGTAAAAGCTAGGGCTGGAAAGGAACAGTTGCTGTGCCACTCTCCAATTAACAAAGTACCCACTCGCAGGTAACCAATGCTGAGCCCAAACAGAAAGAACTAGGATCTTCCCTAGGGTAATGCACTGCAATAACTGATTCCTTCATGAATCCCTTCAAAACTGTCTGTGGCTATACAAGTAGAATGTGGTTTTTCCTTATGGTTAAGTGGGCACCTACAAAGATGCTAATTCCACAGCAGACTTTACACTCTCTCTCACATCTGCCTACCTTATTACTCCTTTACTCTCTCCCCTCCTTTCTTCCTCCCCTCCTCCCTTCTTTCCTCTCTTCCTTCTTTCTTTTCTTTCTTTTCTTTCCTTTTTCTAATCTGTCTTTTTTTAGACCGATTTATTCTTAAAAGATATGAAAATAATTTAAAAAGAATTTGGAAAAACATATCGGAACACAAATTTTTCACCTTTGTTCCTTAGGTAAAGACCAACTGAATAACTGAGGAAGGAAGTCCATTCAGAGAGAACACAGTCCACATACGCAGGCAAGGGAGGCAGAACAAGCCCCTGCAACATGTATCTTTCCAAACCTTTGTTTATTTTCATTTCTATAGCAACCTGGTGGTTGTAAAATATTGCCATAATGAAAATAGAACACAAATGACAGTAAAATGTTCTTATAACTCAAATAGCAGAGAATTGTTTACAGAATTCGGAAATGCTGATTTTTTTTTAAAATGGGCTCATAGCAGGAAAAATGTCTACCTAAGTCAATAGTAAATTTCCCCTCCAGAGGGATAATGAGATGCTCGTGACACGTGCACTTTGGAAACTTAATTGTGTGCCCATTTCTTGCTATTACTTTCTTTAACCAAAAAAATCCCTAAAGAGATTTTACTACCATCAAATCAGTCATAGGGATTTCTCTGCTTTCAGTGGGGTGCAATGTGGGGTTTACTATACATGTTGCATTTCCCGTCACCCTATGAGCACAGAATATTCTTTTTTGTAAAGTTTTAAATGAGCCTCTCTTTGGTCTTTGCACAAGTGATTGCATTCCATAAAATATTATTACATAAAGCCAAAGCACCCTGGCTAGACATTAAACTCAGTATTATAATAAAATCCAATTGAGAATACACACACACAGACACACACAGACACACACAGACACACACACACCACACGCACTTTGAAGAGAATTTTAGCCTTTACATTTCTTCTCAAAAGAAGAGAAGATAGGGCTTCCCTGGTGGCGCAGTGGTTGAGAGTCCACCTGCCGATTAAGGGGACACGGGTTCGTGCCCCGGTCTGGGAAGATCCCACATGCCGCAGAGCGGCTGGGCCCGTGAGCCATGGCCGCTGAGCCTGCGCGTCCGGAGCCTGTGCTCCGCAACGGGAGAGACCACAACAGTGAGAGGAGAGGCCCGCGTACCGCAAAAAAAAAAAAAAAAAAAAAAAAAAAGAGAGAGAGAAGATAGAGCTTTGTAGGCATAAAAAGAAAGAAAAAGAAAGGTCAAACTTTACTGTAACTAAATGTTCTGTGGTTTGCAGAATTCACAAAACAAATTACAGCATGACATCCTTTTCAAGGAACTGTTTGTGTCTTCGGAAAAAGTGTGTATTATTTTTGGTGAACTCTACCTTTTGATGTGGCCTTTCTGAGGGAAGCAGCATCGTCAAGATTTTTTCTTTTAATTGCGTAACACTACGAGATGAACAAGACAAAAGGCAAGTTCATTTAGTAATTTAAATCCCTGAGGCACAGCCAGAAAGAGACTGAGAAGGAAGGACCTGGGAGCTGAATGGAGCTCTGAAGTGCAAGTCATTATCTCCTCAGTCAGGAGACCAGTCCAAGATCAAGGAGTTCTAATTTTATTCATATCTAAAATGACAGGAAGGTAGGATTTACCCCAAAGATAAAGAAATAGTTCATTTATGTTGGAGGCAAGCTAACTCTTTACTTCTAGCAACAACAATAAAATTATCAGCCATTTTGACAACGTACCATATGCCAGGCATGGAGTTAGTTTATACATTATCTAATGCTATAATGCCTACAACATATCTGAAATTATGTATTTTGATTCCTCATTTTATAGATAGTGGAAGCTCAGTGAAGTTAAAAAAGTTTTATCCAAGGTGACTGAGCAGGTAACAGCATGAATTGGGGTTCAAACCAAGATCTGTCTGATTCCAAGGACCATATTCTCAGGAACTTGACAATTTCACTCCTTTTAACTTCATTATTGGATGAAAAATTAATGTTTCTAAATGCTATGATTCTATGAGGAGATAAAGGCATATCACGTGTATCAAACTAATCACTTCAATGTTTCTGTGAATTAGAAGTAAAGCAGGTAGGCCACGCCCCATTTTACAGGAGACGGTAGAACCAAGGCTGGCTGTGAACATTTAATCAGCAGCAACTTATTTCCAGGCACAATGTTCATTCCATCAGTAAGTATGGGCTTGCCATGGTGGTCTGAGAGATTAATTGACATTTACTGTTTTATTAGTTATGACAAAGGTATACCACTGATGAGTTAAACTATGGATTGTCATTTGAGTTAGTAGAAAGCAATCTGTAAGTACACTCAAAAATTCCATATAAGAAGTGAAAAAATATCTGATCATCCACTTTTCCAAATAACCAGACGTCTGGCTCCGTATACACACATAGCTAGCTATCTGACTGATTCTTTTAATTTTTTTTAAAAAACTGGTTGTTATGGTGGCTCATGGATGCTACTATAGTGATAAAGAGACATACTGAAGGAGCTGCTGAATACCTGGCAGAACCCCAGATTCCAATGGATAAAAAGCTTGAAGACTAATCTTCTTTTGTGCATGTATATTTGTCTTACAACCAAATAATCCTCTACAGTCATCTGTACAGCAATTCTGCACCCGCATATCAAAAAAGATTTAATTTACTTTAAAAAATCTTCCCAAGTAGCAGGTATCTAAAAATATTTCAAACTGGTTTTACATGTCACATTCCCATTTGAAAACGAAGCTGAAGCGAACTCTGCCAAGGTCGTCTATGCATCAATTTATTCATTTGTTCATTCATTCATTTATCTGGCCAAGCATTCATTGAAGATCTACACTGAATCTCTTTGCAAAGGGCTGTATTCCATACTACTAAGACAGGTTCTTATACTTAAGAAGCTCACATGGCACGTGTGAAACAGATCTGTAAACAAATTTCCCCCAGTTCAAAGTGATAAGTTCGTTATACAGATAAAGATTTTTTTCTCCCATTCAAAATGACAAGTACTCTAAAAAACATAGCTATGTATGTAGATAAAGAAAAGGAAGTTATTAATTGTCCCTTGGGAATAGAGGAAAGGCTTTATAGATAAAATAATATGAGCTGGGTGCTTAAACAGTGGCTCAGTAGATTTCAAAATCCTCAAAAAACAACCAACAGCAAAAAACACATTTCACTTTGTAAACCAATACACACACACAGCTAAAACATAAGTTTCATAAAATAATACTTACACTCTTACGTTTTCTACTATATTCCATTCCATTCCCAGAATGCCAGTCTTGGCCCACTAAATTGACTTTATAACCTTTTAATAAGCTGCAACTCACAGTATAAAAAATACAAGTTCAAAGGAAGAAAAGCAGTTATCCATTTGAAGAAAATATATCCAAAGGGAACAGCATGTGTAAGTCATGGTATTACAGAGGCCATGACGTAGAGAAAATGGTAAAAATTTCAGTGGAGTTGAATCATGACTGGCATGGGGGTGAAAAGTTGAAAACTGGATTGGAAGAATCAAAGGGAGAAAGGAAAAGATAAGGCTGAGAGGTAGGAGAAGAATGTAGGACCAGACTGTGAATAATCAGACTGTTACTTACTTTTGAGGAATATAGGCTTTATGGTGTGACAACAGTGATAGAGCAGAGATCATTAAAGTGGGAAACAGCATGCTACCCTTGCTTTAGGGAAAGACAGTAATGGCGAGAAAAGACCAGACTGCAGTGAGACAGGTGGCAGGGAAAATAATAAAAGCCTCAGCCAAGGTAGTGGCAGCGGGGATGGAGAGCAAGGAGCAATTTTAAGAGTTATTCCTAAGAAGGGTTTTGAGTTTAAAACAACAACAACAGGGCTTCCCTGGTGGTGCAGTGGTTGAGAGCCCGCCTGCCGATACAGGGGACACGGGTTCGTGCCCCGGTCCGGGAAGATCCCACATGCCGCGCAGCGGCTGGGCCCGTGAGCCATGGCCGCTGAGCCTGCGCGTCCAGAGCCTGTGCTCCGCAACGGGAGAGGCCACAGCAGTGAGAGGCCCGTGTACCGCACAAAAAAAAACAAAACAAAAAAAAACCAAACAACAACAACAACAACAAAAAAAACAACAACAAAATAACTGGCTTTACAGCACACAGTCCTAGTAAAACTGGAACAAAATATATAGCATAATTAAGATGAAATACAAAATAAAATTGTTCTCATTTGAAAAATTTAAAGCAACCATTCATAAGAATTTATGTATTCAACTAAATATTCTTAAAAATGCAAACAGTTCTTTAATACTACTATTCAGAATTGACATGGAATGAATTCATATGAATGGCCATTAAATATTTGAAAAAGTATCCACCTTAATTAGTAATCAGAGAAATGTAAATTAACAAAAAATATGCCATTTCCTGCTTATCAGTTGGTAAAGTAGTTTTTAAAAACACGAATATTTTATATTGGTAAAGGTGAGTTGAAATTGGGACTTGCATGTGTTACTGATGGGGTTATAAATTTTTAAGATCTCTTCTGGAAATCAATTGGGCAGTCTGTATCAAGAAACTTAAAAAAATTATATCTGTTAACTCATAACTCAACTTCTACAATTTTTTCTTTAAGGAAAGGGTGAGATTTAATGAAGACAAACTTAAGTCTGATCAATATTTAAAAAAATGAGAAACTGAAAATGGGCTAAATGTCCATCATTAGGGAAGTGATTAAATAATATTATGTAGCTCTTAGAAATTATGTTGTGATTTGACCTAAATAATAGAAGGGTTTATATTCATAATTTGAATTTAATTATGTTTTAAAGAATAATTAATGACATGTAGAAAATGCTTGTAGTGCTGTTGTTAAAATGCAGGTGTCAAAATACATGTGAAAGATAATGAAAATATACAAAATTATTAGAGATTACACCTATACTCTGGGATTCCAAGAAATATTTTTATTTTATTCTTTATACTTTCCTTTATTTTCCACATTTTCTGTAATGAACAAATATTACTTTTATAATCAGATAGTATAAAAGACTTGTCAGTATTATTAGTAATTAAAAATTACAATCATTTTGCACATTTACTAATAAGCAGAGATTTTTTATTATATTTTCTCTTTCATTAAATGGGGATGAAAAAATACTACCTCCCAGAGTTTGGGAGAGTAAATGTGATCATATAAGAGAAAATGCTATTTTAAAAGTCCTATACATTTCCATAAAAACATTATATACAAATTTTTCTACTATTATATCTTTTAGCTGAGACATTAGATTAGTATGACTAAGATGGCTTCTGAACAACAAAGAATTTCTCCAATGGGCATTTGCAACCAGAATCAAAGTCAAAATTCTAGAAATCTTACAAGGATTCCAATTTAATTTCCTCAAAAGGAACATAATTTAAATGAAGGTTTAATATTTACTCAAAATATAATTATATTGTTAACTAAATGTCAGAATTTTTACATTGTCATATTCATCCTAAAATCATTACACTATCCTTTGTGAAAAGGATTATGGGTGATGATCCTTTTGTATCTCCGTTTTCCAACTTTTCTCTAACATAATTATATTCTCGGTACCAGCCCAAATTATGAATATAAGCCCTTCTATTATTTGGGTCAAATTCCTAGACATACAGGGAACTTGAAACAAAACGTTGGGCACTCTACCTTTTGGGGAGCAGAAGGAAGAAGTCAGAGAAGAAAAAACAAAAGACAATAAGCCTTTAAAATTATAGGAAGAGATCCAGGAGACCACAGCGTTATAAAAAGCAGGAGGGATACAAATTTCAAGACAGATATTATCAAGTTACCGTGAGCTTGAGAAAGATGATAGTAGGCCAAAAAAAGTCATTGGTACTTTGCATTTGATAAACAGGTACTATCCTAAAGAATAGTTTTCATATAGAATGGAAGCAATTTGAATGAATGATGATGATATCTAAATAACTAGACATAGGGAGCTATTTTCAAAACAAACACACTTTGGCCTAAAACAATTCTACAACAACATTCACTTATAGCCCATGATACATGTATATTATGTATATATCGGTGTGCATCCTCATGGATTCTAAAGAAGCCCTAGAAGCCCATTATAAGGTATGGCTGAAGCAGGGAGAAAATGTCCTGGAGAAGAGAAATCTCTGGTTACAGCCCCTTTCAGGCAGTCTTTTCTGAGGCTTCTGACCCTCACAGTGTATTTTTCACCTAATTTCCAGGAAGATTTACACTTTGTGTGACTGAGAATTGTGATACCCTAATGTGATGTGTAATTCTCAGAATATATTATACTGCATACTATAATATCCAGGTATAGCTTTTAAAAATGTATTTGTGGTGATTTCCATTAAAAGTTGGACATCAAGTCTTTAATCAATTAGCATATTCTTTCTTGAAGGAAAAAAAAAAAAAACTCTTTAGAATCTTTTCCAAGAACAAAACATCCTGAAAGATCGGAAAAGAACAGAAAATCTGTATTTTGCTAGTGTCCTGATAAAAATAAACCATAATTCTTACACAGAGGCAAAGCACTTAGTTGATTAGATCCTTAAATGTATGTTGATATTTACTATTAAAGATTAGAAGCAATATAAAAGCAGAGTACAAGACTTAATCTAAATTCTTCTCTAGGTATTTATTGTAACTATAGAGTGTGGCCTTAACACTTTAGAAAGCCTACTTCAAAATAGTAGTAAGAACAGCAAATGGCACTGAGTTTGTGTCAGGCCCTATTCTGAGTGCCTCACTTATATAAATTCATCTATTCCACACAGAATCCTGGAAAGTATTTCTATTAATTTTTTCATTTTGCAGATGTGAAAAAGAGAGGCACAGATGGCTTAACTAACTTGCCCAAGGTCGCAGGCAGTAAGTAGAGGAGCTGAGGTTTGAAACCAGGCGGTCTGGTTCCTAAGCTCAGGATCTGAATAATTTAGGTAATTAGGTAACCTGTTCTACAATACTGTGGCAAACTAGAAAATGGTTCCCCAAACAGAAATAGTTTGAACCCAAATTGACGTTACACTTGATTATACTGTTCACATTAACCAGAAAAATGTTAATGGAAAACAATTGATTAAATTGCTGTGGTATCTCCAAAGGAAAAGGCACATGAAATTCTTTGTTTCCTATCATTTATATTACAAACTAACAAACTGAAATTAAGGGAAGATGCTAATGCTTCGTAGAAAACAGACTTCTTACCCACTCAGAGTTCAGGAGAAAAAAGAAAAATAGAGGTTTGTGTCTACATAGTTTCTAAAATCAATCACAATGACACCCTTTGGAAGCCGTTTCTATGTAGTGACCATGAGTGGTGAGAAGACTGCCACGTGGTCAACTCTGACTGCTCATCATAATGTCCAAAATAGCAAAATGCATTCTGATTTTTAAGGTTTATTTAGGGAAAGGATTCTGATTTTTAGGGTTAGTTTATGGGTTAGATTCAAAATCTAACCAGTTACTCAGTTTCTTGGGGGCTACAAGTCTTTTGCCTGAACCTATGATGCAATAACTCTCAAGACCAAAATGTTATAAGAGCACCTTCTGTTTAAAACGTGCATTTTAAGAGAACAGCAGGATTCAGCTCCCCTAACCAACAGCCCTTACTACAAAGATACAACAGATGTTGGTCTGTGTGCAAAGCAAACATCAGCCTTGCTAATGTGGTCTGTGCTGAATTCTTGGTAATTAGACATTTATCCCAGTGCAGAGTCAAGGTCATTAGAGTGAAAGGCTGTAATGCTTACAATTATTTTGCCCCTCATGTTTCTCTGCATGAAGTCAGGGACGGCAGTGCACAAGAGTGAAAGAAGAAATGTTTCCATTACTGCAAAGGTCTCTTGGTACTACAGAGGCTGGGAAACAGAGACTGAGTCAGTAGTAGAATCAGCTACCGTTTGGTTAGACAGCTTGACCTGAATCTGGCCACCCTTTCCCCATTTTCTCCCCTCCCCCTATGCCTTCTGACCTATACAAGGGAAACATTAACCGACAGAATGGCAAGCAAAAAAGCAAGGGGCTAGCAACCACAGCCTAATTAAATTTAACATATTAAGAAGTGGTGAAACCACAGGCAGCTGAAAAGGAGTGCTCAAGTTCAGCACAGCCACCATTTCTAAACACAGTGGGTGCAGTGAACTATGAACAGTATCTGCAGAGGGCAAGCAGGAAAGCAGTGCTCACGGCGAAGTCTTAAAGCACAACGGTCTCTTCAAATGATAGGAATAAGGAGACTAGGGCTACTGACAATGGCTGGATTAAAAAACATATATATTGCAACTTTTTTCTCTACATAGAGAACATGTACAATTATGTCAGACTCACAGAAGATAGCCACTAATTAATTAGTCAAGCTTTCAAACTCCCTTCTTTACAAAAACAATGCTGGGGAACGACAGATCTTTTGGGGATGCACATTTAGAAAAATGTGCTGTGTGTAATCTAGTTTAAAGAGCCCTGGGCTTGAACTCAGACAGCTGTATTTGAAACCAGGCTCTGCCATTCACTGGTTGTGTGGTGGAGGCATGTACTTTTACTTCTCTAGTTTCAGACTCTGCCTTTGGAAAGAAGATTGTAGTGGGATTAAAGGATCCCTTCTAGGTAATTCCATCCATCTCTGAAATCTGACATCAATCACTTCAGCAACCAATTGCATCTGTTTTCCCATTATGTTATAAAAGCATTATTTTAAACGTTGATGATATTCAAAATATTTAACAATCACAACATAAGATGACTAATTTGTACAGACACTGACCACATTGCCTTCTTTGGAGGGTTTAGATGCACTGACAAAATATACAGACCGTAAAAGCTATGATGTCAATGACCATGATAAATGCCAATGACCAATTTTTATAAAATGTAGCAGCAGCAACTGAAAATAATGGTATTTAATATTTTTGCTTTTTCCTTGCGGTAGTGGGTCCTTACTCTCACTCATTTTTAAAAATTACCCCTGATTTGATTATTTACTCCCCTATTAGGCTTTTTACATCTTCCTCCATTAATTTGCTTTTATTTTAGCATTTCATTCTTAAGTGTTTGTACTCTGTCCTCACTTCCTTTGGTCTCTTTCCTTTTATTGGTCTTCGCTTAGCCATTTCTATCCTTTCTTTACTCACCTACTGATGTTCTTTTCTGTCTAAATGATAATGTTCTTGAAGCCTCACAGACTTATTTTCTATGCTATAAGATACAATAACAGTCTCGGGACACATTAAATGACCATCACCAACATCATTACAATCACCATCACTACCACAAGTCCCACAAGAATATCATTCCCTTAATATCTATATACATCAAAAATGAAAATATAATATTTCAGTTGCTAATGGATGGCAGTGTAATGACATATCGACCAGCAGAGAGAACTAGGCATTTCTCAGAAATGTGTTGTAAAAGTTCCTTTTCATTTTATTTTCTTGTCCTGCATATTGGTAGGTAGCTGCTACCTTACATGCTTACCAAATAGCCAGAGATAAATCACATTAGGCACATCTCTGGTACATATCTGGTGAAATGTGCCCACATCAATGGACAAAAAGATATTTAAAAATAAAAATATTATTCAGTTTTACTCCCTTAATCTTTACTGCAAAAGGTCTTCCAAAAATAGATTACTGTTTACTCATACTAGTGGATTAAAACTATGTCAATATGTTCCTAGCGAGTAAACTTTTTCCTTGGCTAATTCTGTTTTTTCTAAATGTCACAATCAGCTGGATAAATTACAATTCAATCAGCAGTTAAGATAACCAGACATGTGAATTATTCTTTAATGTTTTTTCAGTTCCATAACTTCTGAGAAAAATTCCAATCAACTGATTTTTTTAAAAAAATCTATTCATTTGACTAATTTGATTTCCATGGAATTAATTACTTAATAGTGTTATATAGGAATAGGTAAATATACACTATTGAAATCTAAGAGTTGAAAAGAGTCTTTCTGCTGCTTTATAAGTTCTATTAAAATGACTAGTTCTGGGCTTCCCTGCTTGCGCAGTGGTTAAGAATCCACCTGCCAATGCAGGGGACACAGGTTCGAGCCCTGGTTCCGGGAAGATCCCACATGTCCCGGAGCAACTAAGCCTGTGCACCACACTACTGAGCCTGTGCTCTAGAGGCCAAGAGGCACAACTACGGAGCCCACATGCCACAATTACTGAAGCCCAAGGGCCTAGAGCCCATGCTCCGCAACAAAAGAAGCCACGGCAGTGAGAAGCCCACACACCCCCAACGAAGGGTGGCCCCCACTCACCACAACTAGAGAAAGCCCGTGTGCAGCAATGAAGACCCAATGCAGCCAAAAATAAATAATAAATAAAATAAATATTAAAAAAGTCTTAAAAATGACTAGTTCTATATTAGTAATAACAAACACTAGAAACTAAACTCTTAAATTGTAATATTTCCAAAGAGATCCTTTAAAGGTAAATATGGGGCTTCCCTGGTGGTGCAGTGGTTGAGAGTCCATCTGCTGATGCAGGGGACACGGGTTCGTGCCCCAGTCTGGGAAGATCCCACGTGCCGCGGAGCGACTGGGCCCGTGAGCCATGGCCACTGAGCCTGCGCGTCCGGAGCCTGTGCTACGCAACGGGAGAGGCTACAACAGTGAGAGGCCCGCGTGCCGCAAAAAAAAAAAAAAAAAAGTAAATATGACACTACTTAATTTCTAAAGAGGTAGTTAAGGAGGCTTAGTATCAGATTTATAAAGATGCTCTGAATATATTTTGTGAATCATGATTTGGGGACTAAATTTGCAGAATCCAGACAAAAGAATATTCAAAATGACAGAATAAATTACCTTAAAACTGATGCTCATTGTCTGATCTTAATGGCTGTTTAGAATTTTCAGAATCAGTGAGGAACCCCCAAACTCATTTTTTTTCCTAATGGATTTAACCCTACCCAGGGTCACCTACAAATTTATTCTGGAGTTTATTGAAGTCTTCCATTTGTTTTAATAAATATAATTATACAAAAGTCCTGAACATATTTATTTAATATTTTTAAAAGGAGACTAGGATGTCAAGGGTATTTTCTCTGTTTCATTTCATTAACATAAATCACTCTGGTTAAGATGAAACTCCCTACACATGAACTGCATTAAAGCAACTCTACCCCTTCGGAGGAAAGTCTGAGTCAGGCCAGCTCAGGGACTTGCCTCAGTCCTGGTTTTGAACACGTTCACAAACAGGTGCAGACCCTTCACACCAAAACCAATAGAAAAGTGTGTGTTCCCCATGCAAACACTGATTGCTCGCCCCACCCACACTTTGTTTTGTTTGAATTGACTTTGTTCCCTTGATGAATCCTGTTTATTTAGAAAAAAAGTCTGCCTTAACATACACTGGAAAGAGAGAAAAAAATCCTTTACTTTGATCTCCTTGGCATGTGCCCTAGGATGAAAAAGGTATCCCAGTTGAATTTTTATGTCACGACCATCCTCTGTCAGCGCAGTTTCTCTAAGAAATTCTCCACCTTTGTAGAGTTTCTCTGCTTCCCATCCCTAGCTAGATTAGCCACTAAATTTATCTGAGGCTCATTACATGATATGTTGTACATTGTTTCATTCTAAATAATGGCAATACAAGGCATTAGGCTTAAATAAACCAAGGCATATTTACCATCAAACTAAGAAGATTAATTTTCAGAGTCCCTCATTCACATGAACCCTTTCCAAGGCCTTGTACCTATTTAAAATTTTTTTCCTTGGTATTCTTTCTCTGAAAGAGAGTACTCATAATCATAGAAGACTGAATGAGACCCATACACTGAGGTCTGACTCTGAGTAGAAATGATAGCATGCCTGTGTTGTGTGAAATCATCCTTCCCTGGACACCTGCAGAAGCGGGGGCTACTTATAAGGCTTGGAGTAGCATCCCTTTCCCTTATATGTGTTCTCCTACTGCATGGTCAATAGTTTATCCTTTGTTGATTCTCTGTCTCACAGTAACTTTCACTCCCAACTAGGATTGTATACTTCTCCAAGGAAAATGCTGGATACTTCTGCATTTTGCTCCAACAGCAACTAGCCCAGAGTTGAGCCCACAGTAGGTCAGTTACTTGTAAGGCAGCTTTATGCACATCCATACCTATGACAGATACCTCAAGCCCCAAAGGCTGAATTAAGAAACTGATCAGTCTGTCAGAACATAGTTGTGCCATTTTTGCACCCCTCAGCAGCCATGTCAGAAGAGTTGTATCTGGGAATAAGTTTCCAATAAACCTCAGTTTCTATGGTATTTCACCCACAGGCATATACCTGCCTGCCAGAAGGGAAGAAGGAATTGCTGAGTGGCTGGTATATTTCTAAAGATATATATATTTCTAAAATAAGTATAGGGCTCCCCTGGTGGCACAGTGGTTGAGAGTCCGCCTGCTGATGCAGGGGACACGAGTTCATGTCCTGGTCCGGGAGGATCCCACATGCTGCGGAGCGGCTGGGCCCGTGAGCCATGGCTGCTGAGCCTGTGCATCCGGAGCCTGTGCTCCACAACGGGAGAGGCCACAACAGTGAGAGGCCCGCGTACCGCAAAAAAAAAAAAATAATAATAATAATAATAATAATAAAATAAATTGAGTATATTTCTAAATCCATTCATGTTTGTCTTGGGAACACACTTAGATTCCCATTTTGAATGAATGGTGAGCAAACATCCAAGCTTTTCTTCTAGCCCTGACACTAACTTCCTGTGTGATCTTCATAAGTACCTTGTCCAATTCATAAGGATGTCTGAGGACAAATAAAACATTACAATAGATGCAGGGCTTTTGAGCTTTGGGAAGAAAGATACTTCTTTAACATTGGGCCCAGGAAATATCTATTGACGATTCATGGAGGAAAGCATTCTGTAGGTTTATTCTAGGGAAAAATTCTTCCCTCAACTGTCATTTTGGGAAGAGAAGTGTCACACTTCTGCCTCTCCCAGAACAAGAAGTACAAGAGTCTGTATTACATGGAACACTGCACATTCCAGCCACACCACAGTTTCCCAAACACATCCCATACTTGGCATATCGGAATCAGGGTCAATTCAGCCAAGGAAAGCTGCATTCTTTTGTTATTCAAGAAAATCATTTTCTCCTTTTTTTGAATCTATTAAACATCACAAAGGCTTGTGTGTCATAATGTTATTAATGACTTCTGAATGTTTTGATATCAATAATTTTTTGGTTTATTCTTGTGTTTTTATTCAGGCGTTTTTCTTTCACTTATATAATTCAACCTACATGGATATCCTAAAGACACTGGTTGAGTACTTAAACATCCAGTAAAACAAAAGAGCATTTTAAGCAAACAGCTAAGGACTTTGCTGATTTATTGCTCTGATAGCCATAATTATCTTTTGAATAAATATGTGATAAGCATAGCTGTGGTTTGATAAAGTTCAGGACATATGTACATCTAGAAATATTATCTTTGGAAACAAAATGACATTGCCACACCATGATACCCCAGGATCCACTCCCAAAGCCACTTTCTTTTTTGACCAGGAAAAGTAATATAGTTTAACTCTTACTGTCTTATTTCAGGGTGTGCTTTCTTACCATGAAAGGTATTTACTTAATTGAAACTCTTCTCTTATTGACATAAAGGCAAACTAATATACGCTCTTCTCCCTCAGCAAAATATAGTCATGAATAACAAATGAGGCTTTAATATTTCTTAAGTCCATAAATGGATTTACCCATAAAACCAATTATATGTTCACACTGCAATTAGTTGCTAATTTTAAGAGTTAAAAAAAAACCAATCCATGTTTTTAATGTGTCATATCTGATCTAGTAAGTTTGGGAGATATGTGCACATATTTAAACTGAAACAAAATACACACAATGACTGTAAAATATCACCAATTTGCTATAATTCTGAATGGCAGTAACGTTACCCTAAGAAAATTCACTGGATGATTTAATAGTGATATCAAAGGAAACTGACCCTCTTTTCCCTTTTCCCTCTCTTGTTGCTTCTCTGTTTCTCATTCCTTCTTTCTTTGTCTTTATGACCATGTGTTATCTAAGAACCATCTAGATGCAACCAGTGAGAAATGGAGAAGACAGTCTGTAGAATATGGCTCACCCAAGTGCTCAGTTTATCTGATAATGAAATATTATATTATATATTGCACTTGTTTATATTAGATTGATTGCTGGAATCTAAAGGGTAGATATATTTTACTTACTTTTATATTATCATGTTTATTTAATTAATAATGAACTGTCTGAAGTGCCAACTAACTTTGCTCCCTGTGTATCAGGATTTCCCAAACTATGTTCTATGGAATGCTAGTTTCTGTGGTATTTGCAGTTCTTTTGGGGGAAAGAAACTGGGGAAATGGAGAGTTCCATGTTCAAGTAATTTGAGGAAATAATGTGTTAAATAATCTAAGATTTCCTTACTACTGGAATTCTAAAACTCTTTAATATGCTTTTGCAAATTATCAAGAGGAGATTTTTCACCAAAGGATACTTCTTATTGGTGAGAAATGCATATTATTATCCCCTGTATCTCATGTTTAGCAGAACATAGTGTGGAAAATACTTCTACTGGTATCTCAAATTTAGAGCTATTATTGGACTGTCTTGCTCTCCCAGATCTTTGTGTTGCCTGTCTTACTCTACTTAGGCCACCATAACAAAATACCATAGACTGAGTGGTTGAAACAACAGAAACTTATTTTCTCACAATTCTGGAACCTGAAAGTCTGAGGTGAGGGTGCCATCCTGGTTGCATCCTGTAGAGGGTTCTCCTTCTGGCTTGCAGATGGCCACCATCTCGCCATGTGCTCACAGGGCCTTTCCTTGGTACATGCATTCAGGGAGAGAGAGAGAGAAAGCTCTCTGGTGTCTCTTATAAAGACACTAATCTTGTCAGACCAGGGCCCTGCCCTCATGACCTCATTTAACCCTAATTACTTCCCAAAGGGCCAATCTCTAAATACCATCACATTGGGGGTTAGAGCATCAACATATGAATTTGGGGGGGACAAAAGCACTCAGTCAATAACCGTGCCTAATAAAAAAATATATTTTGAATTAGCTGAGTACTCTAAGACTTTTTTTTCTTTTGATCTGAGCAGACATCATGTTCATCACTGACAAAAAAATCTGTCAAGGCCTCCTTAATTTCTCTTAGGAGGTTGAGAAGTGGACGCTCAGTCTTGTTTTCTCAATACTGCTTTCCCTGGGTTCTCCATATGGTTACTTAGGCCCAGACACATCATCCTTGTGGAGCGCTAATGCCCAGTCCAGCCTGTGCATAAGAATACTCAGATAGGAGTACTGGATGAATGGTCCCCAGGATCGTGCATGAGATCAGAACACATTAATGTCAAATTAACATAAATAAGGCAAAAATAGTTGTTTTTATTTCCAAAAGAGCTAAGTCAGATGGTATCACTCATGACTTTCCTACCCAAGATGTGATAAGTAGGGCAGGAAATAGGCCTGAACTCCACGTCCCTTGGCTTTCATAGCATGACCAGATCTCCTTGTCGGAGAGGGCTAAGGCTTGAATAATTATTAATTTGCTAAGATGCATAATCTATCTTTACCAAATGGACCAAAAGCAACAGAGCAGCAGCAAGCTTGCAGAGGACAGAATGCTTGGTGACACTGCAGCCAACCCCTAAGGGGGAGACTTCCTCATTTCTGCTTCTTGGCTTTGAACTGGATTGAGAGCACTTTTGTATAACCCCTTTGTGAGAGATTCTAGAAGCTGGGATTTAATTTTGTAGAGTCTCCTGAGGGGTCTTTATTCCTCAGGGTGTCAGGACAACTCTCACACCACAGGAGGGTTCCTCACTTATTTCCACTTCAAAGGAGCATTAATAATAATCCTCCTTATTACAGAATCCAACCAGACCTTTCTGGTGTGATGATTAATTGGGAGGTGTTACTTTTTTTTTTTTTTCTCCAATATATCAGGTGCAATCATTTCAGCCCCTAAAAATAAATGTTCTCTCTGCAAAAAAACAGCAACAAACAAAAATGTTTTGAAAAGTAATCACTTGTTTAAAAAATGGAAATTGGGCTTCTGTGTTGTAAGGAATGTATGGGCATAACGGTGAAATCCAACACTGGTAAATGATCTGACTACCTCAAAGTGAAGTTTTTGCCTTCCTACAGTGGCCTTTAACCCTGCCCTTTCCTCCAATCTGAGAAGAGCTGATGTTGATGGAACATATAATGGCCCCTTTCCTGTGTAGTAAAGTCAGCAATAAAGCTTAGTAATTAAGGGTACCAGGGAGGCCCAGCCCAGCAGGCTAGTGGTGTGGCGAACACTTTTAGAACTTCAAACAATATCAAAGTCACTAAGAAGCGGGCCTAGCTCCGTTCTGGTTTGAATTAAGCCTCACTTCCACACGCACTTTTCAAATCCAAGCTCAAACAAGAAAGCCAAGGCCTTCTGGATTTCATTAGAGCCAATTATCTTATCTGTTTCATCTCAGACCTGACCCTAAGGCTGGCAAACAGCTATTCAGTGCATTTGTGTGGTTGTTTGAGAAAGCCTCCAGTCAGCCAATGGCCCGAGGACCTGCTAATTAAAACACCGTTGCCCCCTGCCTCTAGTGATTAAATATTTTCAAGCTTTTGTAAATAATTTTTCCATTCTTTGCCCCAAGCCTCAAAGGTCCAATACATGCAGTAATTTATTTAGTTTGTCAGAGAAGACTGTTGGAAATAGGGTCATAATGGAACCTTTGGAGACTTTTATATGTCTTGGTACTTCTGAAAGTGACAGTTTATAAACCAGCCAAATGTGTACACTGTTCTGATGTAATTATGGCCTAATGGCCTTTCTCCTTTTGAAGTGATATAGTGTATAACAGGCTTACATTTTGTCAATAATCATATTTCCTCAAATGTCAACATGATATCTAGCATTGGAATTTAATGAGATCATTTGAGTCCTAGAAATTGTATCAAGGTACACTGCCTTCAAGCTTCTTGCCTGAGGGTGGGTCACAGTCAGGAAGACTAGCTTGGGAAGACTAATCGAATTCTTGCTTGCTCTTTGTGGCAAGGACCTGCTAGAGAACACTGAATTCTTTCCAGAGCCAACTTCTGAGAAATCAGTGAGTGATACGATGATGCCACTTCAGAGAAGAAAACATTCAGGGAGAACATTTAGAATTAAAATCATTAGATTAATAACTTTTTCCAGACCTAATTTATATTCAGAGTGATCTGAGAACTTCAGAATGATACTTATCTTACAACTGGATTGTGGGGAGGGAGAGGACATTAAGAACTTGCTTTGTAGCTGCGACGTACACTACAGCATACATGGGTTTGCTAAACACCCCAGGAAGCCCACCACGGCCCTCCTAACACATGGACTTCCCTGCCCCCCAAGCTCCTCGGGCGTGACCTGGCCATGCGTGCCAAGGTGCATGTAACGCCAGACTAGCTCCTCCTGGACCAAGACACAGACAGAGCAGTGGGTGAGCATACACAGCAAACACCTCTCTTCCCTACTGCCCTGGGTACAGCCATTCAAACTCACAGCTCTTCTGGCCAGCGCAGTCATGTTTTATGGGAGGAAAATAAAAATCCGGGGTTTTGTTTGTTGTTCTTGTTGCTCTTTTTGAAGTATTACAAGAAAAAATGTTGGCAGGCTCATTAGCTGCATCCAGTGTTCACTAACGCACCTATGAAAAAGAGCTATGGGACGGAGCAGCTCTGCTTCTGCTCTTCTTAAAATGACACTTTGGTCTTATCCTAAAGAATAGGCTTTTAATAAAAACATCCACCAAAGGCAAACAATTAAACAATATATAAAGCACCAGGGGGCAACCTCGTGGTTCAGTAACAGTCTGGAGCCATTCCAAAGCAGAATATGTGGGTATTTTACAAGGAACAATACACTTTTCCAAAGGTATTATAAAACAACAAAATTTTAAAGTGGGCCTTCAAACTTGGTACAGGATTTCATGCTCAGCTCTGACAATGGGATGATCTTTTTACATTCTAATTTCTTCAAAAGCATGTTTAGAGAACTGTGTCAAACATTATGTCTATATATCTATATAGAGATATCACTGCTTTTTTAGAAGACACAAAATAGTAATTTGTTTACTTTCAAAAAATTGACACTAGTAAACTAACGAGTGAGTGATCCTTCTTTCATAATTATTATTTTTCATTTGGATCCTGTATTTGATTTATATCAATTGTCATACCCTCAAATAACTAAACTAAGGGCAATATATTTAGCTTCTGACAGACTTCAGTCTTCTAATTTAGAATTTAATCAGATAACTAAACTGAATCAATAAAATAAGACACACCCCAGATTTTATTATTTCTGTCCCTGCCTTTTTCACCTGCCGAGTCACTTGGAAAAATTATGTTTATTGCAGAAAAAGGCATCACTGAATAATTTCTGCAAATGTATTTTCAATTTAGAAGTCCTGGAATATGAAAGGGAAGTGATAGTATCAGAAACTTATACAAGGGAGAGGACTTGGGTACACAAAGCAAAGTCAGAGGCCCAATGCGGCAACTTTAACATTTAAGAGACTTCTGAAACTGAAAGCACAGAAGATCGAGCTTTCTTTGGGCTACAAAACTTTTAAATTATAAATCCGTGCCAGCTCCATTCTTAATCTGGATTGTAAATAAACTCCCCTTCACATCTTAGCTTTCACTATTATTCAGTCCATTTCAGTAATTCCAATATTGCTTTAATTTCAAGAAGTTATGAAACAACAAAAAATATACATCCTAGGTGAACCAATATTTTGTTTTCAACTACAACAATATACATCTTTAATACATAAGATAATATGTAGAGGCTATTTTTTGACAGCCATTTCTGCAATTATTTTCGGATGCAAAATATGCCCAAATTGAGATGCAGATGGATTTAAAATTCTGCTGAGA
Source organism: Stenella coeruleoalba (assembly GCF_951394435.1). Classification (NCBI taxonomy): domain Eukaryota; kingdom Metazoa; phylum Chordata; class Mammalia; order Artiodactyla; family Delphinidae; genus Stenella; species Stenella coeruleoalba. The sequence goes on from NC_137155.1 coordinate 34,254,419, forward strand.
TTGAAAGGTGACTCACTCATCCATCTCCCCCTTCTCCAGCCCACTTTTTTTTACTTTTGGATAAAATGCCTAATTTTTTCTCCAGAGCCTCAGACTGTGTATTCTCAAAACTTTTTTTTTTGGCTGCTCTGCATGGCTTGTGGGATCTTAGTTCCCCAACCAGGAATCAAACCCAAGCCCCCTGCAGTGGAAGCCTGGAGTCCTAACCACTGGACTGCCAGGGAATTCCCCTCCCACCCACTTTTTAAATTGCAAAATATGAATTATAATGGCAAGAATGTTACTTTGCTGAGCCTTTCCCATTAGGAGTTACGCAGTCTATAAGCCTGCTGACCTCCGTATGGCTTCACAACAGGGCTGATCTTTGGAGTAGAAGATGTTTAGACAACAAATACCCAGAACTGGGGCGCCCATAAGAAAGATGGACAGACTTATAAGAGTTACAAGGACAAGTCCTCACCCTTCTATAAAAGTGCCAGAGGAGTTTAAATGTCTATATAAATGGGAACAAATGTTGATAAGTTTCATCTACATGACATCAAATCATTGGGATGAAATATGGAAAACTGAATCTATCATTCAGATATCTGATGTCATGCAAAGACCTGGACTACTATCTGAAAGTCCTGCCTACCAGAAAATGGTGTAAGTTTCGGCCCTGAACCTCAGAAGTAATATCTGAACAGACTTCCTATTGAACACAAGTTTCCCAAAGTGGACCCTTTTACTTGGAAAAGTTAATAAGTAAATTTCTATTAGTAAACATTATATTTATCTAGTTCAGAAAAAAGATTACAAATTTACATTTATGGTATATTAAAACAAAGTTCTATCTCTTTTTTCACATTATTTGTCATCTCAAACTTAGTTACAGTAAACTTTAGGTGTGAAATCATGGAAATGGAGGGGAATTATTCAGTTTCAAGATAACACATGAAGAACAAAAGGCATTGAAATTTGGTTAATAAATAGTTGTTTAATGAAATACAGGATAAGTGACTTTTATTTGGCTTTATCTTACCAGTAAATGAAGCATAATCTTAAAATATTCACTAAAACTGTGAAAAAAGTGTGACTCCATAGTTTATTAATTATATTTATCTTCCATTCTGGCTATGTCATAATTAACGGCACACCAATTCCATTATTACTAGATGAGATGATTTAAGTTGATGAATTGATCTGAGCTGCTTGACAGTCCAAAAGATCTGCTATTTCTGGCCTAAAATGCTTCACAATAATATTTCGTAGAAAGCTTTCATTTCCTGATATCTCTGAGTATTACACATATGTTGGGAGGATTTTGTGCAAGGCAAGGGTTTTGTAATCCACTGTTCCATCTTGAAAATAAAAACAAATCGTTTCTAGTCACGCAAACTGCTTTCTTCCTTAGAGAGAAGTGCTAAGGAAAAGTTAATAGAACATAGCTACTCTTTTAATTAGTCCTTATTATTTGGAAAACTGTATAATTGCTACACGAATTCCTGGAAATTTCTGGCTTTAAAACTGTTCTAAGTCAGAAGGGAAAAATGTCTTAAAATTTTTACAGTTGATCTGACCTTTTAAAATAATAATAAAAACTATGCCTTGCATTTGAACTATTTTAAATAGTTCTTCACAGAAGATAATATAATTCACATTTCAAAACTTCAAGCACTTCAAGATACTTCCTGGACTTTTTACCTGAGTTCTATACTGTCTAATAATATCATATCTCTTTGATGCTCAGCTCAAAAATGAAGTTTGCAAGTGTCCCAAGGAAGACAGGTGTGCATAAGATCAATTTACTCCCAGGGTCAAAGAGCAAAATTCTAAGGGTATCTAGAGACACACACCTATAGAAATTGTAATTTTTTGATGAAAATTGGTACAATATGTTGCACAGATGAAAGAGAAAAAATTATTCTTAAACTATACTTATTGCTGAGACTAAAGAGCAGATAGAGCTGACAGCTTTCTAAAAGTTATTCCTACGGATCTTTTTCTTCTGACCTATTCTGATAAAACTTCTTGAAACATCTCTACATGCTGAATATAAAGAACAGAATCTGGACAATGAATTAAACTGTAGATCACTCCAGCAGTAATTTCATATGTATTGCTCTTCATTGAAATAAAATATCAATAGATGAAAATCATTACTGCTTTGTTCCCAAGATTGATTGACAAGTTTGGATTTGAAGCCCACATCTTCTTTATTAGCCAAGTCTTTCACAAAGAGAAAATGTGGGCTTGATTTGTGAGCTATGATAAATGGTCTGAGAAAGATGGTAGTAGGGCCAATTTGATATGTACAGTATTTCATATTGGCAAATTGCTTCAAGAAATTCCACCCTCTTTCCCAAAATGTCTTCAACATCCTTGGGAAAATACATACTATCATGAGCATAATATATTAGGTTGTCATTAACAATTGAAAATCCATTTCAAGACTGGGAAGCATCAACCACAGTTCTTATAGACAAAACAAGACCCCAAATCATTTTGCAGTATTGAGTATGATTTTTAGATGACAACAAATCATTCTTTATTTCAAAATTGGAGCTAAGCATTCATTTATCAGTCTATGTTCTATTAAAATTTAATTCGGGTTTTCTCAAGTTCAATCACATACCCATTCCAAAAAAATCTAAATGTGTACATAATAAAAAAAAATTTGTTTTAACAAAAAAGGAAAAAATATATTTTCCGTTGTAAACAGTCTCGTTATCAAAAGGAAGAAAAATTATAGGGGTGTTATTTGATAGGCTTAATGTGGCACATGAGGAAAGGCACAAAGAGAAGTGGCTTGGAATTATTATATGATACAAGGGTAGTGAGAATCAGGGAGTAATTTTCAATTTTAAAATAGTATTACCAATTTAGATGTCGAAGATAAATGCTGGATAGACTAAAATGCACTGGCAAAGAATTTCTCACTTTATTATTGTTTTGTTACCCCTACTCTTGACAGAGGAACTACAGTTTATAGCTCAGGGCCAAAGGAGTACTGTCTCTACACTCACACTTTTTGCCACCCAGTCCCTGATCACCGTTAACCAGCTATGTGACGTCAGGTAACCAACCTACTGAACTCAAGGGAGGCTTGGTATCCTCATCTGGAAACTGGGAGCACTTAATTCAACAACTTGTAAAGATGAAGAGAAATGAGCAACTAGCAAGTCCTCAATGAATTTCTATATTACTATGATATTATTATCATTATATTATGTTATTATTTTTATAATAGTTTTACTTTACATTCTCTTACCATGAAATTTCACTAAAATATGATAAAAATAAGAATAACCATAAAAATATGTACTAAGTTGTCATTACCAACGAGAGAACATAAATATTTACTATGATCCCATCTCATTTCTCAGACAGAATTAAGCAACCTCTAAATTTCAGACTATGCATATGCCAAGACTATTTAGAAGTCAGTGCTCTAAAATTAGTTATAACAACAATGATATGTTTGATAAAAAAGAAAATAAAATATTGTACTTATTTATGTTCACTGCCCAAAATTATCTACTATCATTCCATGGTAAATTCAAACACTCTAAGAAAACTCCAAGCTAACCATTACTGACTAGTTGTCTGAGGAGTAGCTGCTCTATGAATATGACAATTAAGGGTTCTATTCTCTGCTCTCAAGTTAAATGTATATGTTTCTATTTTTGCCACAAACAGGAGAAGTCACAGGAAGCTCTATTTTAAAGATGCTGTATCTACAATAGAATTGACAGTGTGACAGATGAACTGAGAATAGATGTTATCTAGTCAAGTTTCCAGTCACAGTTTTGTATCAATGGATTTTAAATTTGCTTATATCATTAAAGCAAACAGGTATAAACCAAAGACAACGGAAAGAGATATATGCTGTTTGCGCTCTTTGTATATGTCCAACTGATTCAGCTGCTTTGACTTTGTAATAAATATGCTAATTTTTAAATTCTATTGGTTATATGGTCAAAGTATTTTACCAAAGGCTACATTTGCAAGCACAAAAACATTTTGATTAAAGAGATACTTCATAAATCAATGAAAAGAAAAAACAACTAGTTTACAGTAGAAATAACAACACTTTTTTTTTTTTTTTTGTGGTACGCGGGCCTCTCACTGCTGTGGCCTCTCCCGCTGCGGAGCACAGGCTCCGGACATGCAGGCCCAGTGGCCATGGCTCACGGACCCAGCCGCTCCACGGCCCGTGGGATCCTCCCAGACCTGGGCATGAACCCGTGTCCCCTGCATCGGCAGGCGGACTCTCAACCACTGTGCCACCAGGGAAGCCCACAACACATATTTTGACTAGATATTTATTTTCTAGACTAGATAACTTGCTCAAATCCTCTTTTTCAGTTGGCATACTGACAACCTTGGTGAAACAGAATCATTCTGTTTAGAAGTTTTCCCCGAGAGGTGAACATGCCCAAAGACCTGATATTTACAGACCATTTGTATTTGGAAATCCTTACCATTAACAAATATTAATTATGGTAGCTACAGACTATAAGCACGTTAGCCTGGAGAGCAGTAATTTTTTAAAAATCACAACTTGTTTGCATCTAAGGAACCCAGATCAACAGCTCTAAGCCAATCTCTTAGCTTGTTTTCAGTGTGTGCCAAATGAGTCATTTATTATTTCATCAATACCTTCCAACTGTAAAGGGCTTATACCTATTTTTTGAAATTAAAAATCCAGAGATCATCATTCATTCATTTATTTATCTATCCAATAAAACATGAATAATTTGAAGAACTACTAATATTTTATTTCTACAGTGGAAATTGCTACTCTCTTTTTAAAACACGTGGAGATGTTTTCCTCATTAGATTCAATTAGAAGCATGAGATACATATTATCTTGCCCACTATGAACAGACTACTAATACTGTTAAAATTACCATACTACCTAAGGTAATCTATAGACTCAGTGCAATTCCTATCAAAATACCAATGGCATTTTTCACAGAACTAGAAAAAATAAACTCAAAATTTGTATGGAAACCCAAAGAGGCTGAACGTCCTAAAAAATCTTGAGAAAGAAGAACAGAGCTTGAGGAATCACTCTCCTTGACTTCAGACTATTATAAAAGCTACAGCAATCAAAACATTATGGCACTGGCACAAAAACAGACACATAGATAAATGGAACAGAATAGAGAGCCCAGAAATAAACCCAAACATTTACGGTCAATTAACCTATGACAAAGGAAGCCAGAATATACAATGGAGAAAAGACAGTCTCTTCAATAAGTGGTGCTGGGAAAACTGGACAGCTACATGTAAAAGAACGAGATTAGAACATTCTCTAATATCATATACAAAAATAAACTCAAAATGGATTAAAGACCTAAATGTAAGACCATAAAATTCCTAGAGGAAAACATAGGCAGAATACGCTTTGACAGAAATCATAGCAATATATACTTTTTGGATCTGTCTCCTAAAGCAAAGGAAATAAAAGCAAAAATAAACAAAAGGGACCTAATTAAACTTAAAAACTTTTGCAAAGCAAAGGAAACCATTGACAAAATGAAAAGACAACTAACTGAATGGGAGAAAATATTTGCAAATGATATGACCAATAAGGAGTTAATATCCAACATATATAAATAGTTCATACAACTCAACATCAGAAAACCAAATAACCTGACTAAAAAATGGACAAAAGAACTGAATAGACATTTTTCCAAAGAGGACATGCAGATGGCCAACAAACACATGCAAAGATGCTCAACATCGCTAATCATCAGAGAAATACAAATGAAAACCACAATGAGATATCAGCTCACACCAGTCAGAATGGCTATCATCAGAAAGAACACAAATAACAAATGTTGGCAAGGATGTGGAGAAAAGGGCACTCGCACACACTGTTGGTGGGAATGTAAATTAGTGCACCCAATGTGGAAAAGAGCATGAAGGTTCTCAAAAAATTAAAAATACAACTACCATATGACCCAGAAATTTCACTCTGGGGTACACATCCCAAAACAACCAAAAACACTAATTCGAAAAGATATAGGCACCCCAATGCTCACAGCAGCATTATTTACAGCTGCCAAGATACGGAAGCAACCTAAGGGTCCATCAACAGATGAATGGATAAAGAAGATGTAGGGTGTGTGTGTGTGTGTGTGTGTGTCTGTGTGTGTGTGTGTGTGTGTGTATGCACACAATGGAATACTACTGAGCCATAGAAAAGAATAAAGTTTTGTCATTTGCACCAACATGGATGGACTTGTAGGGCATTATGCTAGGTGAAATAAGACAGACAGAGAAAGACAAATATTGTATGATATCACTTATATGAAAAAGCTAAAAAAATACAACAAACTAGTGAATATAACAAAAAAGAAGCAGACTCACAGATACAGAGAACAAACTAGTACTTACCAGTGGAGAGAGGGAAGGGGGGCAATTTAGAGGTAGGGGATTAAGAGGTACAGACTATTATGTACAAAATAAGCTACAATGATATATTGTATAACACAGGGAATATAGCCAGCATTTTATAATAACTATAAATAGAGTGTAACCTTTAAAAATTGTGAATCACTATACTGTACACCTGTAACATGTAATATTGTACAAAAAATAAATTCTCTTATATAAATAACCACTTTAACATCTACAGAACTCTTAAAGAATTAATCTTTAGAAAAAATGTGTCCAGCACTCATCTAGGGATTATGGATAAGACAGAACCATTGGAACAATATTTTGAAGTGACTGGAACAGAAGCTGCTAAGCAGGCATTTAGCAAATTTGTTGAATGAAGAGAAGACATTTGAAATTGTTATAAGCAAATGAATGGGTGTTCAGAGTTCTTTGTGAAGCATGCTCCTTGAGGGACCAAGGGATAGGATTCATGCAGGTCCCTCACGGGTTTCCAATGCTTCTACTGTAGTGTATTACTCCCCCTTTCTTCTCTGATTTATTTATTTATTAACTGTTTCATTCAGCCAGTATTACTTAATAGCTCTTCTCTGCCATGCTGTGTACTAGGCATTTGTGATTTAGGTTTGGGGTAGAAGGCCTTATGTTTCAGTATAAGTTCACTATGCTTTATCACACCTTAGTCTTTTAAGTCATGAACAGTAGAAAAGAGTAGCAGTGTAGTGGTATAGAAAGAGCATAGATTTTTTTTTGTTTTTTTGCAGTATGCGCGCCTCTCACTGTTGTGGCCTCTCCTGTTGTGGAGCACAGGCTCCGGACACGCAGGCTCAGTGGCCATGGCTCACGGGCCTAGCCACTCCGCGGCACGTGGGACCTTCCCGGACCGGGGCACGAACCCGTGTCCCCTGCATCGGCAGGCGGACTCTCAACCACTGCGCCACCAGGGAAGCCCTAGAGCATAGATTTTAGAGCCACATCATGGTCCTTCCATATAGTAGTTCTGTGGCTTATACAAACCACTTAAGAAATAGCCATGATGTCTATAAAATTTATAATCTAGAACTGGCATGTAAGACCTTAATACAAATACCCATAATTATTTAATAAAATGATAACCTTAGAAATATATTTTAGGTGAACATAGAAGATATTTGAAATTATTTGAAGATTTTAAAAACTCCTGAGAAAAATCTGAATCATAACCTTCAATTATTTCAGAGATGAATGATAACTACAGGGAAGAAACAACTAATTATCTGAACTAATTTAGATATTCTCTTATATTTTTAAAACTATGTTTAAAACTTATAGCAAACATGAAAATGTTTGGTTTGCCTGCAATTTTCTTCTTGCCACATAAAAAAACACATAATAGAGACCACAAAGGCAATATATATGCAAATTTAAAATTAGCAGCCATCTTATATCCTATTATAAATGGAGTTTCAGAGAGGTTTTCCTTACAAAGATACTTATCATAGTCCAGAAACAATTAAAAATTAAGAAAAGGTACCATTTACTTTTCTCCCAACCTCTGTATTCTGCACCCACACACAGATGCCAGAAAGAGCTTTAGTTTCAATACTTAGAAAAAGGATTATATTAAGAAGGATATGCTTATAAATTAATACTACATTAAAAATTATTTGGGAGTCTATCGCACTAGAGCCCCAAATTAGAAAGAAATTTATATATTTAGCTGGGCACTCTTTGCCTGCAAAAGACTTTATGAAGTATGATCTGTATACCTGCCACGCAATCCCACCCTCACTCTCTTGAGCCCACAGAGCAAGGTCATTTTATGGCTCCATGCTTTTCACACCACAGTCTATTCTCTCTGCCTAGTATGAAACCCCCTGCTCCAATTCTTTTACCCCTTAAAAACTCCCACTCATCTTTGAATGCACAGGTTGAACAATACTTGATGAAGCCTTTCCCGAAACCCTTCAGGAAGAATTCATCATTTTATCCTCTCTATGTCTAAGGACATCTGTTCACTAGAACAATAAGTATCACTTCTATTATGTTCCCTGAGAGCAAACTGGCTCTAAATTCCAAGTGCTCGCCATTGTTCCTGGCACATACTGAGTGTTCAATGAGTATTTTTTGAATGAAAGACTTACTTTCTTGATTCCTCCTTAAAAAGTTTACAAGTATTTCTAGTTATACACGTTGAGCAGCAAGCAGACATGGTATAGTATAGTTAAAAACTGACAGAATTATTATAGTTTAAATCTGGTTCTTAAATAACTATGAACATTAAAAGTCACAATTTTACATTTCTGCAGCCTAGCTGAATAATGCTGCTTCTCCTCTAATTAAGCCTGGATATGGTGACCACACTGGGAAGTTTAAAAACGTTTTCTAAAATAAAGTGTCCACATTCCAGGCAAAGAGAAGGTGCCATTCTTGGGGATGTTCAAACACTTTCAGGAGCACTTGACTCACTTAACCATTTCAGTAAAAAATCAATAGTGTACACTTAATACCTGTTTTCACATTATTTAATGTAATTGTTGTGTTCAAAGGGGTTCTTTTTAAAAAATCTCATCTACCATTAACTTTGTCATGAGAGAACAAACAGATACAAAATATTAATTATCCTTCCCTGCTGTGAATGCATAATGCATTCTTATGTAAAGCAACAGTACCACAAATAGTATTGTGATAATAAAAAACTAGTAATTCTATGTTGCAGACCAATGACTATGATCATATGCTATGGTAAAGTTGAGAACTTAATGTGTGTATCATGTAAGTTACTAAGTCAACTTGGTAAACAGACAAATAAATTCATATGTGAGATAATGTAAAAATCTATTATCCCATTAGAGTTCCTTTAAAACATTAATAATGTTTTGTTAAGTTGCAAAAAGAATTCATAATATTGAAACCCCTATAGTTTCTTAATATAATTGTTTACTTTTACTGCTAATTAACGCAAGATATCTTCATAGACAACCCAAGTCAAAATAAACTTATTTCACCTATTTTTCCTATAAATAGTAAAGATACATGTACTATAGAACATGTGCATTTTTTTCAAAGTACAAATCTGAAATATGAGTAGAATTTTCCTCAAATATCAAGACAATATATTTATTTTAATGTATATTCTTAAAAATAGCAATTTTCTATCATTTTTCTTGGGCCTGTTTTCAAATGAGAAATGACTCTCAAAGGAGAAATTGAAGTATGAATGATACACAAGACAAGAGAAACCCATCAAAACTTTACTGATTAAAAAATTTTCTTATCTATTTCAGATGCGTTGTCAACAGGATTTTTCCCTTGGGAATTTATAATTGGTAAATTAGCCAAAGAAAAGAATGCTTCAAAAATTTCTTATCATGCAGTTGTTTGCTTTTGCTTCAAATGAACAAAACATCCAAAATTCATGCAGTACCAATAGGTTAAAATCTCCTAAAATCTTGCAAGTGAGGCACATATTGACATAATCTTCTATTTCCCTTAAAACATAGACCTTTCCAAACACTGAACAAAATTTTAATTCCAGAGAATAAATGCCTTAAAAAACTATATCCAAAACAACAACTTTTAATTTATTGTATTTCTTGTTTCAACTAATTTTTAGAGCTCTTTAGAAAAATAGTAGCAATGTGTATATATTAATATACACTTTAATTACTGCCTACATTTTCTAAAGAAACTGGCAACAACCAATTAATCAGTTGGTGTTTTAATGTGAGAGGGAAAATACACATACTATGATAGGAAAAAGCCATTTACTTAACCATGAAATGAGACTGCCTAGGCCAATGTTCCTTGGAACTAAGAATGCCAAGTGGTGCTATGTGTAAAAATATGTGCAAAAAATTCTTTAGTCCAGTGAAGTTTGCGAAACGTCTGTTCAAAAAAGTTAAATAGGTAGTGAAGGAATTCCCAGAGCGGTTAATATGCTAATGTCCATTCTAAATCACATCATATGTCATAATAGGCAGAATTTTCCAGACTACTGAATAATAAAATCTTTTTTTCCCTTTTTTTTTTGTAGAAAGAGGGGAACATTCCTGGCCATTGATTACAACTAGGTCTTGATGTACCTTTTTTTGGTACACATACTCCTTAAGTGGCTTTGTAGCAATATTCAGGTCCCTCAAACCAAACATTTTTTGGAGCTTTAATAGAATGACTCCTTTAGCTACTTTACCTTAGTTAGAAATTTACATTTCTCTTTTACATTTGGTGTTGTTTCATTTGTTTTCTAATTTTCCACTTTCAGAGAAAGAAGTACCAACCTGAACGCTTCAAGGTACTCAGTATCTCCCATGGGGGGATCAAGGCCACCTGTCCAGGCAATATTTATATTGTATCCTTCTCCAAGGCCTGTTCCAACCTAGGAAGAGAAAAACCACACCACAGTGGGTAGAGAAGAGCACAGGGAAGAAGCAAGAAGAGAGGAAAACAAACACATGTGAGCTCTTGAAATAAACATCAAACAACATGTCAAATCAGCCCAACTTTGCTTGACAACCAGTGCTCTGGGTTATGCACTTGTTCTGCACTGGTTCTTGGTCCCGTGGGACAATTCAGTAATCTCGTGTAATTTAAAACACCAGCAAAGGACAAGAAAATTAGGGGTAATCATGCAATGCAATTACCTGAAAGATACAAATAAAAGTGGGGCTCTAAAGAAATAAACCGAACCTCATTTGGGGCTCCACTGCCAGGGAAAAAGTTCCCTTCATCATAGCGATGGAGTGAAATATACAGGATGCTGGGGTCAGCATAAAAGGCCTGCTGTGTACCATTTCCATGGTGAACATCCTACAGGGGGAAAAAAAAAAACCAGATGACAAATACAGTCGTGTCTCACTCTGTGTGGAGACAACTTTTCTAATTTCTAGTTCCCTGTCTTTCTACCCCACCCTCCTTCTCATTTGCTGTCTTGTATGTCCCTCTTTCTTTCTCCGGTTCAGCTTGCTTCCATACCACCCCCTTTACTTCCTGAACTTTCAGGCAAATTACCCTTTAATGCACTCATTTTTTAAACTGGCTTCTAAAAATCAGGAAACCACAGCAAACATGCCCTGGAGACTCCAGATGAGCAGTCATTGAGAAAGCCCAGTCCTTTGGTACAATTAGATATTTATACACCGGCCCTTTGTACTCTTTGCTTCAGTGATGGAATCTCGCATCCTGTTTTATGGAGGAATTTTATGACTTATTAACTGCCAACAGTTCATAACCCCTTAGGCTTAATTAACTAGCCTCATTGGCCTCTGCGGAAAGACTAATGTTTAAACTACAAACTAGTATTTTGCAGAAGGATCTATGGCTTACAGAGCATTTTCGCAATTCTTGACAGAACACTAAACATACGTGTATGCATTGATTTGCCAAGTCCCACCATTAAGGTCAAAGGCTTTGCAACCAGCTGAGTAAATTGGCTTTCTTGAAGCGTTCAATTCAGTTAGCAGTCCCTCAGCAGTTAGAATGACTTCAAAAGAGATGCCAGATGCAAAAAGGACTTCATACTTTATTTTGGTAAAATCGTGAAGGCAAGAGTCAAAGACACAGGAGCGTGAGCTCATTAGCTATTAAATCATTTGGGCCAAAGCAGAAAGATGGCATGGGCCTTTATGCAATCTTGTCCAATCTGCCTAATTTTAATATTATATTATGGCTCTCTTCCCAGCCTCCTTCTTCCTATTTTTTCTTTCTCCACACCACTCCCCCTTCCCACAGGAAAAAAAAGGGGCCTGTTTCATTAAAATGAAAGAAAAAAAATTCTTAGGACATTTGTATTTGATAATGATTCAAGACTTAATAGTTCTTTTTTTCTAATTGTTTTATGATATAAACATGCTGGAATTGATAAAAGATATAGGAAAAATAAAACCAATAGCATTTTTAAAAACATCCTTACTAAAAGACCCCAAGTGTCAAGAGTCTCAGTTAATATGGTTCCTAATAGCTTCTGACAAAGATAAAATAAATGACTCATAAAAGTGAATAACCTATATATTTGTATTTAATATAATATTACTGCTACATGTGTAACATTTATAGTTTCAGGTTCTGTTATAAAAAAACTATTGGTCACTTGTAACTACTTACTTACACTGTATTTTATATCAGTAAGAATCACACTATTTTCAACAATGATTCCTACAATTTTTGAGTCAGGTACCATGCTAAATATCTTACATAGATTATTTAACATTTATATGAGGTATATGATATTATCGCTGATTTAAAAGGTAAATAGACTGAGACTTGGAGAGCTTCAGTTATTTTTCAAGACAGCGTCTTGAATCCACTTCTCACTCCAAAGGCCAAACTCATAACCATTATGCTGTTAACTTACACTTACATTCATTATCTCTTTGATCTTCTTAGCAAACCTAAGAAGTGAGACTGGTGGTCATTATTGCTCCTTATTGAGGTTTATATAACTTGTCTCCACTTCAACCTCCAGCCCAGAACTCCCTCACTAGACACCACTGAAACCTCCTTTTGGTGGGTTCTAAAAGCAGTGAGCTTGCTATCCACAGTGTAGACATACACTAATCTTCCCCCCTTTTACATAGTACATATATCCAAAATCAATTAAGGAATCATAAAATATTTAGAAAGAAAGGCATCTTTCCAGAAACTTGTACTGACTAAAGGCATACACACACATCAGGAAAAAAAATAGCTTACTGAAAAATATATATATTAATTCCTGGATTTCTGAACGTTTAAAGGAAAGGAAGGAGGAAATAGCAAAACTTGTCCTTTATGAGAACAAAAATGATACAATTTAACCCACAATGTCTTGAATTTGCTACTGGATACCTAGAGGATGGATAAACAAAATATTTTGAAAAATAACAGTGATAGAATGTTTGCATTGCTACTACAGGATAGAATTTTTAGTCAGCGTTGTAAGAAAAATTTTTCGCTGGGCCTAGATACATCCACAGTTTGCAAACCAGAAAAATATTGCCTTGATGTTGTAAAGGTTTATCTAAGAAGGTCAAATAAAAGATCATTTGTCTTAGATATAAAATAATATGTTCTTCAAAAATGTGTTGGGTGCTTATTGTCGCACAAATTTCAGAATAAGAAATATACTCTTGCCCACAGCACAATAAGGTTTCAACAGACATTATTCACTAAAATTCACAAACCCATTCTAAAAATACTTGGATAATTCTTGATTCCATATTTATATTCACAAAGCATTTAGAGATAAAGGTAAGTCCAAATGTGCCTTTTGTTTTGGGCAACAACTTATAATCTTGAGAGTATTTTTCCAGTTTCTCTGAAAATATAAATGCAAACTACTTACTGGTCAGATATGATCTGAGGATTTTTTCTCCACAGCAACAAATATATACTAGATCAATATAAGACAATTATTGGTGATTATGAGGACTTACTATAGTAAGGAAATGAACCAAATCATGAACAGCCTCAAAACAGATCTTGTATCTAAGATTTGCTGGGAAATACTGAAAAATAATTTCGCTATTTTACTGGTTAACGACATACTGTGAAAATTTATCCTATACAAGGATTTAGAGCCAACATGTTTTCACTACAATGTTAAAATAGCTCTGAATAAATTATATATTCTATCAACTAACGTTATCACTTATAATTATTTAGTACGGGCATTTGCGACAATCCTTTGGTCAAGTTTGGTGCTTGACCAAAAATGGAATTGCCTAAAATCTATGGATATTTGAAGTGTCTTTTTTTTTTTTTTAATGAAAATAGCCTAAAATATATTATTTTCGACTGAAGGTCACATTACATAAAAGCTACCTGAGTCATTCAGGCAAATCCTACTTCTAGGACAGGTTCACGCCCTGAACACAACGGCCAGTCTCTTGCAAGCTGAGAAGCAGGTGCACCTGCTCTCTTTCCTCACCAATCTGCGTATCTTTGGAATCTTCCCCAGAAGGAGAACTGGAATGAATAAGCTCCACAGATCAACTAGAATCATTCCTGCCTAAAATACTCAACGCCTCTGATATTTGGCTGTGGCTTCAAATAGGGGGTGAATTAGAGCTCTCTGTTACTAGGCATCTAAAAAATGTGGAATCTAGCTGCTCAAACAATGGAGTACCTCTGCCTTCTGTTGGCCTAGGAATTGATGGAGCTGGTTCATACCATTTAGCTAAAGTTAGTGACTTTGTATATGCAGGAATGAAGTTCTTCTGCCGCTGAAGAACCTTCACTTTTCCTCTGCTAACTTGCAGAACAGACCTGTCAGCCAGGGAGAACGGATGTCTCAGCGCCACGTGGCACTTTAAAACTTCCTTCTCGGCAGCTGGAAGAAACAGGGGAATTTCCTCAAAGTATCCCTGCAGCTGCAGAATTTGGAAGACTTGAAAGTAAGAATATGCGGGCTGGTGGTGATCTCAGAGGCAACCCTTTGGACAGAACTTCATATGTTTAGAGAATATAAAACAAAAACTTCTCTTTTACTATAGCCTGTTGGGAAATCAGTATCCTTTACGTGGGATAATGGAGCAAATTCATAATCAAAGGCCAGTAAGCTTACAGGACACTCCTAATAGCTACCAAGCAACTTAATTTATAAATCATATCAAATTACATCCAACAAACTTTTATTCTTATATTCATGTACAAAAACAAAACCTTACACACAAATCCTCTGAGGTACAAAATATTCATCTATCACAAGCCAGGCATTTTAGCCTTCAAGTCTCTTGTACAATTCATTGCTTTAGAGTTTGGATGTCACAAATGTGCTTTTAAAGAGCCTCTTAACAGTTATTATCTTCATAGTAGAGGAGATTCCTCAGAAAGTAATACTAAAAAATTCTTAAGGATAGGGTGACAGTTTAACAATCTCCTTCCTGAATAATTGTGACAAATTTAGAAAGCATAGAAAAATTTTCCCACAATCCTTGGTCTTCGTCTGCTACCTTTCTTCAAGTTTTTTGCTTATCGTTCGAGCAAAACTTAAGAGTTCTAGAAACATATTAAATGTTTTTTAAATTTACCATCTTATGAATCATGCAAGCCAATGAATATTAATTATTTAAAACGTCATTTTGTATATACATGGGAAAATAGGTACTGATGTCCTCCTTTTTGTAAAATTTTAAGACCTTGCTGCTGTAGTATATCTAGGCCTTCAACACATTTCTTTAATGTTGAACTATGACCTATACTGAAACATAAGCATGTTTGGAAAATACATGGGAAGTTGGGTTTCAATACCCTCAGCACCAAAGAACTTGCAGAAAGGCTACACTACAGGATGTGGAAAATAACCATTCCTACCAAACAGTACAAATGGTTATCAGTCTTTCATTCCTTTTATCTTCATTTTAACTTGACTAAGTATTTCTTCACATGGCTTGGTTTGTGCTCTCTCAACCCTTTGGTGTGCCTGCTTAACTGAATCGGAGGGCGGGACAGGGAGGCCACGACTTCCCAATAAGATTTAATTATGAGTGCAGATACGAACAAGATTTAGACTATTAAGGCTTGCACTTCAAAAAAAACTTTTAACATATTTTGCCTTTAAATCTTTTATCACCTGCAAAAATTAATTAAGTGCAGATGTAGCAGGTTAGCTTTGGATGCCAGGGTTCATTTCCTGTCTATGCTTTGTCAGACAACCTATTACACCTCCTCGTGAACTGGAGGCAAACCGAAAACGGGGCTCATAAATCACCAGTCAGCTCTCTTTCGCCCTTTCCTGGGTTGGTCCTTTTGTATGGGGCAGATCTCCAGCTCATTATTCACAAATATACTATAGACAACCTGCCAAGTGTCATCTGCATTTAAACAAACCATTTGTTAAACTAATTATAACTCCATTGTGTAAGAATGCATCATGTTAAAATGCAAGACTAATCTAATGCCTCTGACTTTTAATCACTCAGGGTTCCTGCCGGGAGTCATCCCAAACTGGCATACATGATCTGAGATCTTTTCAGAAAAAATGACATGCTGACTTGTTTTAATAATACCACTGTTGCACAACAAGCAATATGATTGCTAACCAGGGGAAGTGGCCAATTGGTTACCAAAGCAACAGCATTCTTTCCAGCACATCTGACTATTTAAAGTCTATATTCTGCAGGGAAAAGTAAATTCAGGTTCTGTTGGGTTATTTTAACTGTGGAAGTATCAATTCATTTAAGCATCATAAAAGTTGCCCTGATCTGCGCCTTCTTCTCATTAAATTGCAGTTAACACCATGAAAGTGAAACGTGAATGTTTATGGTTTCAGAACTGCAATCCTGAATTTAATGAGTTTCCACATTCAAAGGAAACACACCCTTCAGTTGTTTGCAAGTGCGAAAAGCAAGGCAACCTAACAGAGAAATACAAATACACTCCCTTTTATCTAGAGTCACTGAAAATGCAGCTCTGGCCAGGAATACATACCAGATCTACAATCAATATCTTGCTTATATTTAGTTGGTCTCTCAAGTATTTGGCGGTAATTGCAACTGAATTAAAAAAGCAGAACCCCCTGCGGAATAGAGAAGAACAGAGAAATAAGAAAGCAAATCAGCCAGGAAAACCATTATAAATAATGTTCAGAGCATTTTTTAAAATGCTATATGATCTCTGAAGCCATAAATCTGCTTCTGGGAGTACCTCGCAAGATTTCTCAGTCCATCTGCTAACAATTAGAGGCTTCAGAGACATGCACGGGGCAGGTGACCGCCAGGAACCGTGGCGCTTGGAGATGGGCAACAGTCCCTGGTACTTACATGGCTGTGGATTCTTCAGCGTGATGGCCTGGGGGCCTCACAACAGCAAATCCATTCTGTAAGAACAAGACAGATTTTCATTGATCAGATAGGAGAGGATTGCTTGGATCTCCACGTACTACAGAGCATCAGGCACACACAAAAACACTGAAATCTGTAAGAGGCTTCAGAGCTTGTTTTCTTGCCCCCATTACCATTTCACAGAATGAACAGAAACAATACATATGATCACATTTTCTCAGATCATGTCTCAAAAAGAAGGCTCCCACAGAGCCAGGGGAAGAACGGGGATTTGGGAGTTGTACCTAGCTGGCAAATGTGTACATCAGCTGTTATACTAGCATGATTCATTTTCAAGAACAACTTCTTATTTTATGACACCAGCATCCTAGAGAGGGAGAACAAATTCATTTTTGGTGCAGGTTTGGGTCAAAGTTCGGAAAGACCACGGAGGATCCAAAGTGAAAATTCTTTAGCTGGATTTCCTCAATGATTATTTCCACTCCAACGTCAGCAAAATGATAAATTTACACTCACACACTCACATACACACAAAAGAAACCCAGAAAGGTGAAAAAGAGAACAATGGAAAGCCCATATTTCTTCCAGTCTATAAATTTAGCTTGGATGACTGCCAAGACTTGCAACTTTATTGGATTCCCTAAGTCAATTTCTAGCCCACGTTCTGGAATTTTATAAAGAATTCCAGGGCTGAGTAGCAATCAGATCTATCCATGATCAAGGAATGCCTTAACCTCCAGATTAGTTGGAATGCATCACGGAAAGCTGAAGTAACTCCAGCATGAAGGCAGGGAACTATAAATCCTTGCAAAGCCAGCATGCTCAGAAAAGCTGGGCTGCTTGACGTGAAAAAAGAAATCATTTATCAGATGGCTCACACCACCTTTCACTTAACTATGATACAAGTAACATGCTCACGACAGAATGTTTCTTTAATATACAATCCTAAAACTTTTGAAATAATTTTAATATACCCCAGGGATATTTTTTCCCAGATCTTACCACAAGCATAAAGATAGTCTCAAGAAAAACAACCTATTCCCAACGGCTGTAAATATACATAAATTTTTCTAGAACATAATGGTAATTAACACACAATGAGTTAATTTGCTATATATTTTGATGGGCATATACATAATGATAATCCCAGAAGCAAATTAGAAGTCAATAACACAATACCAATTACAAATCTAGGAATAATGATAAACATACTCCCTATGCTTGTTCTCAAGCAAGTTACTATCTCTGTGGCTATAAAAGATTAATATAAAAGAAACTATTAATGAACAACACAAGACAGTAGAGAGTGCAATTTTAAGATTGTGGAGTGAAACTCTAGAGTGCTACATGACTTCTGAGAATGGAGAATTCTGTAATGATTAGATATGTGTGATATGTTTTACTGCGAAAACAGTAGTTAGGGTGAAAATAACAACCAATATAATACAGAGCAAGATAATTAGCATGTAACAAAATTTTACAATTAGATTAACAATACTAATGATCTTTTATAATTCAATTAAAAATACTATGTTTTGTGTATTAAAGGGCATGACTAGACAATACAAAGAAGAAAACATCCAGTAATCAATAACTATAAGAAAAAATATTCACCTTAATTACTAATCAAATACAAGCAGATGAAAATCCCAATGGGAAGCCATTTTTCCACTTAGGACATTAAAACTTTTAAAAATATTCCATGCTGACAATGGAGGGGTGCCTATATACTGATAAATGATGTCTGCAGGAGGATAATTTATTATAGTCTTTCTGGAAAATAATCTACCTCTATACATTTAGAGCCTTTATAAAACATTTACCCTTTGAACCAGTAATCTACTTAAAAGATTTTTGCTCTAAAAGTGTTATTGTGTAGACAAGTATTTATGTAAAAGATAATGTTTTATTTACAACAGGAAAAATGGGAATGATCTAAGTTGGTTAATATTAGGAGAATGGTTAAATGAAATATGGTACATCTATACCATAGAATATTAGAGAGCCATTAAAATTTTGTTATAAATATTTAGTGGAACAGTAAAGACTTAGCAATTTACAAGTACTGGTGTTGAAAATAATACATACAGCGTGATATATCTGAGTGATAGTATTATGTGGATTATATTTATAATTTCAAGTATTTTCCAAATGGTTTTACAACAAACGTCAATTATTTCAGAGTGAAAAAATACTATAAAACAAAGAGAAAGTTAAGAGGTAAATTTTAAAGGGTCCTTACAAGAAGAGTTGTGTTCATAAAGGTGAAAAAGGACTTAAATGGTATTCTGGGCAGGGGGAAAAGCATAAACATGGCTCAGAGAAAAAGAATTTTAGGAAGTATTATGTACAGAAAATGAACCTGAATAGAGTTCATGTTAAGGAAAAAAAATGGAAGTGAAATAGCACAGGTAACTAGCTAGATTATAGAAGACAAAAAGCCAAATAGAATTTAATTCCATCTCCTTCTTTTCTCTTATGGCCAAATTCCTTGAATAAAAGGTCTGCCTTTCACTTGACAGTTGTCTTCAGTCACCTCTACCACTTTGCTCAACTACTTGATTTTAGATTGAAAATTATCTTCTTGCCAATAACAAATATTTTCTTAGTTATCATGGTCCACCCAAACTTTCCAATGTGTTCTCAGGAATGGCAAACTCCCCTACATTTTCCAAGTCTTTTCTGAGGGGCCCCTGCCTTTCCTTAGTTGAAACCTGGCAAGGCTGCTTCTCCCATAATATGCTCAGGTGGTAGCTATTTCCTCTCTCACATCTCACCAACCTGCCTGCAGCAGAAGATGGAGCTTGTGTTCTCCTTTCTCATGGCTGCTTTGAGACCATGAGGCCCACTGCACCAATCCTCCACAACACTTTCTTGTAAAAAAGGATTAGATCACCCAGAAAGAGAGAAGATAGAACACAATTAAGATGACTGAGTCCTGGGGTAGTCCAGCTCTCTTTCCCTCCTGTTGGACTAGAGGAGTTGTTAGTCCTCCTAGAAACTATCACCTGTGGTTAGGATACCATCCCCTCCTACTTTTCCACTATCATTTATGTTTTCCTCACTAACATATTAAATTCATATTAAAATTCCCAATTATATACATTTCATCAAGATTTAAATAGGCTCAAGTTCCTGCCATCTTGAAAATAAAATTATATATATGTTAACTAAGACAATACACACACCCACACTATACATATACATATATATGTATATGTATATATATATGTGTGTGTGTGTGTGTATATATATATATATATATATATATATATATCCATCCTTACTTTGATTGACCCTTCTAACTGCCACATGTCTTTTCTTCCCCTTTAAAACTCTTGAAAACGTGGTTTAACCTGCTTTCTCTTTTTGCGTTTTCCTCACCTCTGCCTCAGTCACCTATCTCTAACTTATCTTCCACCTCCATTAGTCCATTAATGAAGTTTTTACTAAGATCACCAATAACCTCCATGTCATTAAATCTAATGAGATTTTTATGCTCTCAGGCTACTTGGTCTCATTAGCTTTCAACACTACTGGCTACACCTTCCTTTTTAAAAGATTCTCTTCCCTTGGCTTCTGTGACTTCATACCTTCCTGGCTTCTTTATCTCTCTTTCAACTTCCTACTCAGTCTCCCTTAAGGCTCATACTCCTCAATCTGTTCATTAAATACTGAAGTTACTCAAAGCCCAGTCTTAGGCTTCTCCTCTCCTCTTTCTATACTTACTTCGTAGGCAATGGCACAACTGTCGTGGAATTCAATTACCACCCATCATCAGATACTTCACAGATTTTTATTTCCAGGATGAACCCTGCTCTGAGTACCAAAATACCAGCCCACTTCCTTGATATCTTCGCTGGGATATCCCAAGGTCACGTCAAATTTAGAATATCCAAGATCAAGCTCCTGATCTTCTCACAGTCTTCCCTAACTTACCAATGATACCATGATTCATCCAGTAGCTCAAGTCAGGGACCAGTGAGTTATCCTTAATGGCTCCCTCTCCCTATTGTTCTTCTATCTCATTTTAATTCATGACCAATTCCTGTTGATTTTGCTTTTAAATATCACTCAAATCTATGTACTTATATCTATATCCATTCCTTGAATATTTTGCCTTTGGAATTTCTGCCTTTGTCTCCATCACTCAGTTAATTTCTTAGCGATTTCAATAACCACACAGAATATCTATTCAATATCATGATTTCTTAGTTCTCTGACTCCTTGCCTTCCATAAATCTGTCTTCTATTTACAGCCATACTCCTAGACCTTGCCATTACCAATAAATAACGACATCTCCTCCAAAATCTCAATGTCAAATATCCTACTCTCCTACTCTCCTATTTTCCAGTCGAGACTTCAGCAGCACTGGGACTTCCAATCCTTTGACGTTACTTAACTTAAAAAAAATTTTTTTTTGATGTGGACCATTTTTAAAGTCTTTATTGAATTTGTTACAAGATTGCTTCTGTTTTGGTTTTCTGGCCACGAGGCATGTGGGATCTTAGCTCCCTGACCAGGGATTGAACCCGCACCTCCTGCATTGGAAGGTGAAGTCTTAAGCACTGGACTGCCAGGGAAGTCCTGACCTTACTTAACTTTTGATGTACATCATTCAATCCCCAACACCATGTTCCCTTCCCTCCTTATCTGACTTAGACTTCACAGTCCATTATTATATTTACTTCCTTGCATATATTTTTAGACAACTTGTCCTTTTTTCCTTCCAACATACTCCCCTGGTGTGTTGGTCTGCTAGGCTCCCAAAATAAAATACCACAGGCTGGGTGCCTTAAACAACATAAGTTTATTTCTCTTAGTTCTCGGGGCTGGAAGTTGAGATTAAGGTTTGGCAGGGTTCGGTTTCTGTTGAGAGCTTTCTTCCTGCCTTGCAGATCCATCTCCTTTGTCCCTAGAGTCCTCACACAAGGCCATTCTCTGAGTGCATGTATAAAAGCACAGAGAGAACTATGGTGTCTCTTCCACTTCTTATAAGAACACCAACCCTATTGCATTAAGGTCCCACCCTTATGAAATCATGCAACCTTTATCATTCCCTCACAGACCCTTTCTCTAAATTTGGTCACATGGGGAGTTAGGGCTTCAACATATAAATCTTGGGGGACACAAATATTCAGTCCACAACATACTTTTAGTCACTTTGTCCTTTTCTTCCTTCAACATACTCCCCTGGTAAAACTGTAACTCTGATTAAACACAATTTGCATCTGCTCTGTCCCTGCACCTAAGCATATATAAAACCCACACGCCTGGTCTTCCTTTAAATTCACGATTAGAAACCTCGGTAGGCTCTTCATGATGCCTAGCAATCATACTATATCCCTTAGTCGATTAACTCTCCAAGCCTTTCGTATGGTATTTCTACCCTCTTCTCTTTCTTCAAATCTCCACTAACCCCTACTCACCCTTTACCCTTTGTGATGACTTTGCCTCTTATTTCACTTATAAAATGGAAGCAATTAGAATAAAATTTCCTCATCCTTCCATAATAAACTCTATCCATTTACTAGTCCCCAATAAGATCTAAGGGCAATTAATTTCCCTGTGCTGCTTCTCTTACCTATTCAAAGACAAAGTACCTATAGTTTCCCCTTCTCTCTACAATATCATTAATTATTTCATCTGTTAGATTATTGCCACCACAGTAAAAAACATATTTATTTTTCCTCTTAATATAAACAAAACCAAAATGACAAATAAGAGTATTATATTATAATGCTATAATGTAATACATAACACAAAAATAATATAATGCAAATAATAATATGATAGATAATAAACTCCAATATTTGATATTCATTTAATCCAAAAATATCTGAGGGCAGATAATATTATTATTTCTATATCACAAATAAGGAAATGAAGGCACAGAAAGATTAAAGAACTTGCTTTAGGTTCATGTCTAGCAAGTGACAGCTGGGATTCCATCTCACACACTCTGACACCTAAGAACAAGCATTTAAGACCAACAACACTGCACAAATGATCTGGCCTCTGCCCACCTATTTTTTGTTTTTTTGCATTTTTTAAATTTATTTATTTTTTAACATCTTTATCGGAGTATAATTGCTTTACAATATTGTGTTAGTTTCTGCTGTACAACGAAGTGAATCAGCTATATTTATACACATATCCCCATATCGCCTCTCTCTTACGTCTCCGCCAACCCTCCCTATCCAACCTCTCTAGGCGGTCACAAAGCACCGAGCTGATCTCCCTGTGCTATGCAGCTGCTTCCCACTAGCTATCTATTTTACATTTGGTAGTGTATATATGCCAATCCTACTCTTTCACTTCTTCCCAGTTTACACCTCCCTGTCCTGGTGTCCTCAAGTCCATTCTCTACATCTGTGTCGTTATTCCTGTCCTGCCCCTAGGTTCATCAGAAGCAGTTTCTGGTTTGTTTTTTTTTTAGATTCCATATATATGAGTTAGCATATGGTATTTGTTTTTCTCTTTCTGACTTACATCACTCTGTATGACACACTCTAGGTCCATCAACCTCACTACAAATAACTCAACTCCGTTTCCTTTTATGGCTGAGTAACATTCCACTGTATATATGTGTCACAACTTCTTTATCCATTCATGTGTCCATGGACACCTAGGTTGCTTCCATGTCCTGGCTATTGTAAATAGGGTTGCAATGAACATTGTGGTACATGACTATTTTGAATTATGGTTTTCTCAGGGTACATACCCATCAGTGGGATTGCTGAGTCATATGGTAGTTCTATTTTTAGTTTTTTAAGGACCCTCCATACTGTTCTCCATAGTGACTGTATCAAGTTACATTCCCACCAACAGTGCAAGAGGGTTCCCTTTTCTCCACACCCACTTCAGCATTTATTGCTTGTAGATTTTTTTGATGATGGCCATTCTGACTGGTGTGAGGTGATACCTCATTGTACTTCTCATTTGTATTTCTCTAATGGTTAGTGATGTTGAGCATCCGTTCATGTGTTTGTTGGCAATCTGTATATCTTCTTTCGAGAAAGGTCAATTTAGATCTTCTGCCCATTTTTTGATCTGGTTGTTTTTTTGATATTCAGCTGCATGAGCTGTTTATATACTTTGCAGATTAAGCACTTGTCAGTTGCTTCATTTGCCAATCTTTTCTCCCATTCTGAAGGTTGTCTTTTCATCTTGTTTACGGTTTCCTTTGCTGTGCAAAAGCTTTTAAGTTTCATTAGGTCCCATTTGTTACTTTTGTTTTTATTTCCATTTCTCTAAGAGGTAGGTCAAAAAGGATCTTGCTGTGATTTATGTCAAAGAGTGTTCTGCCTATGTTTTCCTCTAAGAGTTTTAGAGTGTCTGGCCTTACATTTAGGTCTTTAGCCATTTTGAGTTTATTTCTGTGTATGGTGTTCTAATTTCATCCTTTTACATGTAGCTGTCCAGTTTTCCCAGCACCACTTATTGAAGAGGCTGTCTTTTCTCCGTTGTATATTCTTGTCTCCTTTATCAAAGATAAGGTGATCACAGGTGTGTGGATTTATCTCTGGGCTTTCCATCCTATTCCACTGATCTATATTTCCATTTTTGTGCCAGTACCATACTGTCTTGATTACTGTAGCTTTGTAGTTCAGTCTGAAATCAGGGAGCCTGATTCCTCCAGCTCCGTTTTTCTTTCTCAAGATTGCTTTGGCTATTCGGGGTCTTTTGTGTTTCCATACAAAAATTGTGGAATTTTTTCTAGTTCTGTGAAAAATGCCAGTGGTAGTTTGATAGGGATTGCATTGAATCTGTAGATTGCTTTGGGTAGTATAGTCATTTTCACAATGTAGAGTCTTCCAATCCAAGAACATGGTCAATCTCTCCATCTGTTTGTATCATCTTTAATTTCTGTCATCAGTGTCTTACAGTTTTCTGCATATATGTCTTCTGTCTCCTTAGATAGGTTTATTCCTAGGTATTCTTTTTGTTGCAATGGTAAATGGGACTGTTCCCTTAATTTCTCTTTCAGATTTTTCATCATTAGTGTATAAGAATGAAAGAGATTTCTGTGCATTAATTTTCTATCCTGCTACTCTACCAAATTCATTTGTTAGCTCTGGTAGTGTTCTGATAGCATCTTTAAGATTCTCTATGTATAGTATCATGTCATCTGCAAACAGTGACAGCTTTACTTCTTCTTTTCCATTTTGACTTCCTTTTATCTCTTTTTCTTCTCTGATTGCTGTGGCTAAAACTTCCAAAACTATGTGGAATAACATCAGTGAGAATGGGCAACCTTGTCTTGTTCCTGATCTTAGTGGAAAAGGTTTAAGTTTTTCACCACTGAGAATGATGTTGGCTGCGGGTTTGTCGTACATGGCCTTTATTAGGTTGAGGTAAGTTCCCTCTATGCCTACTTTCTAAATAGCTTTTATCATAAATGGGTGTTGAATTTTGTCATAAGCTTTTTCTGCATATATTAAGATTATCATATGGTTTTACCCTTCAGTTTGTTAATGTGGTGCATCACATTGATTGATTTGCGTATATTGAAGAATCCTTGCATTCCTGGGATAAACCCCACATGACCATGGTGTATGATCCTTTTAATGTGCTGTTGGACTTTCTTTGCTAGTATTTTGTTGAGGATTTTGCATCTATGTTCATCAGTTATATTTGTCTATAGTTTTCTTTTTTTGTGACATCTTTGTCTGGTTTTGGTATCAGGGTGATGGTGGTCTCGTAGAATGAGTTTGGGAGTGTTCCTCCCTCTGCTATATTTTGGAAGAGTTTGAGAAGGATAAGTGTTACCTCTTCTCTAAATGTTTGATAGAATTTGCCTGTGAAGCCATCTGGACCTGGGGTTTTGTTTTTTGGAAGATTTTTAATCACAGTTTCAATTCCAGTGCTTGTGATTGGTGTGTTTATATTTTCTATCTCTTCCTGGTTCAGTCTCGGAAGGTTGTGCTTTTCTAACAATTGGTCCATTTCTTCCTGGTTGTCCATTTTATTGGCATGGAGTTGCTTGTAGTGATTCCACATGATTCTTTGTATTTCTGCAGGGTCAATTTTTACCTCTCCTTTTTCATTTCTAATTCTGTTGATTTGAATCTTCTACCTTTTTATCTTGATGAGACTGGCTAATGGTTTATCAATTTTGTTTATCTTCTCAAAGAACCAGCTTTTAGTTTTACTGATCTTTCCTATTGTTTCCTTCATTTCTTTTTCACTTATTTCTGATCTGATCTTTATGATTTCTTTCCTTCTGCTAACTTTGGGGCTTTTTTGTTCTTCTTTCTCTAATTGCTTTAGGTGTAAGGTTAGGTTGTTTATTTGAGATGTTTCTTGTTTCTTGAGGTGGGATTGTATTGGTTTAAACTTCTGTCTTAGAACTGCTTTTGCTGCATCCCATAGGTTTTAGGTCATCGTGTTGTCACTGTCATTTGCTTCTAGGTATTTTTTGATTTCCTCCTTGATTTCTTCAGTGATCTCTTGTTTAATTAGTAGGGTATTGTTTAGCTTCCATGTGTTTGTAGTTTTTACAGATTTTTTCCCTCTAATTGATATCTAGTCTCATAGTGTTGTGGTTGGAAAAGATATTTGAGATGATTTCAATTTTCTTAAATTGACCAAAGCTTGACTTGTGACCCAGGATATGATCTACCCTGGAGAATGTTCCATGAGCACTTGAGAAGAAAGTGTATTCTGTTGTTTTTGGATGGAATGTCCTATAAATATCAATTAAGTCCAACTTGTTTAATATATCATTTGAAGCTTGTGTTTCATTATTTATTTTCATTCTGGATGATTTGTCCATTGGCAAAAGTGAGGTTTCCCCTACTATGATTGTGTCACTGTCTATTTTCCCTTTTATGGCTGTTAGCATTTGCCTTATGTACTGAGGTGCTCCTATGTTGGATGCATAAATATTTACACTTGCTATATCTTCTTCTTGGATTGATCCATTGATCACTGGGTAGTATCCTTCTTTGTCTCTTGTAATAATCTTTATTTTAAAGCCTATTTTGTCTGATATGAGAACTGCTATCCAGCTTTCTTTTGATTTCATTTGCCTGGAATATCTTTTTTCATCCCCTCACTTTCAGTCTGTTTATGTGTCTCTAGGCCTGAAGTGGAGACAGCATATATATGGGTGTTGTTTTTCTATCCATTCAGCCAGTCTATGTCTTTTGGCTGGAGCATTTAATCCATTTACATGTAAGGAAATTATCAATATGTATGTTCCTATTACCATTTTCTTAATTGTCTTGGATTTGTTTTTGTAGGTCTTTTCCTTCTCTTGTGTTTCCTGCCTAGCGAAGCTCCTTTAGAATTTGTTGTAAAGCTGGTTTGGTGGTGCTGAATTCCCTTAAGTTTTGCTTGTCTGTAAAGGTTTTAATTACTTGGTTGAATCTGAATGAGATCCTTGCTGGGTAGAGTAATCTTGGCTGTAGGGTTTTCCCTTTCATCACTTTAAATATGTCCTGCTACTCCCTTCTGGCTTGCAGAGTTTCTGGTGAAAGATCAGCTGCTAACCTTATGGGGATTCCGTTGTATGTTATTTGTTGCTTTTCCCTTGTTGCTTTTAATATTTTTTCTTTGTATTTAATTTTTGATAGTTTGATTAATATGTGTCTTGCAGTATTTCTCCTTGGATTTATCCTGTATGGGACTCTCTGCCCTTCCTGGACTTGATTATTTCCTTTCCCATGTTAGGGAAGTTTTCAACTATAATCTCTTCAAATATTTTCTCAGACCCTTTTTTTTTCTCTTCTTCTTCTGGAACCCCTATAATTCAAATGTTCCTGTGTTTAATGTAGTCCCTGAGGTCTCTGAGACTGTCCTCAACTCTTTTCATTCTTTTTTCTTTATTCTTCTCTGTGGTAATTATTTCCACTATTTTATCTTCCAGGTCACTTATCCATTCTTCTGCATCAGTTATTCTGCTATTGATTCCTTCTAGAAAATTTTTAATTTCATTTATTGTGTGGTTCATCATTGTTTGCTCTTCAGTTCTTCTAGGTCCTTGTTAAACGTTTCTTGTATTTGCTCCATTCTATTTTAAAGATTTTGAATCATGTTTACTATCATTACTTTGAATTCCTTTTCAGGTAGACTGCTTATTTCCTCTTCATTTGTTTGGTATGGTTGGTTTTTACCTTGTTCCTTCATATGCTTCATATTTCTCTGTCTTCTCATTTTGCTTAACTTACCGTGTTTGGGGTCTCCTTTTCACAGGCTGCAGGTTCATAGTTCCTGTTGTTTTTGGTGTCTGCCCCCAGTGGGTAAGGGTGGTTCAGTGGGTTGTGTAGGCTTCTTTGTGGAGAGGACTGGTGCCTGTGTTCTGGGGTGTGGGGCTGGACCTTGTCTTTCTGGTGGGCAGGGCTGCATCCAGTGGTGTGTTTTGGGATGTCTGTGACCTTATTATGATTTCAGGCAGCGTCTCTGCTAATGGGTGGGGTTGTGTCCCTGTCTTGCTAGTTGTTTGGCATGGGGTGTCCAGCACTGGAGCTTGCTGGCCGTTGGGTGGAGCTGGGTCTTAGTGTTGAGACGGAGATCTCTGGGAGAGCTCTCGCCACTTGATATTACATGGGGCCGGGAGGTCTCTGGTGATCCAATGTTCTGAACTTGGCTCTCCTACCTCAGAGGCTCAAGCCTGACACTCGGCCGGAGCACCAAGACCCTGTCAGCAACATGGCTCAGAAAAAAAGGGAGAAAAAAAAAGAAAGAAAGAAAAAAAGAAAGAAAAAAAACAAGTAAAATATAATAAAGTTATTAAAATAAAAAGTATAGTATTAAAAAATAAAAAGTAAAAAAATAATAATAATAATAAGAAAGAAAGAAGAGAGCAACGAAACCAAAAAACAAATCCACCAGTGATAAAAAGTGGTAAAAAAATATACAAAAAAAAAAAAGAAAAAAACAGACAGACAGAACCCTAGGAAAAATGGCAAAAGCAAAGCTATACAGACAAAATCACACAAAGAAGCATACACATACACACTCACAAAAAGAGATAAAGGAAAAAATATATATATATATTTTTAAAAAATGACGAGAGCAACCAAATCAATAAACAAATCTACCAATGATAATAATCCCTAAATATTAAACTAAGATAAACATAAAACAGAACACAAATTAGATGCAGAAAGCAAACCCCAAGTCTACAGTTGCTCCCAAAGTCCACCACTTCAATTTTGGGAGGATTCATTGTCTATTCAGGTATTCCGCAGATACAGGGTACATCAAGTTGATTGTGGAGATTTAATCCGCCACTCCTGTGGCTGCTGGGAGAGATTTCCCTTTCTCTCCTTTGTTCGCACAGCTCCTGGGGTTCAGCTTTGGTTTTGGCCCCACCTCTGCATGTAGGTTGCCCTCAGGCTTCTGTTCCCGCCCAGAGAGGATGAGGTTAAAGCAGAGGCTGATTAAGGGGCTCTGGCTCACTCATGCCAGGGGGGAGGTAGGGTTACGGCAGTTATAATTAGAATACAGGGAGAGCCTGCAGTGGCAGAGGCTGGCTTGATGTTGCGACAGCCTGAGGTGCGCCGTGTGTTCTCCCGGGTAAGTTGTCTCTGGATCATGGGACCATGCCAGTGGCGGGCTGTACAGGCTCCCGGGGTGGGGGGGAGGTGTGGATAGTGACCTGTGCTTGCACACAGGCTTCTTGATGACTGCACCAGTAGCGTTAGCACTTCATGCTCATCTGTGGGGTCTGAGCTGATAGCCATGGCTCACGCCGGTCTCTGGAGCTTGTTTAGGCAGTGCTCTGCCTTCTGTGGGTAAACAGGGGAGGAATCCTCTCTCCTCATGCACCCCGAAACAATGGTCTCTTGAATCTTACACAGGTCCAGACTTTTTCCCAGACTCCGTCCCGGCTAGAGGTGGCACACTAGCCCTCTTCAGACTGTCTTCACGCAGCCAATCCCAGTCCTCTCCCTGGGATCTGAACTCCAAAGCCTGAGCCTCAGCTCCGACCTCCCACACACCTTGGCAAGTGAACAGACAGGCTCTCAGGCTGGTGAGTGCTGGTTGGCACTGATCCTCTGTGCGGGAATCTCTCCACTTTGCCCTCTGCACCCCTGTTGCTGTGCTCTCCTCCATGGCTCTGAAGCTCCCCCGCCACCACCCCCCGTCTCTGACAGTGAAGGGAATTCCTAGTGTGTGGAAACTTTTCCTCCTTCACAGCTCCCTCCCAGAGGTGCAGGTCCTATCCATATTCTTTTGTCTGTTTTTTCTTTTTTCTTTTGCCCTACCCATGTATGTGGGAATTTTCTTGCCTTTTGGAAAATCTGAGGTCTTCTGCCAGCATTCAGTAGGTGTTCTGTAGGAGTTGTTCCACATGTAGATGTATTTTTAATGTATTTGTGGGGAGGAAGGTGACCTCCACATCTTACTCCTCCACCATCTTGAAGGTCCCCCTCTCTGCCACCTCTTCAACTTCATCTTATACCACCATCCACTTTGGTTTCTCCACTCCAGCTACACTGACCTTCAGATTCTTCCAGCATGCCTTGTTTCCTCTAGCCACAACCCCTTGCACATGCTCCTAGTTCTGTGTGGAATGTCTTCCACTTACCTACCCTCTCTTTTATCTGGATAATGCCTCCTGATCTGCACACTTCAACTCCAACATCATTTCCCCAGGAAAACCATCTCTGAACCTCCATAGGTCACCAACAGTTTCCTGTATAAAGTGCTCTTAGAGATCTGCCAAGCCTTGTTTGTGAGAACTCATCTTAATTTGTAACAATACACTCATTAGTATGATTATCCGATTTATTATTTTTGATTAATGTGATTTATATGGTTAGTATCCACACCCCTACTCCCCATAGTGGGGTCACCACTTTATGACTTGGCTCACCTTTTTATCTTCTAGACTTACATAGTGCCTGTAGACTTAACACAGTGACTACTGGTCAATAAAGAAAGATAAAACAATTTGTGAATACATATTACCCTGGTTTTTATCCCTCTGGTCCTTTGTTCTCACCTCAGCAACTAGTACTTCCTTCTTTCAAGGTTCCAGCTTTTGCATCCCAGCTTTCTTTGGGACGCTGCCTATTAGACTATGTAACATCTTCTTAGAAGCACATAAAATATTTTGTTTCTTACACTTAATGGAGTCTTTGATTTGATGAACTATTGTGGAAAGTGCTTTAAAATGACTTTTTTATTCTTATGGAAATATCTGATTTTCACACTGGATTCTGAGTCTCTTGACAAGTTTTTTTTATATTTTTCTATATTTTTTCCATTTGTTTTGCCTTATTGTCTGGCACAGATATTTGTTGTACATGATACCGCCTGACTGAGGTTTTTCCGTAGCTCAAGAATATATACCTTCAGGAAGAAACAGCAACTATGAATATACCAATCACAAGTACTGAAACTGAACTTGTGATTAAAAAACTTCCAACAAACAAAAGTCCAGGACCAGATGGCTTCACAGGTAAATTCTATCAAACATTTAGAGAGGAGCTAACACCTATCCTTCTGAAACTCTTCCAAAAAATTGCAGAGGAACACTCCCAAGCTCATTCTATGAGGCCACCATCACCTGCATACCAAAACCATACAAAGATACCACACAAAAAAAATACAGGCCAGTATCACTGATGAACACAGATGCAAAATTCCTCAACAAAATACTAGCAAACAGAATCCAACAACACATTAAAAGGATCATACACCATTATCAACTGGGATTTATCCCAGGGATGCAAGGATTCCTCCATACATGCATATCAATCAATATGATATACCACATTAACAAACTGAAGAATAAAAACCATATGATCATCTCAACAGGTGTAGAAAAAGCTTTGGACAAAATTCAATACCCATTTATGACAAAAACTCTCCAGAAAGTGGGCATAGAGGGAATCTAGCACATAACAAAGGTCATAACAAAGGTCATATATGACAAAAAGTCACAGCTAACATCATTCTCAACAGTGAAAAACTGAAATCACTTCCTCTAGGATCAACAACAAGACAAGGATGTCCATTCTCGCCACTATTATTCAACATAGTTTTGGAAGTTCTAGTCACGGCAATCAGAGAAAGAAAAGAAATAAAAGGAATCCAAACTGGAAAAGAAGTAAAACTGTCACTGTTTGCAGATGACATGATACTATACATAGAAAATCCTAAAGATGCTACCAGAAAACTACTAAGAGCTCATCAATGAATTTGGTAAAGTTGTAGGATACAAAATTAATACACAGAAATCTCTTGTATTCTTATACACTAACAATGAAAGATCAGAAAGAAATTGAGGAAATAATACCATTTACCATCATATCAAAAAGAATAAAATGCCTAGGAATAAACCTACCTAAGGAGGCAAAATACCTGTATCCAGAAAAGTATACAATGCTGATGAAAGAAATCAAAGAGGACACAAAAAGATGGAGAGATACACCATAATCTTAGATTGAAAGAATCAGTACTGTCAAATGACTATTCTACCCAAAGCAACCTATAGATTCAATGCAATCCCAATCAAATTACCAATGGCATTTTTCACAGAATTAGAACAAATATTCTACAATTTGTATGAAACACAAAAGATCCCAAATAGCCAAAGCAATCTTGAGAAAGAATAATGGAGCTGGAGGAATCAGGCTTCCTGACTGAAGATTATACTACAAAGCTACAGTCATCAAAACAGTATGGTACTGGCACAAAAACAGAAATATAGATCAATGGAACAGGATAAAATGTACAGAAATAAACCCACGCACCTATGGTCACCTAATCTATGACAAAAGAGGCAAAAATATAATGGAGAAAAGACAGTCTCTTCAATATGTGGTGCTGGGAAAACTGGACAGCTACATGTAAACAAATGAAATTAGAACACTCTCTAACAATATATACAGAAATAAACTCAAAATGGATTAAACACCTAAGTGTAAGACCAGATACTATAAAACTCTTAGAGGAGAACATAAGCAGAACACTCACATAAATCACAGCAAGATCTTTTTTGACCCACACCCTACAGTAATAAAAATAAAAACAACAATAAACAAATGGGACCTAATGAAACTTTAAAGCACAACAAAGGAAACCATAAACAAAACGAAAAGACAACCCTCAAAATGGGAGAAAATATTTGCAAATGAAGCGACCGACAAGGGATTAATCTCCAAAACATACAAACAGCTCATGCAACTCAATATCAAAAAAACCAAACAACCCAATCAAAAAATGACTGGAAGATTTACATAGATATTCCTCCAGAGAAGACATACAGATGGTCAAAAAGCACATTAACAGATGCTCAATACTGATAATTATTAGAGAAATGCAAATCAAAACTACAATGAGGTATCACCTCACACCAGTCAGAATGGCCATCATCAAAAAATCTGCAAACAATAAATGCTGGAGAGGATGTGGAGAAAAGGGAACTCCCCTACACTGTTGGTGGGAATGTAAATTGGCACAACCATTATGGAGAACAGTATGGAGGTTGCTTAAAAAAGTAAATATAGGACTATAATATGATCCAGCAATCCCACTCTTGGGTATATATCTGGAGAAAACCATAATTGGAAAAAATACATGCACCCCAATGTTCATTGCAGCATTATTTACAATAGCCAGGACATGGAGCCACCCTAAATGCCCAGTGACAGATGAAAGGATAAAGAAGATGTGGTGCATATATATATAATGGAATATTACACAGCCATAAAAAAGAACAAAATAATGCCATTTGAAGCAACATGGACGGACCTAGAGATCAACATACTGAGTGAAGTAAGTCAGACAAAGACAGATACTATATATCACTCATATGTGGAATCTAATTAAAAAAATGATACTAGTGAACTTATTTATAAGACAGAAACGAAGTCACAAATGTAGAAAACAAAACGGTTACCAGGGTGGAAAGGGGGAGGGATAAACTGGGGGATTGGGATTGATATATACACACTGCTATATATAAAAGAGATAACTAATAAAGACCTACTGTATAACACAGGGAACTCTACTCAATACTCTGTAATGACCTATACAGGAAAAGAATGTAAAAAAATAAAAGTGGATATATGTATACGTATAACTGATTCACTTTGTTGTACACCTGAAACTAACGCAACATTGTAATACTGAATATTTTTCAGTATTTTCAATGAGGCTTTTAAATAATAAACTGTATTTTCCAAGACCTCAATAATCTATAAGTATAACTTATAGATTATAACAATATAATATAACAATAATCACAAAGTATAACTATGAGAAAATCTGTACATAATAAAGGATTCAGAGGCTCGGTTTACTATTTTCTCATCTAATGCTAATAATATAGATAGCCATTTTCATGTTTTGAAGAAATATTCTGTTTTCTGAAAATTTGGAGTGTGTATGATGTTCTTAATCTCTTTTATTTTGTGAGCATCTCAGAGTATAGTAGTAAAACCTACAAATGCCGTATTATTCCATACAATTATGGATATTTTTCTACTTTACTCAATGAAAAAATTATTTGCTCTATATTTTACTCAAACTTACGCAGACCAAGCAGTTAATCTAAGAAAACGCATCATGCCAAAGCACTTTTCTGTGGATTTATAACAATTTAATGGTGATGTAATTTTTACCTTAAGAATCTAATTTTTAAAATGTCTTTTCAAGTTTTACATTCTCTTCAGTCATGAACACGACTAATCATAGAGCTTTGGCAGTGTCTGAACATCACTAACACTAACAATTAACATTTCAAATACTGAGTGTGCTCACATCCCTATTTTGTTGTTGTTTAGATGAGTGTTGCCGATGCTTCCCTTTCGTTAAAGAAGAATGTGTTCTCTGGTGTTATCCTATGGGGATATGCAGGAGACTATTTGCTCACCATAGATAGCCATGTGACATCCAGGAAAGGGAATCGATGACACTGTCTATATGTAAAATGGATTTGAAGGAGATGGAAAGGAATCCAATCATTTAAAACTAGTCTATTGGGCTTCCCTGGTGGCGCAGTGGTTGAGAGTCCGCCTGCTGATGCAGGGGACACGGGTTCGTGCTCCGGTCCAGGAAGATCCCACATGCCGCGGAGCGGCTGGGTCCGTGAGCCATGGCCGCTGAGCCTGCACGTCCAGAGCCTGTGCTCCGCAATGGCAGAGGCCACAGCAGTGAGAGGCCCGCCTACCGCAAAAAACAACTAGTCTATTTTCGTAACAGATGTAATCTGTACTTTCTGTTCAAATTTCTTAAAATGTCAAACTTATTTGTGTATTCCTTATATGCATAGTGAAACCTTCCCCAGGCAGGTAAAGGGCTGGCAGTAAGCAAATCACTAGAACCGTTTTAAAGGTTCTTTTTTTTTTTTCTACTCAGCGTGACCAAAGTTCAAATTCCTCTACATAGCACAGTTCATTCCCATGGAAATGATGGGAACTGAAAATTTGCGAAGTACAAAATAATCTGATCATTTTACTTGTTGCATTTAATAAGATGGACAGCAGAAATATATATTTTCATTTCTCTGACAACCCCATGGCCTAGCAGATATTCAATGGATAGTAAGAACCATTACTAATTCCAACCTATATAGAGTAATTTAGGTTTCAGCAATCATGGAAAATGAGGGCCTAATCACCACTGATAAGAATGAAGTAGAAAGTTAATAACTTGTTGTATAGCAGAATTAGCCAATCCAAAAGAGAAAGCAAAGATTATTTATACACTTCCAAAGATATTAAGCTATGAACCAGAGCTTAAACTAATACTACCTGTAATACCCAGTAGTCCCGTTAGCCACTTACTAGTTTTGACTTATATTCTTTATAAAAGCATAACTGCAAAGCAGAATACAGAATGTGTACTCTGTGATATTCATAAACTGACAAGAGGTGAGATGATTGTGTTTCTTTGTTAGAAGTAGTTGATCAAATATTGTATTTTTACTCAATATTTCAAATGTAACTCTATTTTGGGAACAAAATCAAAGAAACCTGTCCTGCTGAGAAAAATGTTTCATGT
This sequence comes from Stenella coeruleoalba, assembly GCF_951394435.1. NCBI lineage: Eukaryota > Metazoa > Chordata > Mammalia > Artiodactyla > Delphinidae > Stenella > Stenella coeruleoalba. The sequence continues at coordinate 34,290,515 of NC_137155.1, forward strand.
ATAATATAACTGCCTACTATCCAAAGACTAATTGAGCATGTCAGACCAGTTGATTGCGATTCTATTTTTAAAATTTCTCTTTAAGTGCATTACTAATTTGGAACTCAGTAATTACCTCCCAATGCCTAAGTATTACCACCAAAGTATTTCTAAATGTACTAAAGTATCAATCCTCAGTGAAATAATATGTATCAAAACCAAGCAGAGCATGGAAAAACTCTGTGATGGTTGAATTATTACTTCCAATACATTTGCTGAATTGGAAATTCATATGCAATGATTTATGTGCTTGAAATATTTCACTGGAAACCAAAATCCCAGTTGTCTCAGATTTATACTGATGCATTATCAATTTTGAAACTGACTTTAAGAAATATTTCTTTACCTATATGTAGGCTGATTTTTTTAAGAATAGTTGGAGATAGTTTTGAATATCAAAGTAGATAAAAATAAATATAATTATCAAATATATCAGAGCATAAGCTATTTGGCTCTAGTAAAATGAAGAGCTGAAAGCAGCTAGAATCTGCAATTTACATGACAATACTAGGATAGCATAATTTATCTCCTAACAAATCAATTTGCTTGAAAGTGCCCTTCCTAACTTCTCAATAAATGTGTCTGCCAAGTGTTCAAGTCTTTTGCCTGATGACAGATCAAACGAGTAATGAAAATAAGCATGCATTAGCTGGTTTCACACATTTAATAAAATTATGTATAGTAAGAAACTTCTGGTTCTTTATATTAAGTTGCACAAAGATCACGAAATCAGAAACATGGTAAAGACATAATGCTTTTAAAAGATTTAACTGGATAGAAGATCCTAAGTTCTCCTATTATACTAAAACTTTGTTACTAAAAAATCATTACTTGAAGTATTTGTGTTGTCTGTTGTATATGTTTGGGGGTTTCAGTTGTTGTTTTGTTTTGTTTGTTGCTGTTCTTTTGTTTTGGCAGAGGGAGGTGGCTAATGCTATCTGTTGTAACAGGGAATTAAAACATAAATAATACTGCTCATCTTGCTATAGTAAGCACTTCATTTATAAGGATTCCTCATCTCCCACCCCCTGCCCCCTGTTAGGTAGAGCTGAATAAGGCAAAAGCATCCATCAGAATTCCCTAGCACCTTGGGGGTCAGTTATGATGGTTCATTTGAACTTGACTCAACTCGGCTTCCTCATCCAAAATGGTGCTGGTTACACTCAACATTGTTGTATGAGAGTCCATTTCTTTAGGCTAAAGAAACTGAAAATTGTTCAATGGAAATTGTTCACAGTGTCTTTGTTGATATCACTGAATGTTAAAATTTTAGGTGAAGGTCATACATGAAAGTTGAATTAATACTACCTTCCCTGCCTATCACTCTCTGGTAATGGATGTGGGGATTTAGAAGATCAGAAACCAACTTAAGAGCAGAGAAAGGAAAAACAGATAATCCCTCTCCTGCCTTGCTTCCCCCACTTCTGTTTACCTTGTAGGAACTTATGCAACAATTGGCTCAGAGTCCACTTTTCAGGACCAGCTCAGGGACAGCAATGTTGTTAATGAGCTGTTAAATAACCTGCAATCTTGAGCTGACTGACAGGGATATGATACAGCTCATCATTTGTTTAACATGCATTATACCAGGTCCCATTCAAAGTTGCTACTGAATAGCAACTGTGAATCTTTGGTGTACTCTGAGGTCTTTTACTTCAGCTACACTAATTTTCTGCAATGAAATAGTTCCACGTGATTTATAGTATGGCAACAATAGTGTGAAAGTAGAATATTTCCCCTTCCCAGCTTTAAGTTCTTGGAATAAAATCTTATTTAGAAGTAAAAAAAAATTGTCTATTAAATGTCATAAATAGTTGGTTTGCCATACCCTGTCTGTCTTTATCAGAAAGAGAGAGGGGATCAAATTATATCATCCTAGGGACGTATTACTAACAAATGCTACACTTTATCCACTTCTGCTTAATTTCACAAGTCTCTAATAAGTACTGTATAATACCTTTATTATTAATTCTCTATATAAAAATTAGAAATCTAGTGTTGTGATTCTTTTTGAATAGAAGGAATTTAACAGGAATATGAGGATAAAACACTATATGGCAAAATGCCTGAACTCTCAGTTAATGGGTACCTCCTAATGATAACTGAACCAACTCTAAAATTTGACATTCAAATTAGTAAATCATTTTGGGTTGCCTTTAACTGCAGTTCACCGGGATGCATATTTTTGGAATACACTATTATAGTCCTTAAAACTAGTCAACTTCAGCCTCAAAAAAGACTTTCTAAAACGACAGTTTGCTTTAGAATCAATGCTATTATAGTCTACAGTGTCTGAGGGAAGGAAGTTTGACAAAGAAAGTTTGTCTCTTACATACTAGAATCTGGGAGGTTAAAGGAGGTAGGGAGATTTGCCAAGAAAACAATAAGGGACATATGGGAATACCATTTTGTTTCTTTGAGTGAACTCAAGGGAGCCAGGAAAACAGGAGCCTAGCATTGGCAGTTTAACTGAATGGTAGACCCCAAAGCATATGCACAGCTGCCAGCCCTGTTCCCTGAAGGAAGGAGCTTGATGACAGCACTGGAAAACAGTTCTGAGGAAGCCTGGCATCTGTGGCCCATAATGCCTACAGCCTTGAGCCTGGCAAAGATGTGGCTACAGACAGGAATAAATACATTCATGAAAAACCAGTCTCCTGGTGGAAAGGAGACAGGGCATTTGATGGTGCTTATATTACACATAATTTAAGTTGAGCCCCATATGAAAATAATAACAGTGGATCCACTATGAAGAAGTTTTTGTTGGGGAGTGGGAATCATCAGCATGTGGGTCTTGGTAAGGCAATAATAACCTACTAAAAGCAATTTGTTTAGTTTATCAATCAGTGGTTTCAGTTCATACAAGACCCAACAATTCAATTCCCTGAACTTTTTGAAACATGACTGGTTTTTGGACCACAGTGACCAAAAACAGAAACAAAATAACAGGTATTTTTTTCATCATGTAAATAGAACCTCAGTATGAAAAATTTCTGAAAAAAATAGAATTAGGGCAAAAGAACGTTTGTTTTTGTTTTTAAGAACAGGGAAAAAAAATTTTAAGACAGATGATCACAGCCTTCTAAGAAGATAATAGCACAAAATAATATTATGACATTATAATAATAGTAATTAAAATAGTATGATATTATAATAATAGTAAGATAATAGTAATGACCAAGACCTGAGCACAGATAACATTGGAGGACAAAGACTCTATCAACAAATGCCCCATGATAATACCACTTTTATCATTATACGCACATCTTACTACAGCAGATTCGCATTCAATCAACAGCGGATCTAATATTCCTGGTATCTTTTGGTGTAAACATACATTTATTCAATTATATATATGAGCTTCAAAAATTTTAGAGTAGCAATGTACACTTAATAACTATTATTAAAATGTCTAGGTTCTTTACATAGACGATTTTTAACTTTGGCCATATTATTCTTCCTCTAACTGTAAATTTTCTTCTTGTATTAAATTTTAATTCTCCATGGCCATACACTATAACAAGAATAGCTACCAACAAGTAAATTGGTCATTTCAGTCAAAACTACGCAACTGAATCAAAATTTCAAGCAAGGAAATTAAATTATATAGCATTATGTACTAAGAACACCAACTCAATTGACCAGACTTTTCATTTTATAAGTTCACGTGTGTGTGTGTGTATGTGTGTGTGTATGAAATTTACTGCCATATAAAATTACAAAGGTGTAAAAGACTTATGTTCGCCAAGTATGTATGATACGTGTGATTTGAACACTGGTATCAAAAAGCCAAACAATGTCTTTTGCAGAGATTGAAACAAAAAAGGAAACATCTGCATTATACATAAACCAGCAGGTATCAAATTTAATATTATTAAAGATAAAAAACAAACATAAATTAGTTGGAAGATTTTTTTCCCTTACATATTATTTGTTCTATACTTTAAATACTGAGGTGAATATACAGCAGTAAAAAACCTTGCAAGCAAATGCTAAATGTGAGACTGGAATTTACTTCAGGAAGCTTTCTTTCCCATCTAAGTTATTTTTAAAATATCATCAGGACTTTGACTAAAATTATATAGTGTCAGGGATAGAGAAGAGCTCAGCACGGTTTAGAGGGGAGAGAGATGTAGATAGAGTCTGAAGGAATATGTAGCAATTTTTAGTCAGTATGAGCTAAACCACATACAAGTAATGAAATCTGGACAGTCCAAAACCAAGAACCAGATGGAAAGACTGGAAATAGGCAGATTCAATTACCATGGGGCAAGCAATTAAAACTGCAAACTAGAAATTGAAATATTATCCATCAGAAAAGCAGATAGGCAGAATAAAAGCCTAGAAAGAAGCAAACTGTGCAGTGGGAACACTACAGGTAGGCCAACTAGGCAACAAGTCTTAGTTCCTGAGCAAAGAATATGAGTAATAGGTAGGCTCACCTTTTACTTAATCTAAGAGCTTTTAACTATTTCAATGTTTGTCATTATTCAGAGGTATAAATGAGTCCAAAGTTGGCTAATTTCAGAAAAAGTTGGAGCACTTGTTGTAACAGGAGGTGAGAAGGTCAAAAACAAGGCAGTTTTCCACAAGAGTAAACGTTTAACTGCCAAGGTTTCTCCCTTTCTGTGATGTTTAGATAGCCATTTTCAGTGGATGTACAGAGAATATATCAGTAACATATTTGTCCTTTCCTTCATTAATGTTGAAAAACCAAATGGAGAAATAAGTCAATATGATCCCATCCTAATCATCTGCATTTGTCCTTTATGAGTGTGAGAGAGAAAATTTGCAACAGGAAAGAATTTCAACATCCTCTCAAAAATATATTTGTTTTGGAGGTCCACATCTGATTAGAAGGAAAAAGGATGTGTAAAACTTCAGTCCTGAAAAAGTAAAAATAAATCAGTGAATAACCCAAAAAAAAGATGCTCTTCTTTACCACTGAAGAGCTTTGGACACAAATAAATTTTTAAAAGAATTAAACTCGAGAGAAACGAGCCCTGTGTAGCCTCTACTGGATTTTAAACACAATGCCTAGCATATAATCAAATATCACAAGACACACAAAGAAGCAAACTAACAAGACTTATAATCAAGTAAAAAATATGGTAATAGAAACATACTCACAAGCGACTCATAAATTAGAATTTCTAAAAAAATATTTTAAAATAATTATGATAGATATATTAAAGAATCTATGGGAAAAGATGATGAAGAGAGATATAATGGTAAAGAAGAGAATTTCAAAAGAGATCTCGAAGCTGTGGAAAAGAACTAAATGGGAAATGAAGAAGTATTTGAATGGGATTAGTGGCAGCTTAGACACAACAGAAAACAAGGACAATGAACTTAAAAATAGGTCAAGAGAAATTAGCCAAAGAGACATACAGAGAAGGAAAAAAGACTGAAGAAAATGAAAAGACCCTCAATATCCAGTGGGACAGTGTGAACTGATCAAGTAAACATATAATAAGACTCTAAGAAACAGAGGATATAGAGAATGTGGTAGAATACAATATTTTAAGAAATACTAACTAAAAGTTCTCCAAATTTTATCAAAAAGAGCTAATACAGGAAGCTCAGTGAACTCCATCCAGGATAAAAACAGAGAAATCTATATGTAACCACAAAACTACTAAAAAACAAAGGTAAATAAAAGTCTTGAAGACAGAAAAAAAGATGCATTACATGATTAAATTATAGAGGTCAATGATAAGAATGACAACTGATTTCTCATTATCAAGAAAGAGAAAAAATACCAGAAGGGTATCTTTAAAGTGTGACATAACTGTCAACACAGAGTTTTATATCAAATGATATTATCATTCAAAGATTAAAGGAAAAGAAAAACATTTTCTTATAAACAAAAGATGAGTGAATCAGTTGCCAGTAGAACTGCAATACAAGGAATGTTGAAGGAAATTCTTCAGCCTGAAAGGAAATGATACCAGATGGAAGCCTGGATCTGCCCAAATGAATACAGAACACCAGAAATATTAAATATGTGGTCAAATATAAAAGACATTTTATAAGTTATCTTTATATCATATATGTTGACCATATTCTCTTTCTCTCCCTTTCTCTCCCTCTCTCTCTCTCACACACACACATATATGGCTCCAGTAGAATTCAATCACACATCAATTAGAGAAAGATATCTGGAAAAGTCCCCAGAGTCATTCACTAAGAAACACACTTCCAAATAATTCATATGTCAAAGAAGTAGTCAAATGGGAAATTAGAAGATATTTTGAACATAATGAAAATGAAAACACAACGTGCCAAAATGTATAGTATGCGGCTGAAGTAGTATTTAAAAAGAAATTTAAGATAGTTAATAATACTGTTCTG